>NC_092873.1:440992839-441300297 GCF_028372415.1 Notamacropus eugenii
TACTGCCTTTGGTAGAATCATCTTCCAAGTACTTCCACATGAGGCAGATGAATAATAGCCTCACTCTAGTTTTGGAGATATCAGTGAGCTCTGGATCACAGGATACACCCAAGGTCATACTGTAAACTACTAACTGAGTCAAGAATAACCAAGTTCTATGTACTGTGTTATTTTTTTAACCTAGTTAGTTGGCGAAAACATACTATTTTGACTTGATCTTTGACATTTCCTGCCTGCTGAGGACAGGGAGAGGGAACCGTGATTTTATTGATCTGCCTAGGTGAGGGAACTTCCTTGACCAAGCTGGGTCAACACAGTGTGCAACTTGTTTAGACCACAGATGGGTGATGACTTGCCTAGGATAACAGAGCCACTATGTGTCAGAAATGGGACTTGGGTTCAAGTCTTTCAGGCTTCAAGGCCAGCTGTCTAGGATCTACATGATGTTGCCTCTCCTCTGCTTGACTGGGTTGTGAAAACTGGGCTAATCATTTGGCTAAACTACAATTTTGTACCTAGAATGGAGAACACATAAGGAAACAATTTCCTTTTATGTGAATGAGAAACAATAAAGCTGTAGGGTAATATTTATGGACATTTAGTTTTTGGTGAATTCACCAAAATACCAAGGCACTCATTCTCCCTTCAGGTGGAAATTGTTTCTGGAGTCAGGTTATTTCAGCATTAATCTACTGGAATTGCCAGATTTCCTACTTCTTCTGTCCTGGCACTCACTCTCTCATAACTTATTAAGTTTCATGAAATTGCATTAAAAAGCAAAGCTACAAAGCAGGCTACCCTCAAAGACTTCAGGGTTGTCATAAAGAAAAATAAGAAATCATAAAAACATTACCAATTTAAGGAAAAAACCTCTCTCTGTCTTTGTCTCTCTCTCTCTGAAATATTTTACTTCTGAAATAAAGACTTCTAGGTCTTTGACAAAAGCCAATACACGTATAACACATGGTTTGACATTCATGACTTTTGTAGAGCAATAGGTGGGGATCTTGCTAGCATATCTTTAAACAAGATATTATATGAAGGCCATATGAAAGAGTTTCACTTTAATAGAAATAAAATCACTTTGTAAATGAGCTAAACAAAATCTTTCTGGTTACAAAAATATTGCCATGTAAGAAAAAAAGTCCTAATTTTCCAGGATTCCCTGGGTCACCTGGCTAAGAATTTCATTGTTCAGTCTTGACCAACTCTTGGAGTTTTTTTGGCAAAGGTACTGGAGTAGTTTACCATTTCCTTCTCCAACTCATTTTACAGATGAGGAAACTGAAGCAAACAGGGTTAAATGACTTGCCCAAAGTCATGTAGCTAGTAAGTGTCTGAGATCAGATTTGAACCCAGGTTTTCCTGACTCCAGAACCTGTGCTGCCCTACATAACTACCCCAAGAGAACAAAGTACTAACAGTATAAGAAAGTGTTTGCCCTCTGTTCTCAAAGAGGACCACTGACATCAAGAAACAGATGACTTGACCTGCACGTGAGTTGGATTTAAGTGGAGGAGGGCTGCGCAAAATTAACAGACACTTTCTCCTCCACAGCCATCCGGGTTCAGTGGCAAGATATAGATCAGGATGACTTGGAGATGGCCCCAGATGCAATGGGATACCTTGGCCTTTTTAAACAAAGGTCTTTCCCAGGTCTCAGTTTGTCTGAGCCATCACTCATTCAGTGATTAAGGCTAGGTAAGAAATGATGCAAAAAAAATGTCCTCCTTTACCTAGTCAAAAAGAAAAAATCAATCTGGAGGGGAAGACCCTCAGGGTTTCTGGCCAAAACAGAAAGAATTGCTGTTTACACTCACTCTCAATGATCAAAAACCCAAACAATGACCAACTGAGACTTGGGACCTATTGTTGGCCAATCAGTGAAAGCCAGAATGATTTGGGTTTGGGGCATGGTCAAGTAGCTCCATTTGAATCCCTAATAGATTTTATCAAAGCCTGAGTTTCCAATGCTGTGTGTGCCCCATGTAGTGTAAGAAACTATGAGACAGTAAGTAGACTAATACTGTTCTCTAAATGTTTTCAGTGTATCCTATTAGTCAAAAATTTTGAGTATGAATCTCTAATATACACACACATAAGTTCCACACTTGTACGACTATACTGCTAATTTTGTACATTATAAAACTTAAAGGCAAAATATAAATTTAAAAATGAGTTAAAAGGTGAAAAACTCTTTGATCTTATAGTCAGTAGGGAGCTGTTAGAGTTTGAGTGGTTTAGTGAAATGGTCAAACCTTTGCTTTAGGAAAGTCACTTTGGAAGCTGTGTGGAGGATTGGTTGAACTGGGGGAGACTTAGAGCCAGGAGACCAGTTATGAGACTATTTTGATAGTACCTACAGAAGTTATAAGGTCCTGAAATAGGGTGTCAACTGTCTGAGTGGAGAGAAGGTGAGGTATACAAGAAGAATGGAGACAGAATGGCTATGATTTGGCATCTGTTAGATATTGGAGATGAGTGAGAATGAGGAATTTAAGATGGTATGCTGAGATTGCATTCTTGGGTGATTGGAAGGATGGTGGTACCCTTGATAGTAATAGGAAAATTTGTAAAAGGGCTAGGTTTAAGTGGGGACTGGGGTGGGAGGAGTGGGAAAGGGAGAAGGATAATGAAATGAGATATTTAATGCAAATTGCAAACTATCCATATCCACTTATCCTTTGTGACTCATTACATCCCCTCAAAAAGAGTTCTTAGCAACCGCTTCTCCCAGAGTACAGAGCCAGCCAAAGGGCACAGATCTGGCAGAAGGTGCCTGTGGTAACCATTAGATGATTTGTGGGACAAGACATGTATATGATAGTGTGGGAGAGAGGAGGGAATTTTTGCAATCTAGACAGCTGCTGTTGTAGGTATCCAGTTTGTGGTTAATGAAATTGCCTGAGTGGCCTATATCAAGCCCAAGAGGGAGAATTTGGAAGCTTACAAGGGCCTTGGGAAAAGGCAGTGTTGGAGAATGTTGTTTTGTTGAAGATATAGGATGTGACCCATCTTCCTGCCCTCTGGTTGGTTGATCATGTAATCCTTTAGAACATTCCATGACCTCTGAGTGAGCAGGGGAACTCTACTTTGGAGAGCTCTGACAATGCAATCTGGAATTCATGTTCAATTCTCTTTCATTGAATTCAGTTTAATTTAACTGAATTCCTACAAGTGATTGGTGCTGTATTAAAATAAAAATATGACATAATTCATGTCTACTTTAGACAATTTAATTCAATTTAAAAAATCAGCTAGGTGGTACAGTACATAAAAATCTTGATCTGGAGCTAGAAGACAAGTTCAAATCCAATCTCAGGCAATTATTAGTTGTGTGACCTTAAGCAAGTCACTTGACTTCTCCTTGCATCAGTTTCTTCCATTGCAAAATGGGAATAATCTATCTCACATAGTTGTTATGAGGATCAAATGAGATATTATTTGTAAAGCATTTAGCATAGTGCTTGGTACATAGTAGATATTAAGCAATGCTTATTCTCTTCTCTTTCCATCTTCCCCTTTTAATGAGGCACCAAGCCTTTATTAAGTACTTGCTGTATGTCAGGCACTGCGCTAAAGTCTGAGGAATACAAAAACAAAGTGAAAAAAAGGCTTGTTTTCAAGGAGTTTATTGTATAGAGGGAGACATTATGTGCATATGTAAATAAGTAAGAATATCTACAAAATACATGACAGTAGTTTTGAGGGGGAGGACATTAGCAACTTGGGAGATAAGGGAAGGCCACATGGAAGTGGTCACATCTGAGCTAGATTCTGAGGGAACCAAGAATCTGAAGAGGACTCAGAGAATTGTACCCAAGGGATATAGACTCTGCTAAGGTACAGAGATGGGAGAAAGTGTGTTGGGCATGACAGACAGCAAATAAACCAATATGTCTGGACTGCAGAATGCAGGAAGGGTTGCAGTGTATGAGTATACTGCAAAGGTGGATTAGGGGAAGGTTATAAAAGGCTCTAAGGTTACAAATAAAAGAGGCAGCCACTGGAGTTTTTTGAGTAAGAGCGACTTGGTCAAAACTTCATTTAAGAAAAATCAACATGGCAGGTCCATGGAAGCTTGAACTTAATGTTAGTCTCTTTCCTTCATGCTCGTCTCCCTTAATGCTAGTCCTTTCCTTCTGTGGATGATGTCCCATTGAACCTGTATTTGACACATATAAACATAGTTGTTTGCAAGTTGTTGCTGCCATTCAGCTTGGAGCTCCTTGAGAACAGGGACTGCCTTTTGCTTTTCTTTGTAGCCCCAGCCCTTGGGACAGTGTCTGGCACACAGTAGGTACTTAATAAATGCTTACTGACTGACCAACTGTTAGGGTGGTGGCCATGTGAATGGAGAGAAGGGAATAAATGCATAAGAGCAAAGGAAAAGCCTACTATGTGCAAGGTATTGTTCCAGGCAACTGGGGGAGGGAGGGAACAAGTTCTTTTGTTGGACCAGGCTCTGTGCTAAGCTCATTAATAAGCTCAAATTATGATCTCATTTGATCCTCACAACAATTCTATGGGGAAGGGCCATTGTTATCCACATTTTTTTCCATTGAGGAAACTCAAACAGACAGACATTGTCAACAGTCAATTAATATTTATTAAATGTCTACTATGTTGTGTGTGTGTTTGTCCTTTGTTGCTGAAGAAGACCATGCCATCAGAGAAATGATGACATGACTTGCACTTGACTTTGTTTTGAGTGGGGGAGGGCTGTGCAGGTCACCAGCCTCACTTCTCCTCCAGAGCCATCTGAATCCAGTGACCAGATATTCATCAGGATGACTGGAGATGACCCAGCATGAGGCAATTGGGGTTAAGTGACTTGCCCAAGGTCACACAGCTAGTGAGTGTCAAGTGTCTGAGGTGAGATTTGAACTCAGATCCTCCTGACTCCTGCATTGGTGCTCTATTCACTGCACCATCACTATGTTCCAGGCATTGGGCTAAGCACTGGGCCTGACATAGTTTTTGTGGTTAGTCCTTTTTTCTCAAAGAGGACCAAAGACATTGGCAGGGTGCTGTATTGACTTGCAAGTGAATTGGATTTAAGTGAGGCAGGGCTGTGCAAAGTCATCAGCCTCATTCTTTGCTTGAATCTTTGGAGTCTGGTGGCAAGACATAGGTCAGGATGACTGGAAGCACTGGAGCTACAAATAAGAAAAAGAAAGTAGTCCCTGCCCTGAAAGAGATTAAAATCGTGTGTGTGTATGTGCGTGCGTGTGTGCATGTGTGTGTGTATGAGAGAGAGAGAATACACAAATGAAAGCTGAAAAGGCAGAGGGTTGATGGGGAAGGGTACCTGATGAAGGGACAAGAGGGCATTATGCTTGTGAAGTCAAAATAAGCAGAGTAGCTAATGGGAAATGAATATATCTGGACAGTTCTGAGGCCTCTATGAAGGAAGGCTTTGGGAGTTTATTACTCTGTCTTCCAGGCTTCCAGTCAGAGGCTAGAGGTAACTCAGGGCATGCAGATGGTATCTGAAACTGCATCAGTTTAAATGATTTATTCTGGGCCACATAGCTGGGAAGTGTCTGAGGCTGAATTTGAACTTGAATTTTTCTGACTCTAGGCCCAGCATCTAGATCAGAGGTTCCCACAATTATTTGACCTACAACCCCTTTCAAAAAAAATTACTCAGTTCCCCCCTAGAAACTTGAGTTGGTTTTTAAAAAAAATTTGCATCTTTTCAAAAAATATAGAATTATATATTTTTTAAAAACTATGCATTTTACATTTTAATATGTATTGCAAATTTGTGAGTTTTTTTCCTGTATTGAAATTTTGATGATGCAATATTACATAATGTAACCATATAGTATTGCATTGTAAAAAAGTCATGACAAGCACATTACATGCTGATGCACACTGGACTTCTCGACAATGCGTGACATGCTCTCCTGCCAACAGTTGCTCATTAAGACCTGTCAGCAGACTTGATCACTGTTTGGTTATAATAAGCATTTTGTGTGTTTTTTTGGAAAATCATGTAATATCTACAACTTTAACTCTGTTATACAGCAAATAAAACATGTATGAACAGCTTTTCAAATTTTTCTTCTCTTCTTTTCTTTCTTTATGCTTCCACTGCCCCCTTATTTTTATTCAACACTCCTCTCCCCAATCACACTCAAGGCTACTACCACCCTCCTGGATCATTCCAGCACCTCCCAGGGAGCAGCATCTCCCACTTTGAGAACCTCTGGCTCTAGACACACAGTGCCACCTGATTTTTCCCCATGCAAAAGATCCCCTGATTTCAGAGAGCATAAGGTCTACTTGAAGAATACAATATATCCACAGGTGAAGCTAATAAAGTAACAACTGAGAAGATTGGGGAAATGATATAAGATGTGGCATATAAATCAAGACTGTATGGGAACTAGTTATTTGTAGAGACAAAGGATAGAGAAAGAAAATTTAGTCCATGAAAAGAGGAATGAAGATAGGAGATGAAATGTTATATTTGAGGGTGATGGATTATATTACAAGTTTATTAGGAAAATTTGATGTTCTGGAGTTCATTCACTGTAATTATATATAATATAATGTAATTCCTTATGTTATACATTTCCTAAAAATTGTTGAGAATTTTGAATATTACTGTAGTCCTAAGCTATATTATATGGAACACCAGTAATAGAAATACAGATTTACAAATGCAAATATAGCATGTAGCATATTACATTTACATAAATTGATTTGAGGAAGATACGGTACAAATGGTATAGTATTGCTTTCATGTGATGTTGACAACTTTATAGGAATAAGAAAGACTTATTAATAAAAGTGCCATCACTTATCAAGAATTAAATTGGACAGTCTTCATCTACTCTTAATTTGTCAGAAATTTCTGCTTCTGATTTATATTCCAACAGATCTGTGAGAGGGTTGTCAGAGACGATTTTTCTATTTTGTAGGTGGTAAATTGAAGAGCAGGGAATGAATATATCAAGCTTTCTACCTGAGAGATTCAGGGAGGTACAAATAGAACCGAGAGCCAGTAAAGCCACTAAGAACATCCACAAAATTTGTTAATATACGAAAGGAAAATTGTCTAAATGTGATGTCCTTTTTTTTTCAAAGTAGTAAAATAATAGACAGAACCTTGTGCTAACTTGGAGACCAGCCATCTTATGAAAGTTTGTATACGTTGGTTCTCATCATTCTTTTGTCAAAGAACATAAATGCGGTCAGTGTGAAGACTGCTGTTGGCCACATGCTGACTTCTGGGAGTTCTTTTGGCCAATGTTTGAACAGAAGGGAAATAACACCTATCAACAGCACATCTCTGAAAAGGAAGGAAAACAATCCTCCCCACAGCATACACCAATGCATGAAATGGCTTGTTCTCCCCAGTTCCCTCTCTTATAACAAATCCACCTGGTCTTGCGCTCAGGGCAAACCAACATTTTAGTAACTGAGAGCCTAGAAATTGCATTGGTTTTGTGGGGTCAAGACCAACAACACAGTAGATTAGCCAAATTAAATAACTGGTGTCATGGGGGTATGTGTGTAGGGGGTATCAGTTAAAGGGCCACTTTGCTATCTAATCTCATTGGATCCCTTTGTTTTTTAATCAATATAAGCATTTATTTTAGCTAAACTTAACTTTTACAAGGTGACTAATGGGGATACAACAGGCTTTGACTTCCCTCTGGTGCTTTTAACTAGGCCAGGAAATCAAACCAAGACCCCGTGGGACCTTCCTTCTGGTAAATCTGTTAGAGGAAGTTCCCAATGGAATTTTTAATTCTCTTGCACATGACTGTGGTTTTTCAAGTATCATTCCAAAGCTCCCCACAAAATGCCTGATATGGCCTTCATGATACTCTTGGGGATGATTTCCAGTGCTTCATTTTATGGTGTAAGATGCACCATGTGGTGTAAGAAGCCACCATGACTTATGGTCTTTGTTACATATTAGGAGCCACTTTATTGAATAGCAGGTGGGCTGGGCTTGCTCAAGAAAGAGTCCAAAACTGCAGAGTCCACCTATTTCAACGTTCCAGTAAACAGTTCAAGTCAACAGCAAACAGTTCAATAGCTGTTGAGACAAACTCATCGTTATGATCTACTCCTTTCATAGGGAGCCCAAGAAGTTTACCTCAGCTTAGTGATCTGTCTAGTAAATGAATTATTCTAAGGAAGGGGATGATATGGCTGAAAACAAAGTAAATGAACATTTTGTTAGTATCACAGACATAAAAGTAGGACACAGACAGCATGAACTCAAAAAGTGCTAGTATTTTAGTCTGAATAGGCAGCAACAAACAAAATCAGTTAAAAGGCAGAAATGCAAGATGTTGTTCTTCAGTTAAAAAAAAATCAACAAGATGGCCAATGGTGTGGCCATGCTGCCCAAAAGGAAATTTTAGGCTAAATTAGTGGAAGTATAGTGTGAGGGATAAGGAACTGATACACCTACTGTGTTTAGTTCTGGGGTCCATAATTATAGAAGAATAAACTGGAGCATGCACAAAAAGGCAAGTTAAGATGACGAAGGAATCCAAAATCATATTGTATGAGGAAATAGGGTTGTTTAGTCTAGGGAAGGGAAGCTTTTATAAGGAAATGATAGAAATCTTCAATATATGATGGGTTGTAAAGGGAATTATACTTATGTTGTACACACACACACACACACACACACACACACACTAACATACCCTCAATTTTTAACAAATTGATGATTAATAAATTATCTTTGATTCATTTTTTCATGAAGGGGATTGGATGAGATAAAGTCCCCTTATCCTATAAGATTTCACTTTTCTAATATAGTGCTAACTAGTCCAACACAATCCTAATATGAGCCAGTTTTCTTTATCGTATTCTTTAACACATCATAAAACTTCTAATTCTGGCCAGTTATCTAAGCAGCTTGGGCTATTGGTCACAGACTAAGATTTATTGATGTAGATAGCACATGATGAATAATTGCCAGTACTGGAGGCCTCTCTCCTTCCATTCTTGCCTTCTTCCATTTTGGCTGGACTTCAAGTGCATTAAGGGTAGTATTGAGTAATTAGACTGAAAAAGTATATTGGGCTGGGTTGGGAAGGGCTTTAAATGCCAAACAGAAGAATTTGTATTTGATCCTAGAGGTAACAAGAAACCACTAGTGTTTAGTGTTTATTTTGAAAGAGTGACATATGCTTTAGGAAGATCACTTTGGCAGCAATGTGGAGGATGAGTTGAAGTGGGATAAGGCTTGAATGAGAAAGATGAATTAGGAAGGTATTATAATAAAGCAAGCTATAGGTGACAAAGACTTGAAGGGTTGGCCATATAAATAATGAAGAGGGGATTGATATGAAAAATATTGTAAAGATTAGCTATGGGGATGGTGGTAAGGGATAGTAACTTTGCTCAGTGGATGTCTTTAAGAACAGATTAGATGACTACTTGCCTTGTTATGGTGCTGGGGTAGACAGGTCTCATTCTACCAAGTTAATTGTGAGCTTGTCTCAAACACAACTCTTCAAACATCTTTAGTACCCCCGTACTCTGCTCCCTCTCACCCACTTTCTTCTTTTTTGTAGTTGACTTAAAAGTGGGTCCTTAAGGAGGTTATAACTCAATACAGCTCCTAAACCTATAACTGTACAGACAAAGTTTGCTGAATGCCCTTTCTCTTTGGTAGCATTCCTACCCCTGTATCCTGACCACTACAGCAGTGGGCTGTGGGCTAGATGTTAGTGACTGATGAGTCACTCTCCAAATACCTCTCCTCCTCCCTCCTCACTCCATTTCATTTTCTGATGAAAAGGAGTGAATAGCACATGGTACAAAAGCATAGATGATATTTGTAGACTAGGCTTGATTCAAATTGTCTTCTACTTTAGATCCACACTTGGAATGAAATGAGATACTTGCAGATCATTTAAAAGTTAAAAAAGAAAAAAGATGGACTTACTTAGCCAGAGGAAAAGATGAGACTATTTAGCAAGTATGATAAAACTTCCTTGTCTCTGTGTTGGCAATGCAGGTTTATTGGTCAGAAACCAGAGGAAGGAGTTCCTCACTTCTCATGCTCTGGCTTTTGTACTTAGGGTGCTACAAACATACATCAGTAGTTCAAACCTTTGTCCCCTGGACTAATTAAGTCACAAAGATAGTTTCTATATCCTTTTGAGGGGGAACCCCCAAAGCAACTAGCCTAACTTTCATAGGATAAGGACTTTTGATATTGTTTCTACCACAGGTAATTTCTAATTATATTCCCACAAACCCACCCCTCTTCCAACTTTCCCTGTTTCTGTTGAGGATGTCACTAATTTTCCAATCATCAAGGTTTGCAACCTTGGCATTATCTTTGACTCCTCTCCATCACCTTGCAATTGCCAAATCTTGTTTTTACCTCTGAAACATCTCTTGCATCTGGAATATTCTTTTCACTCACATAACTGCTATGCTAGCTCTTACCCCTTATCGTCTTTCACCTGTACTATTATAATAGCTTCCTAATTGCTTTCTTGAACTCAAGTCTTTCCCTCTCCAATTCTTCCTCCACACAGCTGCCAAAGTGATTTTCTTACAGTATAGGTATGACCATGTCACTCATTCATGCAATAGTTAGCTCTAAATTGAATCTGGAATTAAATATTATTTCATCTTTATCTCATCCTTTTTATTTTCTACTTTGTGTCAGTTTTATAAGATACTAAATTATTAGTATAGTAATACATGTAATTTATAGATAAGTACCTGCTCAAAATTTTTTGACTGATGCAAATGTGTGATAAAAATAATTGGAGACTACTGTAATAAATTATCTCTGGAATCTCTCCTACATATGAAATTCTGGAAAGCGTAGTAACCTAGAGCAAACCACTAAACCTCCGTAGACCTCAGTTTCTTCATTTGAGTAATGAGAGGGGTCAGTTAGATTATATCTAGAATCCTTTCCAGCTTTGAATTTGATGAATCTGTGGATTAGATATGTCTAAACAGGAGAAGAAGGGTAAAAGTAGAGATTATCCTTTAATTCCATAACTGTTATCTTTATTTATTTATTTGTTAAATTTTTTTTAATTTAACTTTTAACATTCATTTTCACAAAATTTTGGGTTACAAATTTTCTCCCCTTTTATCCCCTCCCCCCCCAAACACCAAGCATTCTAATTGCCCCTGTGACCAATCTGCTCTCTCTTCTATCATCCCTCTCTGCCCTTGTCTCCGTCTTCTCTTTTGTCCTGTAGGGCCAGATAGCTTTCTATACCCCTTTACCTGTATTTCTTATTTCCTAGTGGTAAGAACATTACAGTTGATCCTAACACTTTGAGTTCCAACTTCTTTACCTCCCTCCCTCTCCACCCCTTCCCTTTGGAAGGCAAGCAATTCAATATAGGCCAAATCTGTGTAGTTTTGCAAATGATTTCCATAATAGTTGTGTTGTATAAGACTAACTATATTTCCCTCCATCCTATCCTGTCCCCCATTATTTCTATTCTCTTTTGATCCTGTCCCTCCCCATGAGTGTCTACCTCAAATTGCTCCCTCCTCCCCATGCCCTCCCTTCCATCATCCCCCCCACCCTGCTTATCCCCTTATCCCCCACTTTCCTGTATTGTGAGATAGGTTTTCCTACCAAAATGAGTGTGCATTTTATTCTTTCCTTTAGTGGAATGTGATGAGAGTAGACTTCATGTTTTTCTCTCACCTCCCCTCTTTATCCCTCCACTAATGAGTCTTTTGCTTGCCTCTTTTATGAGAGAAAATTTGCCCCATTCAATTTCTCCCTTTCTCCTCCCAATATATTTCTCTCTCACTGCTTGATTTCATTTTTTTTTAAGATATGATCCCATCCTCTTCAATTCACTCTGTGCACTCTGTCTCTATGTATGTGTGCGTGTGTGCATGTGTGTGTGTGTACTCCCACTCAGTACCCAGATACTGAAATGTTTCAAGAGTTACAAATATTGTCTTTCCATGTAGGAATGTAAACAGTTCAACTTTAGTAAGTCCCTTATGACTTCTCTTTGCTGTTTACCTTTTCATGATTCTCTTCATTCTTGTGTTTGAAAGTCGAATTTTCTTTTCAGCTCTGGTCTTTTCATCAAGAATGCTTGAAAATCCTCTATTTCGTTGAAAGACCATTTTTTCCCCTGAAGTATTATACTCAGTTTTGGTGGGTAGGTGATTCTTGGTTTTAGTCCTAGTTTCTTTGACTTCTGGAATATCCTATTCCATGCCCTTCGATCCCTTAATGTAGAGGCTGCTAGATCTTGTGTTATCCTGATTGTATTTCCACAATACTTGAATTGTTTCTTTCTAGCTGCTTGCAATATTTTCTCCTTGACCTGGGAGCTCTGGAATTTGGCCACAATGTTCCTAGGAGTTTCTCTTTTTGGATCTCTTTCAGGCGGTGTTCTGTGGATTCCGTGAATATTTATTTTGCCCTCTGGTTCTAGAATCTCAGGGCAGTTTTCCTTGATAATTTCATGGAAGATGATGTCTAGGCTCTTCTTTTGATCATGGCTTTCAGGTAGTCCCAAAATTTTTAAATTGTCTCTCCTGAATCTATTTTCCAGGTCAGTTGTTTTTCCAATGAGATATTTCACATTATCTTCCATTTTTCCATTCTTTTGGTTTTGTATTGTGATATCATGCTTTCTCACAAAGTTCTTAGCCTCCATCTGTGCCATTCTATTTTTGAAAGAACTATTTTCTTCAGTGAGCTTTTGAATCTCCTTTTCCATTTGGCTAATTCTGCTTTTGAAAGCATTCTTCTCCTCATTGGCTTTTTGAACCTCTTTTGCCAATTGAGTTAGGCTAGTTTTCAAGGTGTTAATTTCTTCAACATTTTTTTGGTTCTCCTTTAGCAGGGAGCTGATCTGCTTTTCATGCTTTTCTTTCATCTCTCTCATTTCTCTTCCCAGTTTTTCCTCCACCTCTCTAACTTGATTTTCAAAATTCTTTTTGAGATCTTCCATGGCCTGAGCCCATTGGGTGGTCTGGGACACAGAAGCCTTGATTTCTGTGTCTTTGCCTGATGGTAAGCATTGTTCTTCCTCATCAGAAAGGAAGGGAGGAAATGCCTGTTCTCCAAGAAAGTAGCCTTCAATTGTCTTATTTCTTTTCCATTTTCTGGGCATTTCCCAGCCAGTGACTTGATCTCTGAATATTCTCCTCACACCCACCTCACCTCCTGATCCTCCCAGCCAGTGTTTGGGTACTGAGATTCAAATGCTGCTTCCAGCCTTAGGGCTTTTGGCGGGGGCAGGGCTGCTATTCAGTGTGAGAATTAAGTTCAGGTGGTCAGGTCGGGACAGGGCAGCCTCTCAGGCTCAGTTCCCTCAGGGGGTTTATGCACAGACCTTCCACAATGGATTCAGGCTCCCGCCCTCTTGGGGAGCCCCTGTCTGCAGCCACCTCTCAGCTTCTACCTCCCAGGGGGGCCCGAATCATGAGGGCACCGCACTCCCCTCTAGACCCGCCAAAGAGACTCTCTCACCAACCCCCGTCACCTGTGGGCGGAGGGACTTGTGTGGCCGCTGGAGATTCCGTCCCTGAAGCCTGCTCGGGTCTGTTTGTCTTGGTGCCGTGGCTGCAGCAGGTCTGGGCTGGGCTGGGCTCCGGGTCTGCAGCGCGATAGACCTTTTTCCATAACTGTTATCTTTTAAAAAATTCTGCTTTAAGAATTAACCATAGGATTAAACATAGAACCAATTCAACAGACATTTATAAAGTGCCTATTATATCCTAGGCATTTGAAATGCAAAGAGGAAAATGAAACCACAGAGTATTAGAGTTCAAAGGGATCTCAAAAATAATCTAGCACAAAGTTTTCATTTTACATTTGAGAAAAGTAAGGCACAGAAAGTGGGATGACTTGCCTAAAGGCAGCATTAGTGAGTGTCTAAAGCTACACTAGAACTCAAATTCCCTGACTTAATTCTGGGACTTTTTGTTCTGCAGAAGCATGTGCATTGTTCCAGAGGACAGATCTAGAACCAGTGCAAGGAAGTTAAGGGAGACAGATTTTGGTCCGATCAATCAAGGGAAAGCTTTTCTAACAATTAGATATGTGCACCTAGGGGACAGTTGTTTTATTGAGTAAAAAGCTCCTTTTAACTACAAGAAATTCAAACAGAAACTGAATGACAGTTTCTCAGGAATATTGCAGACATAGTTTCTGCACAGAAAGTTGACCTAGATTAGTGTATTAACTGACTGATTCTTATTCAGTCACTCATTCTAACTTCTGTGTATCTCATGCAGAATCTACCATGGTGCTTATTTATGGAACAAATGAATGAAAACATGAATAAAATAGTGTCCTAGTATTATGACTTGATGAGTCTTCTAAGCAAAGACAAGATTTTGAAGTTGTTTATACCTCACAGAATTAAAGTCTGTAAATATTAATTCATGTTGAAAATGGCCTGGCTCTTCTCAAGAAGTCAGATGCAATGTACAAGGAGGTTTTGGTGTCTGCAAACCATTCACAATGAACAGCCATTGTTCATCAGGAGAACTGCTGCAGTCCTTGCCTCATCAGCTTGACCTTCATCCTGGTCCTGGTCTCACCAGACCTTCCTCAGCCTGCTGCTGTTCATGAACTACCTGGAATCCAGCTTCCATGACCCCAAGTCCAGAATTTTCAATCGGAGGTTCATAGATGTAGAGCTATAATAAGCCCAAGAGGCTATCTATTCTAAACCTTTCATTTTCCAAATATGGAAACTGAATCCCAAAGAGGTTAAGGGATTTGGCTTAAGGTCACACAGATAGTAGTGGTCAATAAACTGATTGACAAGGATTTATTAGTCAAATACTATGTGTACAGTTGATCCATTATTCAGTACAGAGAATTTTTTGGGTGGAAATTCCTTCTACCAATGTCTATCAGCAACTCATCTACATTCCATAGTTTCATAGTTTCAGAGATCAGTTGACTTGCCCAGCATTATAAGGCTTGCGTGTGTCAGAGACAGGACTTTGGCCCTAGCTTTCCTGAATCCAAGCCCAAATTTCTGTCTATCAGGCCATGTTGAACATCCTTCTAAGGGATAAAAATCAATATCAATCTTCCCTCAAGGAAAGTATAATTTAGATGAGTAGTTCAGATGGACACAAGACTGGTTGATAGATGCCCTTTGAATGTCATAGATAATACTATGAGAAGAGACAGTATCATTCTTTTCCATTATTTGTTTAGCACATTTCCTTCTCAGACTTTTGTTTTATGACAAAGGTAGAAGTAGTTTCTTAGTCACTGCCTCTTGTTTCTCTCTACTTATTTGATTAGAAACTTGGATCTGTTGTGACCTCATCAAGGTAGTTATTCCATCCACAGGTTGGATCTTTTAATATTTCCACAGAACTGACTGAATACATTCAGGAATATTTATTCACAGTCAACATAGAGACAAAAATATGCCCTAACTGGCACTTGTTTAGGGAAATGTTCTATAGTAACTCCCAGCATATTCTCTGAGCTTTAATGTTATCATCATCAATCGCATAAGTGCACATAAGCCAGTGTTTCCATGGAGTAGGGTTTTCCAGTCTCCTAGTATCAATAGTGAAGCCATCCACAGTAAGGTCACATTAATTATTTCCCAATATTTCAAATAAAAAAAAGTATATCCCAAGAGAGTTTTTGAAACGTTTATTGCCATATGGTTTGTCTCCAAAAGCTCTCTGATCACTTTTAGCAGACATGCAAGTAGGACTTGCAGAAAGAAGTTTGTACCACAATATTTTTATACAGATGTCAATTATATTGAGGCCTCCCAAAAGAGACACTAACTTTATTATTGACATGGTAATAGAAGTGAGCTAACTACTATAATTAGCAATCAATTTTACTGTTAGGTAGATTTGTAGGCCAACCAAGAGGACAAGAGTCGGTACTTTTGAGTTGTATTTTTGTCTTTCTGCCAGGCTGTGCCTGCTTGGATTTTCACAAGATAAAAAAAAAATCTGGATCCTTTTAAGGCATAAAAAGCCTTTAAAAATCAATTAGTTAATTTGAAGTATACATATGAAAATTTTATCACAAATGGCATGTCATCAAATGAATTCCTAAGCTATCAGTTAAAGGTGAAAGAGCTGAGCTCAGTGGACAAGAGGAAGAGTGGGAAAAAGTATCTGTTTTCCTGTTTTTTCTCTGTTCTCTTACTGAATAGATTTGGATAGAAAATTCTTTTCCAGAGACTTGTCATCATTTCTAAATATTATCTAAAAAAGTCAAACAAATACAGCGTAAATAAGGAAATTTCAAGTCATGCAGATCCTGGGAAAATCAGGGTTCTGGTTGTTCAAATTCCTTTCCATATTCAGGATGAGTATAACTAGATCTATTTTAAATGAGATAGTACAGCGGAGTTTTCAATATTAATAAAATATTACATGGTTCTTTAATGATTCTGAGGCCATTTTACATAAATATCTTCTTTGAGCTTCATGTAAACCCTAGGAGGTAATAACTGTGGGTATTATTATTTCCATTTTACAGATAAGGAAACTGAGGCCCAGAAAGGTTATAAGACATTCTCTAGCTAAAACACTCAGATTAGGTTACACTTCTAACACTAGCTCTTCCTTGATAGTCTCAGTTGGAAATGATTTCCATCTTCCTCCCATTACTTTGTACTTGAGGTATCTAGGTGGCACAGTGCATAAGAGTCCTAGACTTTTTGTCAGGAAGTCTTCAGTTAAAAACCTGCTTCAGTCCCTTAATAACTGTACACTCTTCTGCAGGTCTCTATTGCCTTTAGGAACAAGTGTGTGTGTCTGTACAAATGTATATGTATATGTGAGTATATATACCTGTGTATGTGTATAATATATATACATACACACACATGTGGAGAGAGAGAGAGAGAGAGAGAGAGAGAGAGAGAGAGAGAGAGAGAGAGAGAGAGAGAGAAAGAGAGAGAGAGAGTTTGACTTTAAAAAGTTTTAAAAGCCCTACAAAATGTGGCCCCAACCTATCCTTCCAATGTCGTTTTCCTTTTCTACGTTCTACAAGCCAGGCAAACTCATTTTCCCTTTGTTTCATACACACAATACTCTATTTTCTGTTTCTATGCTTTGTATTGCATGCCCTCCTTATTTTTTTCTTTAGGGATCCTCTTTTCCTTCAAGATCGAGTTGAAATACCAGCTTCTGCATCACATCTTTTATGATCTCTCTAGCTGCTAGCGCCTCCTGAATTATATTGTATTTATTTTGTTTTCATTCTTTTTATATTTCTTCCGTATATACTTTTACGTGAATATATTGTCACCCTAATAGTGTGTTCTTTCTTCGTTGCCAAAGAAGACCATGCCATCAGAGAAATGATGACATGACTTGCACTTGACTTTGTTTTGAGTGAGGCAGAGCTGTGCAGGTCACAAACTTCACTTCTCCTCCAGAACCATCTGAATCCAGTGACCAGATATTCATCAGGATGACTAGAGATGACCCAGGATGAGGCAGTCGGGGTTAAGTGACTTGCTCAAGGTCACAAAGCTAGTGAGTGTCAAGTGTCTGAGGTGAGCTTTGAACTCAGGTTCTCCTGACTCCTGCTCTGGTGCTCTATCCACTGCACCACCTAGCTGCCCCTCCCCCTAATAGAATGTAATCTTGAAAGTAGAGATATTTTTCCTTTTCTTCTTCTTTTTCTTCTTGTTCTTGTTCTTGTCCTCTTTTTCCTCCTCCTTTTTCTACTTTTTCTTCTTCTCCTTCCTCTCCCTTCTTCTCCTTCTCCTCCTCTCCCTTCTCCTCTCCCTTCTCTTCTTCCTCTTCCTCCTCCTCCTCCGTCTTCTTCTTGTATTTGCAATATCCAAGCAAAGTGTCTGGCACATAACAAGTGCTTAATAAATCCTTGTTGATTATTCAGTATACTCGTGTAGGAACTCACAAGCTAGGTCTAGAATTCGAATCTAATTTCATGTTACAATTCCACTCTAAAAATCTACTTCATGATTCATTTCTATAGCAGAGATCTCATATGAAGTAGAACGCTTTTTTTCCATTCTCATTTATTCAAGAATGGATCCAAAAGGGAGTAACTGAGGGCAGCAACTGAAAGTATAGCTTATAAGGTTCTTGCTATAGCACTTGGGGTATATTATGAATGCCATAATAGAAGACGTTAATTATTAGCTAATTCTGGTGAGAAGGATAGCATAATATTGTAACATGACACAATTTGACTAGTATTGGAAATTTGACAAAGAGACTTGATGGTATGCATAATCTAAATGAAAGACTAGTCTTGGCTTGGTAGGCAATACTTTGGAATATTTCATATCTAAACATTATTGAAGTTGCTCATAAGGGACAGATAATTTAATATTGACATAACCTTAAATAAATTGAAAAAGCATAAATCAGAGTAATGAGATTCATAACCCTGTTAATATTAATGGGCCAACCTTTTGGGAAGCATGGTAGAAAAATCAAAGAAACTAAGAACCCTAGATGTAAATGATGAGATGAGTTAATGAATAAAAGATTGGGTATTTTGTTTCAGTCTTTTTCCAAGTTAGAGCTACTATTAGAAATAGTGCTTGTATCTAACCAGAAAATAAAACAAAATTCTTAAGGAAAAAGATGGCAATGTACTATTCAAAACATCATGACTTGACCTCTTTGGTCTGTATAAGGTAAAAGAATCACTTTTAAATTGATCTCTGTAATCACCTCAGGTGACAAAGTTGGAAATCTTTAATTCCAAGGACTTGTGTATTGCAGAAGCAGTTCTATTGCAATTACTAAGAA
Organism: Notamacropus eugenii; assembly: GCF_028372415.1. NCBI lineage: Eukaryota > Metazoa > Chordata > Mammalia > Diprotodontia > Macropodidae > Notamacropus > Notamacropus eugenii. Next base: position 441,011,575 of record NC_092873.1, read on the forward strand.
TCTCTTTAATAATTGGTAACATTTATGTAGCTCTTTAAGGTTTACAAATACTGTGTTCCTGTTATCTCATTTGATCCTTACAACTTGGTTAGTGAATACTACAAGTATTTTTTTCATTTTACAGACGAAACTGAGAGAGATTAAGTGACCTTCTCACTCTCACACATCTAGTAGGTGTCTGACCCAGGATTTGAACTCAGATCTTCCTTACTTCCACACTTTATTCATTGTGTGACCTAGATATCTCATCATCAATTGCTTTATCATTCTATAATTCTACCACTAGTGGAATGAGCATAATTTTTGCCTACAAAGTTTGGAAGTCTGAAGAGATCAAGGAGTATAAGAATAAAGAGGGAGGATGCTGCACCATTATTTATATAAAAAAGAATTTCCTTATAGCAAATATTGATGAGTATGGGAACAAATTACTGAGCAAAGATACCCATTTTCCTTCCTTGGATCACCTTAGAAAGACTCTTAGTTAAATGGGTCGAATTAGGAATAAATGGCTCTTTGCTTTTTAGGTTCAGGGAAAATTCTTATAGAAAGTTTAGTATGAGGCTCAAGGAACTATTTGTTAGATCAATTGGAGACGAAAATATTTGTTGAGTTTGGTCAGTTGGACAATTAGTTGCACCATTTTCTTTACCATCTTCTTTTTATTTTTACCATCTTGGTTTTCAGATTGATTTATTTGTGCACCATTTATTGGAGTTGAATTTTTATCAGTTTAAAAAAGATTTTCTTAATTCATTTTATCGATTGGGAAGAGATAAAGTATTTATTAAGTACTTACTATGCCAAGCATGGAGTGATTCATATATAGAAGCAAACAAAATAACCCCTGCTCTCAAGCAGCTTACATTCTAATGGGGGAAAAAATAACACAGGAAGGAGGCCTGGAAATCAAGTGGTTGGAGGAGAGGTGTAAGGTATGGTGCCACCTGGGTAGTATCTGTTTGTTTAAATGGTTACAAAATGTGTGTGGGAGGGGGAGGTGTGAAGAGTACTTTGATTTCCATGGAATCTTTTTTATCTGGTATAGGCCTAACTGCTTTGGCCACATGCCATCCCAGTAAAGTCTCCCTACTAACAAAAGACATTAGAAAGTCCAAAGCAAAATCCAAAAGAGTTAACAACCTCAAAGCAAGGATAAAATAAAGGAGATGGGATGGTCAGAATGTGCTATCTTCGTCCATGGACATGTGATTTATATCAGGGCGAGAGTAGGAAGACAAAGGAGATGTGAGCCCCAGGAATTCAGATAAGCACATGCAGTGTGTGTGTGTGTTTGTGTGTGTGTGTGTGTGTGTGTGTGTGTGTGTGCGTGTGTGTGTGTGTGTGTCTGACAGAGACATAGACAGAGAGACAGGAAAACAAAAAATAACCAGATCTTACTTCTATCAGCTGTAGCTCTCTGGGGGATATATACCATTGTGATAATGCTAAACAAAAATGAAACCAAGATCACACTGTAATTGTATACTGCATGATTTTGCTCGGAAAAGGGCACATTGTGTTTGCATAGTACGTATTTCCAAAGGGAAAGGGACTGATCATCTTGGCAGAGCTGGGTACAGTGCTTGCCTTTTGGTTAGATGTTAGTAACTTGACTTTTTACCACTTCAGATCATGAGTAATGAGAGAAAAGAGCTGAAGACTGAACTAACACAGGTATTATTATATTATATTATTATTATTATTTCCATTTTAAAGATGAGGAAACTGAAGATTAGTGAGGTTAAATGTTATGTTTTGCCCCAGAAGGAAAAACCAGGCATAATGATGCACTGGAAAGAACTTTGGACCTAGAATTGGAGGACCTGGTTTCAAATCTTGACTGTCATTTAATGGTGATCTTAGGCAAGTTGCTGATTCTTGGGCCTCAGTTTCCTAGTCTGTAAATTAATGGGTGTGAATTTCATGATCTCGAAAGCATTTCCCTGCTCTAAGTCTATGATCATGAAGTGCTGACTATCCAGAGGAGAACTAAAATGATAAAGACTCTTGGGTCATGTCATACGAAGATTAATTGAAGGAGCTGAGTGTGGTTAGCCTGCAAAAAATGAGATAGTTGTCTTCAAATATCTAAAGGACTGTCGTGCGAAAGAGGATTTCTTCTGTGACTCCAGAAGGAAGAACTAGAAACAATGGCTAAAAAGGTCAAAGAACTTAGTGGAGCAATTGCATCAAATATCCTCCAACATTTCTACCACTTCCCTTACCCTTTTGTCTCTTCTGGCTGGACACTGACCACTACTCATGGCTGTTGATTAAAATCCCAAATCCCTGTCCCATTCAGACTCTCAGACAAAGCCTCCTAGTCTTAATAATGGTAGGTAGGGCCCCTCAAGACCCTCATCCAGTAGGCATGGCTGCACATGCTACTCATACCAACAAACTCTACCAACTGTAATCCCTCTGGTAAGACAGATGACTTGTAGACCTTACCATCTACCCTGCTCTTATGTCCTGACTTGCTCTGAGTCTTACCATCTGTTCTGCTGATATACTTTTCAAACCCTTTCCCCTCACCCCAGGCACTGTCATCTGATGTGCCAGTTTACCCTACAGACCCCTGGATCTTGCCATCTACCCTGAAGCTAAACCCTACTTTAATATGTTGTATCCTCTAATTAGAATGTGAGCTCCTTGAAAAGTAGGAACTGCAATCCTTTCTTATTTGTATTCCTGGTACTTAGCATATCATAAGCATTTTTAGATGCTTTTTCATTCATTCATCCAAGTCAATTCAATGAAAAAATACCTGTTCAATGTAAAATATTTTTCTAGGAGCTAGGGAGAAACAATGACAAATAACACATGGTCTTTAAGCAAAAGCTATATCACTACTTACTGGGCATAGCAAAGGGGATTCTTGCTAAGGTATCCATTAGACTATAAGATCTCTGAGGTAGTTCCAAATATGAGATTTTGTGATTCTCTGAACTTACATGGTCTATTAGCATGGTCAATTTCCATTTTTATTTGTCTGCCATCATCCATATTGATTGTTTTCAATGTTAAAAATCTATTAGATACTGGTTGACCCACCACCTCATTTGAGTCATAAAGAGTCACCAAATTACCATCCTTTCAGTGTAAGCATTGAAGAAATGTAAACATTGAAGAAATACTTCCACAGGTCTTGATGACCTCATGTGGGTAGTTGTCATAAGGTATTTGCCAGGAGTGTGCGGGAGTCAGCTCTAACTGGCTTATGAGATATGATTGTTAAATTTTCTATGTGCTTATTTACATCTCAGAAATCAGCAAACTCTACAAATTAAGAGTTTGTTATTTTTCCTGGTTATCTAGACTTAAGAAAGCATTAATAATGCAAATTAAACTTATTCAGAGAGCCTTGTTACCAAATTCCAGCACATCCCCGGATAACACTCGCAATTAATGAAAAGTCTATTTTCTATTTCTCTATCTTTCATTTTATTTAGATACATTTTATTAATAACTTTTGTTTCAGCACATAATAAGGTCACAACATATTCCTTATTAAATCTTTTCACAGGTCAATCTCCAAAAACAGTTAAATGTAGCAACATTAAAGAGTGATTATAACTGACAGTGCATGAAACCTTTTACTTTAGTAGGCTTCTGTTTGTGAAAAGAAGAGTAGTGAATTATAAGTTAATATGACATTTTCCAATGATTCTTTGAATTTTGGTCCTTGTCATTGGTTTTGTATCAGTCATTTTCCATTGTACTCATATGGGACCATTTCTTCTACTATCCCACTATCATTCTGCACCTATGATGTGCCAGATACTGCAGACAGGAAGATCCAAAATGAAGCTATCCCTACTATCATGGAGCTTCCATTCTATTGGGGAAGGTGCCATGAATGCATAAAGAGGATAAGGACTGGACTTGGATTTCATTAATATAGGGAACCACCTGGTGAGGAAATTCCTGCTACAAATGCAGGTCTTTGAGTCTAGCTCTGTCTACGTTGTGCCATGCCTCCTTGGTGTGTTTGTGTGTGTGTGTGTATGTACATGTAATTAATAGAATTAGTAAGTGTGTGTAAGATAATATGGCACCACTGTCGAGAGTATACACTAGTAATTAGGGGCAGCTGGAAAGGCCCCCTGAAAGGTGATACTTGGGTTGAGTTTTGAATAAACTGAAAATTTGTCATTTTTAGGTGGAAATGACAAGGAAATGCATCTTAGGCATTGGAGATTTCCAATACAACACCAACTAATCTCTATGAGTCCTAGTTTCCTCATTTGTAAAATGTTGAGGCTGGGCTAATTGCTATGCAAGATCTTTTCCCAATAGAAGATCCTGTGAATATAGTGTTTTCATGCAGTCAGCTAAGACGATTGAGCAGAATATTCCTGTGTGTGTTTGTGTGTGTGTGTGTGTATTCAATGCAATTTGATAAACACTGATTAGATATCAGCTGTATACAACATATACATTATATTATATATATGTATATACATGTATTGTATACATGTGTTGTATGTATGCTTTTTACTATGTATAATGGTCTTCTAGTTCTGTTCACTTCACTATTTATCAGTTTATGTAAGTTTCCAGAGTTTTTTTTCCCCTGAAATCATCCCGCTTGTTATTTTTCATAGTACAATAATATTCCATTACAATCATATACCACAGCTTGTTTAACCATTCCCCAATTGATGTGCATCTCTTAGATTTTCAATTCTTAGCCACCACAAAAATAATTGCTCTATTTTTGTACAAATAGGTCCTTTCCCCTTTTTTTGGAAATCTTTGGGATATAGACTTAACAATGGTATTGCTGGAATAAAAGGTATTCACAGTTTTATAACCCTTTAAACATAGTTCCAAATCACTGTGGAGAATGGTTGGATCAGTTCACAGCTCCACCAACAGTGCATTGGTGTCCCAGTTTTCCCACATCCCCTCCAACATTCAATATTTTCAATTTTTTCCATATTAGCCAATTTGATAGGTATGAGGTGGTAACTCAGTTGTTTTAATTTGCATTTCTCTAATCAATAGTGCTTAAGAGCATTTTTTCATATGATTGTAGATAGCTTTGATTTTTTTTCTCTGAAAATTAACTTTTCATAACCTTTAACCATTTACCAATTGGGGAATGGCATGTACTTTTACAAATTTGATTTAGTTCTCTACATATTTGAGAAATGAGGCCTATATGAGAAGTACTTGTAAAGTTTTTTCTTGGTTTTCTGCTTTCTTTTGGTTGCATTGGTTTTGTTTGTGCAAAAAATGTTTAAATTTTATATAATCAAAAATATCTATTTTACATTTTGTAATGCTCTTTGTCTTCTTTGGTCCTAAATTCTTCCCTTAATTTGTTTGTGTCATCCTTTATGTGTCAGTTGTGTACCCATTTTGACCTTCTCTTGGTATATGGTGTGAAATGTTGTTCTACTGTTGTCCAGTTTTCCCAGCAGGTTTTGTCAAATACTGACCTTTTGTTCCAAAAGCTTGGATCTTATCATATACTATACTTATCATGTACTATACACTGTATACTTACTATAGTAATTTACTATAGTGTAAATTGTATCCAATCTATTCCACTAATTCACCATTCTATTTCTTAGCCATTACCAGATTGTTTTGATAATTACCTCTTTATAAAACAATTTGAAATCTGGTACAGCTAGACCACTTTCTTTCACTTTTTTTTCATTGATTCCCTTCATATCCCTGAGTTTTTCTTCTTTTAGAAGAATTTTGTCATTTTTTCTAGCTCTATAAAATAAATTGTTGATAGTTTGGTTAGCATGGTATTGAATAAATGGATTAATTTAGATAGAATTGTCATTTTTATTATATTGGCTTGGTCTACCCATGCGTAATTAATATTTTTCCAATTGTTTAGATCTGACTTTGTGCAAAAAGTGTTTTGTAATTGTGTTAGTATAGCTTCTGGTTTGTTTTGTCAGGCAAACTTTCAATATTTTAAGTTGCCTATAGTTATTTTAAATGAATTTTTTCTTTCTGTCTCTTACTGCTGGACTTTGTTGGTAATACATAGAAATGCTGATAATTTATGAGTTTATTCTGAATCCTGCAAATTTGCTAAAGTTGTTAATAATTTCAAGTAATTTTAAGTTGGTTCTGTAGGATTTTCTAAGTATAATATCATATCATCTGCAAAGAGCGATAGTTTTATTCCTTATTGTCTATCCTAATTCCTTTAATTTCTTTTTCTTCTCTCATTGTTCTAGCTAACATTTCTAGTATAATATTAAATAATAGAGGTGATAATGGGTATCTTTGCTTCGCTCTTGATTGTATTAGGAAGTCTTCTACCTTATCCCCTTTACAGATAATACGTGCTGATGGTTTTAGATCAATATTACTTATCATTTTAAGGTAAGCTTCACTTATTTCCTGTGCTCTCTAATGTTTTTAATAGGAATAGGTGCTATATTTTGTCAAAGACTTTTTGACATCTATCTATTGAGGTGATCATATGATTTCTGTTGGTGTCGTTACTGATGTGGTCAGTTATGCTGTTTGTTTTCCTAATATTGAAGCAGCCCTGCATTCCTGGTATAAATCTCATTTGGTCATAGTGTATGAACCTTGTGATATATTGCTGCAATCTCTTTGCTAGTATTTTATTTAAATTTTTTGCATCAATATTAATTAGAGAAATTGGTCTTTTATTTTCTTTTCCTGTTTTGACTCTTCCTGGTTTGGGTATCAGCACCTTATCTGTGTCATAAATGGAATTTGGTAGACTCATTCTTTGCACATTTTTTCAAACAGTTTATATAGTATTGGGATTAATTGTTCTTCAAACGTTTGGTAGAATTCACTTGTGAATCCATTTGGTTCTGGAGGTTTTTCTTAGTAAGTCCATTGTTTTGTTTGTTTGTTTGTTTGCTTAATTTCATTATCTGAGATTGGGTTATTTACACATTTTATTTTTTTCTGTTAATCTGGATAATTTATATTTTTGTAGATATTCATTCATTTCATTTAGATTATCAAATTTGTGGTCATATAATTTGGCAAAAGAGCTCCTAACAATTGTCTTAATTTCCTCTTCATTGGTGGAGAATTTACCCTCTTCATTTTTGATGCTTATAATTTGGTTTTCTTCTTTCCTTTCTAAAATCAAATTAATTAGTGATTTAATGTATTTTATTGGTTTAGTTCTAAAATCAGCTTCTAGTTTTATTTATTAGCTCAGTGGTCTTGCTTTCAATCTTATTAATTTCTCTTTTGATTTTCCAGATTTTCAATTTGCTTTTAATTGGAAATTTTTAGCTTGTCCTTTTTCTGTTTTTTTAGTTGTATATCCAATTTGTTGGTCTGCTTTTTTCTCTATTTAATTGATGCAAGCAATTAGAGATATATTTTTTCTTCTAAGTACCATAAGTTTTGCTATGTTATCTCACTGCTGTCATTTTCTTTATTGAAACTATTGATTATTTCTATGATTTGTTCTTTGACCCATTTGTTTTTTAGGATTAAATTATTTAATTTCCGATTAATATTTAATCTCTCTTTCCATTGTCCATTATTGAATGTAATTTTTATTGCATTATGATCCGAAAAGGATGAGTTGACTATTTCTGCTTTTCTGCATTTGATTGTGAAGTTTTTATGTCCTAATATATGGTCAATTTTTTTGGCCATATGTTGCTGAGAAAAAGATATATTCCTTTTTATTCCCATTCAGTTTATTTCAGAGATTTATCATTTTTAAGTTTTCCAAATTTTTATTCACCTCAACTTCTTTCTTGTTTATTTTTTATTATATTTGTCTAGTTCTGAGAGGGGAAAGTGCCCCTCTAGTATAGTTTATCTCTTTCCTCCTGTAACGCATTCAATTTTTCCTTCAAAAATTTAGATGCTATACCATTTGGTGTATTTGTGTTTAGAACTGACATGACTTTACTGCCTATGGTATCTTTCAGTAAGATATAGTTCTCTTCCTTGTCTCTTTTAATTAAATCTGCTTTTGTTTTTGCTTTTGTCGGAGATGATTGCTACCCCTACTTTCTTTGCTTCAGCTGAAGCATTATAGATTCTGCTTCAGACCCTTACAATTTACTCTGTGTATTTCTCTCTGCTTCAAATGTGTTTCTTATAAGCAAGATATTGTAGGATTCTAGCTTTTAATCCATTCTGCTATCTGTGTCCATTTTATGGGTAAGTTCATCCCATTAACATTTATAGTTATGACAACTAACTGTATTTCCCTTCATGCTATTTTTCACTTTTTTTATTCCCCTCTCTCTCTTACCTCCTACACATTTCCCTTCTCAGAAATGTCTGACATTCAATTTTTATTCATTGCTCCTAGTTCTATCTGTATCAATTCCAATTACTCAGAATACTCATGTAGACAAATAACATGTATTTGATTACAGATCACAGCAAAGCTTTCTTAATGGAATCCATCATTATGTTTTTAATGGGTTAAGCTAATCAACTCCATGAATAAACAAAGTGGATGAAAAATGCACGCTTCCCAATAATGACAATAAACCTGCTGATTTGGGTTTTTTCTTACTTTCTCCTTTCATTCCTTTCTCTCTTTCTGAACACCCTATCTCTCACATAGACACATACACATACTCCACAAATGTGCATAAAGGTGTTGAACAAATTCTAGATAATGACTCAGGCCATTGCTGAATAAAACTAGAAAATGAAGGCAGTTTGCAATTAGAAAATTCTGTGACCCTCAGCTTCTGGCTCATGTGAAAGCCTATCATTCTCTTATCAATATTCTCCTGGTGATGCTTAATGATTTCATATCATGGAAATGTACCATTTTGGAGGAATCAATTTCAGATTATCCAAGGACAGCAGAAAGATCTATGTTGAGTGTAACTAGCCTGTAACACATTACCAATGACGTATGAGAAGTGGAATAAAAGATATATCACTAAAGACTAGAAAAGGATATATAATAATCTAGTAGTGAGACAGAGAAAATGTAAAAAATGGAGTTCTACACAAGACATTAAAATCTTCCTAGATAAAGATCTCTAGCATGTTGTTCAGATCTATGAAAATGATTGGAGAGACAAGAATGAGAATTGCATGGGATAAAAGTATATGGCAGGCTTTTGCTCTATATTCAAGGAGGAAATAAAAATTGATGAAAGTGTAAAATACATATTTACATATTTACTCAGGAGATCATGTGCTCACACACATATATGCAGACATAGACAAAGAAGTAGGAGACAGAACAACAGAGAGACACTTAGAGGAGGAAGAAGAGAAGAGGAGGAGAAGGGAGGGGAGGAGGGGAATGAGGAAAGAAAAGGAAAGAAGAATTTTCTGTATATTGCAGCTTCATTTCTTTTTAAGTAATAACTTCATTAACACCAAATGGGCCTTGAGAGCAGAGCATTAGAGGAGTGGAAGTGAAGAGTTGGTATTCTTTTGTTACATTATGGGTGATAATGAATTTTAAATTTTTTTCCCCAAAGGCCATCTACCTTATTTTACACAATTGATTTTTTACTTGTAAGAATGAGCATACTTTTTATACTGAAATTCATTTAATCAATATATCTGTGAAAGACTTATCAGGAATTAAAATAATATAGCTACTTGTTCTTTCACATTTCAAAATTGTTTAGCAATACTAGTAACAACCTTTATTAAATGTTTGTTCTAAGGGGAAGTTCTGTACAATTAGGACTTTGTGTCTGATAAATACTTGGCATATATCTTTGATTGATGGATAAGAGTTAAACATAGCCAGAAGGGATTTTAAGACGTAACAATTTAAGACCTAACAATAAGCTAAAATAAATGACAGCAGCTTTATCCATAGAGTTTGGCATACACTATTTCATCTGATCCTCATGACTACTCTATGAGAAACTCAGCCTTTGATAAAAACAGCTACAAGAAAGGAAGGAAGGAAACAAATATTCATCAAGTCCTTACTTTCATATACATACAAGCAAAAAAATTAAAATGGTTCCTGTCCTTGGGACCTTACATTCTAATGGGACAAAACAACATACAAAAGAAAGAAGAAAGCTGGAGGACAGAGGGGAAAGTACCCACCACTGGGGCATGAGTTTGAATTCTAAGGACCAGGACTAGGGCCAGGAGAATAATGAAGACTGGGCTGTGCCCTTTCACAAAATGGAGCCTTCAAGGAGGAACTCATCATTGGGAAGAGGGGGCAAGCATACAGAGGGGTAAAGAGGTCATTGGGGTGGTTGGATGTTTCAGGGCAAAGAGGACTTGGGTATGAAGCTAAATCAGTAAAACTGTACAAACAGGACAGAAGGAACATAAGGTCAGACCCCTCCCTACCTCCACAGATGATCCCTTGCCCCTAAAGGATCCTAGGTGTACTGCATATTGAATTTGGAGATGCGGACAGAGACAGAAGGGAGAGAGTTCTTGTTATTACCTAAATTTCATTCTGATTCTCTGGCAGTCATGTGTCTGATTGACCTGCTTGTTTTTCATTTTCTTTTCTTCATCTTCCTTTTTTTTTCCTTTCAGCAAGCATACATAAGATAGAATTCTTAAAAGGAGATCCTCTTATGCAGTTTCAATCTGAAGAAAACCCTGAAATTGACAACAGAAGCTCGATCAATTAGAAAATGTCCCTCAAAATTACATCAGGAAGATAATACATTAATGTATGTTCATAAGGTGCTTTTGACACTGTACAAGTAGTACCAAAATTAAAAGGTGAATAACATTTTAAGTAGGCAGTACAATTACCTTCTTTGAAGCACAGGAAGTATTTTAAACTTTTTTTTCTGTTTTACAAATAAAACAAATGCAGTGCTTACAACAACTTGATTTTTAATTATGAGCTTTTGATTCTGTCCAAGGTTGGACCTCTGGCAACAATATGTTCTGTAAGACACTAGACCTAACTTCTGTCCAAGAAGTCTCTGTATAGTTTAGGACATCTGTAAAAATAATTGCATCTGTAAGGGGGTAGAAAGGGATTTGCCCCACCCCTTGTTGAAGGATGAGGGCTTTGACAGGGCTAAATTCCTTTGCCAGATTTTGGTTGCTTTGGGAATTTACCTTTATTTCACTAGAAAATGCTTCACCTCTGTGGAAGTCATGAAGTCTAGATTCTTGTGGATTGGGATTGGAACTTTATAATTTAATCCTTGAAAAGTCTGACTGTGCAAGAAGAAGCATTTTGAAAGGCAGTAGGAAAAGATGAAATGTGATAAAGCAAATATTTGAGTAAGGATCTGGCACTCAGTTTCTCCTTCCTGTTTGAAGCTTGATTACTAGAGCTGTTATCCTGAAGGATACCTCACAGGGTTGTTATTTGGACTTGGAAATCGTTCTTTTATTATCTTACCAATGTTAGAGAAAGAAATTTATTTAGAAATGTAAATAGGAAAGAAAATTTTCTGGGGAATTTCCTGATTAATGGGCTAATGTTGCAAAAAAAAGAAATTTAAAGAGGATAAACATGTGCTATGAAACTCTGAAGGAGGGCCGCGGTGGGGAGAGTGCTAAAGTTAGAGTCAGAGAACCTGGGTGTACACTTTTGGATTAGCTGTTTATTCTCTTGGGCAAATCGCATCCTTGGGTCTCCGTTTCTACATTTGTTAAATGTGGGAACTAGATAAGATGACTTCTGAGGTATCTTCCCTCTCTAAATCTGTGATTGACCAATATAGGTACTCTCTGTCTCTGTTTGTGTCTGCCTGCCTGCCTGTTTCCCTCATACATATACACATAACACAAATCTCTTCATGAAGAATAAAATTTAAGATTGCCTTATTCCTGAAATATTCTTTCTCTCTTCAATTAGATGTGAACAATATATACCATCTCATTGGATCTGCTTCCCTGACTTACATTTGAACTCACAGTTTAGGTCCCTAGAATGTGGTTGTCTTGAATCCTAGAGGTAACCTACGGGCCTACACTTTTAATACAGTAGCTTATGAGTTCCGACACCTATGCTCCCTTTAACAATTAGCCAGTGAACACCAGTAGCTTTTAGCAAAGGTGTTTACTCAAATGGCATACAATAGCAGTAGTACCAAGCCCCTCTCCACATATAAATGTGGGGTACAATCTCCCACAAATACATGCAGGGAGAATGGGCACAAACTTGGAGTATAATGGTAGTGAGTGCAATGGGTAGAATATATTTGTGGCAAAGGTAACTCCCAACTCCTAGTATAACAATTTATAAAATCTTTATATAATGCTCCTAGAGTTTGGTCCTCTCCAGAGCCCAAATATTGATTACTAGGGGTCAGTCTCTTTAAAGTTGACTCTTTTTCTGTATCTGTATCTGACTGGAGTGGGGGGTCTCTGCACGGCCAAATGGTCCAGTAGTTGCCTTTCAGAATTAGATGGCAGGGTTGGGGTTGGGGCAGAGAGGAAGACGTTTCTACCTCTTCCCCTCTTAGGGGTCCATCCTCCCCCAACATACACCTTACAGTATTTTAGTTTACAATTGCTTTGAGTCTAGATTGTTCTGACCTTCTCAGGGTTTAATTTCTTAAAGCTCCAGAGTCTTGGATAATTTCCTTTCTCAGTCAATCATTTTGTTTCCATCTTAAGTCAATCAGAGAGGTGGTTGCACTTTCATAAAGGGATAGATACATCATTTATAGTTCATTTAGCATCTCATTAGTATCTTCTGATTACATTCTGAACTCTCTGTGATTACATCAACTAAGGGGTGTGTGTGTGTGTGTGTGTGTGTGTGTGTGTGTGTGTGTGTACAGTGTAAATGGTGGTTGTGGGGACCTCCCCTTTACAAGCTCAAAACAAAATGCTATGTAAGATCCAAGGGAGAAGATAAGGGAAGGATGAAAAGAGTTATTTAAAGACAATTTCTTTTATATATAGTTCATTGTCTGCATACCATGGAGAGCGACTTCATTAAAAAAAATTAGCAGTTAATACTTAACAATATGCTCTATTTAAATGCTTCGTTAAAAAAAAACACTCATTAACTTCTCTTATTTGCTTTTATTTAATTTCTAAAAATACAAAAACAAATACTTCCTGTCTTTCTGAGCAGCTGAGAATGAGGACTTGCCTTGCAATGGTCTGTGAGGAGGGCTATCTACTTTCAACATGGAGTGAATGGTTCCAGGAAGGAATAAATGGAGGTGCCTTCTCCTTTGTCAAGCTGACACAGACTTTCACTTCTTATTGTTTCATTTGGAAAGAACTCCCAAAAATATAAGCTGCACCTATATTTACAAGTAGATACAAAAACACCTTTCAAAGGTAAACACAAATGATTTTTGGAGTATTTATCATTTCAAATTATCTTCTTGGCACAGTGTTGTATAGGAAGTATTAGATACGGAATTCAAAGATATGGATCTGTGACATATAAAAAGTTGGAGAGACACAGTTTCTGGGTAAATTAATCATTTTATTAATTATTGCCAATGAATAATTAATAAAAGGGGTCAGTGGCACTCTTAAGACCCCTCATGGAACCCACTCAATGCTTGCATGCCCTTGAAAGAGTAGATATTCCTGAGGATGGCAATCATCTCTGATTGGTTAACAATTAATAAAATAAATGAATATAGACCTATTCTAGTGAGGAACTAGTGGACTCTGATAACTCTCTGCTCCTCCACCACCTCCAGCCTCAGGCAATCTAGATAAAAGATCTACCTCCACCTAAGAATACAATGGGCAGAGTGTGAACAAGGTGGAGGAGAAGGTTAATCTAGTCTCACCATCAGCAATATCTTTTAGATGCTGGATTGGCCCAGTAGAGGATGATGATCTAGGAAGGAAAAAAAAAAACCTGCATCTCCCCAATAATTGGTCATTTAATAATCATATCTCTCAGATTCAAGTTCTTTCTTTGCCATTTTTTGCTGTGCAAATAAAACTGAGCCTCGTTTTCCTCTGTAAAATGGTAACAATAATAGGTGTAGTGCTTATATCACAGGATTATTTTGAGCATCAAATGAGATAAAACATATAGTACTTTATAAATTTATAAGATGCCATAAAATATAAAAATATATAAATAAACTGTAATTTAATATAAAATAAACTATAAACAATAATAAACTAGTAATTCTTAAAACGGGACAAGATAAAATATATGATCAATATCCGAGAGTTTACAAATCTCTCTGATTTAAATTCCATGTTCTACTTCGTTCATAGGATAAATTTTCTAAAAGTATCAAAGGTACATGGTGGAAGTAGTCTAAGGTATCATCCAGCCCACTTTTAGGGTGGGGACAGTGCAGGGGAGAGGGAATCTTTGCTAGGATGAGTGAAGGGATTATGCAACTACAGGACCTGAAAGGGATGAAATATACCTTTGGTTTTGGACAGGTAGAGAGACCAGGATGGGACCAAAAAGAGAGAGAACTGAATTTCAGGGCTTGCTCCTGCCTGTACTGGGTTCAAATGGGAAATGGAAACAATGGAAATCATTTCGCAATCATAACGCATTATACAAAGTACAATATTCCATTAGATCTAAAATCAAACAAGTATTGATTAAGGACCTACTATGCGTGAGGCACTATTCTAAGTGCTAGGGATACAAGGAAAGGCCAAAAACAGGCCCTGTTCTCAAGGAATTAATGATCTAATGGGAGAAGCAATATTGCACACACAATCCTCCCCCAGGATAAATTAGAGGTAATCCTAGAAGGAAGGCACTTAGATTAAGGAGAAGTGAAAATGACCTAATAGAACATAAGCATTAGCTGAAATTTAAAGGAAGCCAGAGAAGCAAAGAGACAGAGATGAGAAAGAAGAGAGCTCCAGGCATGTTGGGGCACTCAGAGAAAATCCTCAGAAACACATTAATAGACTTATATGAAGATGGCATTTCTTAGACTGTAAATAGGCATGGAAGTAGGATATCATAAAGTATTCTTAAATAACTTTGCAAGGGATGTATTTACATAAGTATAATTAAGAATGACCAAATATTAATGCCACTAAATACAAGTCTCCTCAAGTCTCCCCAATACACAGTGACATGTGAGAAATGATCCTAAGATTGTGCTTTAGAAACACTGACATCTTTATTTGTCTCCCAGGTTGTTATGGGGAAAGTGTTTTGTAAAATTTAAAGCATAGTAGACACACAAACCATTATTGATATTCTAAACATAATAATTATTTTAAGTGAAACATTTAGTAAAAATTTTGGGCCAGGTATTAAATATCCAAATATGCGTTGGTTATAAATTTTGAATAAGTACATATAAACTACATGAAACCACTTGTGTTAAAAAGATCTCCTTATGAACAATAACAAAAACAAATTGAACTTTTTTTTATATAATAGTGAAAATTATAGATATTCCACATTTTTACTAGGTCTTTAAAAAATCCCATAGTTAATTCTTATTCATGTGTAACTGACTACTGTACATCAATAGTATTTTCAATTCTCAAATCAATAGCCTAGATGTTTTCAGAAAAAACTAATTAGTCTCACTGAGGGGTTACTGTGTTAGGCAGGGGAAAAACCCACTGCTGCTGATGTATTGACTGCACAGTCAACTGGATGGAAGCAATTTTTATCCTCCCCCTAAGAGGTCAATTTAAGTGCTCTGGGCAATACATGAGAAGTAAAGCAGCTTTAAGGACTCTGTCTTCTGTTGTTCTGCCTAATACCATTAATAGCACCTTGTTTAGATTTAGCAAAATTACATGTTTCACTTTGGATGCAGACTTTACTGAAATGCAATGCTACTGCTCAATAGTTAGGAAATGTCTATGGATTATATCACACAACCTTAATATAGATCTCAAGCTATTAATGCTCCTTTAGAATCTATAATGGAACCTTCCTACTGAAATTAGAGTAGGTAGAAATATTTGCATGACCGAATGCAATCTCCATCATAAACGTATTGAACAGAGCTTGTCTTCTCTCTCTTCTTTGATTCAACCATTAGGTTGACAGAGTACATGTCTACTAGCTCTAGCAAAATGGAAGACAAGTAAATTCTCATATGATCAATAAGCTGATCATATGATTAACAAATGTGTCAAACCCTTATCAAATACAGTGATTTTAATTTTGTGTAATTAATAAAGATTAATTTCAATTATCAACCAGATTACCAGTTCTTTTGCTTATTTTAGAAACTGTTTCTACTCAGATTATAGTAAGAGATGGTATCATCAAGGATCATAGATTTTAGAGCTGGAAGGAAACTGAGAGACCATTGAGATCAACTCTTCAATTTAAAGATGAGGAAACAGAGGCTTGCCCAAGATCACACCGTTATTAGATATCTGAGGAAGGATTTGAACCCAAATCTTTCTTATTCCAAGTTCAATTCTTTATCCATTACTCCATGATCCCTCTCATCATCAGGGTCCAGAATAGTTACCAACCTATAAACAGTAAATCTAAATCCTAATCAGTAGGTTAATTCATCTGAAAATAAGGGGAACTTCTTGTTATTCCATTGTTTCATTTGGGTTCCGCTCTTCATATCCCCATTTGAGGTTTTCTTGGCAAAGATACTGGAGTGATTTGCCATTGCCTTCTCCAGCTCATTTACAAATGAGGAAATTGAGGCCAACAGGATTAAATGACTCATCTAGGGTTATACAGCTAGTAAGTATTGTTTTTAGGTGATGACAATAATAATTTGGAGCTACAGCAAGAGACAGTAGAAAGAGAACTAGACAGAGTCTGAAGAACTGTTTGAGATTTGGCTCTTCCATTAACTAGCGATGCAACCTTGGGACAGTCATTGAACTTTTCTGAAATTTGATTTCCCTATCATTAAAATGAGGATAAAATATTTTCTTAACTGCTTCATAAAATTGTTATTAGAATAAATTGAGTTAACATACAATTCTTTTTAATGATAAATTGCTATCCAAATGTAGGTTGTTATTGAAACTAAATATTCTATTTTGATCCATTTTGTATTATATTTAATATATGTCACCTCAAATCATTTTGGAAGTAGATGGAATACAAAAATCACAGAATCATAGTGGTAGGCATCATGTAGTCCAAATCCATTAGTTCTAAATTAATATAGATACATGTGTATATAATGTACTTATACATCTATACAATATATTAATTTATGCATATATATACACATGCATATACACACAGGCATGTAAACACAATACATACACATGCATATATGTATCCATAGACAGAATTTCTTCAACAATAAAAGAGGCTTCCTTGATTCAAAACCAGGTCATATCACTGGTAGATTATTGCTATTAAAACAATTAGTTTATGTCCATAAACCCTTGGGGTCATGAACTGTGTAGCATGTGGGATGAAACCCAGAATCCTCTCTCCTCTTATTTAGAGGAGATAGAGTGATGATGTCTCTACAGAAGTGAAGGGATGGTCTTGGAGGCATGATATACATTGTTCAACTCTTGTCATACTTTCTAGCTTTGTGACTCTGGGAAACTCCCTTATATCTTTGATTATCTGTTTATACATTTGTAAAATGGGGATACAAGCTGCAATAACCTTATAACATGGTTGTGATGATTAAATTACTTATTGTATATATAAAGTGACTTGCAGAGCTTAAAGAAAAAGTCAATATCAACAAACGTTCATCAAGTGTTTATTATATGTCAAGGACTGTGCTAAGAGATGAAAAACTGAAAACACTACAGGGAGCTCATATTCTAATGGGGGAGATGACATGCAAGTAACTATGAGCAAACAAGATGTGTACAATGTCAATGGGAAGTAATCTCCGAGGGAAAGTACTGGCAGATGGTGATAGTGGTGGGCAGAACCAGGCAAAGCCTCCTGCAGCAGGCAAGATTTCAGCTGAGTCTTAAAAGAAACCTGGAAAAGGGAAAGATTACACAAAATATATAAACAGAGTAGCTGGAAAGAAATCTGTAAGAGAAAAGCATTATTATCTGTATGAGGAGAGGTGGGCGGTATATAAAGACCTTCAGAAGATTAACTTTGAACTGAACATGGAGCGAAGCCAGAGAAAATTAAGAGGTGAAAGCAAGGAGGAAGACCATTTGAGCCTTGGAGGTGAGGCAGACTGTGAAAGCCTGTAGGCATGAAGACAGAAGATATTATCCATGATCTCACCATTAAATAATCTCTCCATCACAGATCATGAACAATTCATGCCTTCTCATCCTGTGTAATTCTTACTGAAGACTTATTTTTTAGGTACTGACACAACACTTGGTCTTTGTTATAAATCATTCACACTAGCATGGAGTCTACCATTACCTACATAATTAAGCCATCTGGTGAGCAGTCATATGGAAGACCATCAGAAACAAGACATAAAGCCACCCTATATGAACAGTTTTCATCCTTTTCCAACAATACATTTCCTTTATGCCTTTTAGCCTATTATCATCTCATGTTGGGGTGATCAGTGGTATTATGCTGTAGCTCACTCATACTCCTCATATTTCTCTGGATTCACAGCCAAGTAGAATCACTGGCACATTATCAGTATTAGAATGATAAATTTGTGTCCATCAGCCTTGTGATCATGGGAAGGATTGTGTGATTTCTCCTCTCCTCCTATTTAGATCTAGATACCTATAGAAAATCTATCTCTCTGGATTTTTCCTGGAGTTTTTGTTGTTTTGTCTCATTACTAGTTCTTTTGAGAAGGTAGGAATTCTGTATTTTATAGTAATTTCTATTATAATTCTATGTAGAACATTCAGGAATAGAAGAAAGAAACCCCATTAGTTAAATATCTGTCTGAAATTCTCTGAGATTTTTGATGGCAAAGATTGTTTCATTTATTGTATATGTATTCTCAGTGCCTACCATAGTGCCTGCAATGTACTAGGTACTTAATAAATATGTGTTGAAGGGTTGATTTCAGACATGATATTAACAAAATTCTCTATTAACCAGCACCTTTGGCCACCTCGAGTCATGTTTGATGCTTATAATAATAATGCAGAGACATTCAGAGATCCTGAATTAAGAAGTCCAAGAATTTAAAAGAAATATCAGGGGTCATTTCATCCAGCTTGTATATGAATAGGAGCTCCCTCTACAACAACCATGATAATTGGTCATTCTTTTCCATTCTAAAGATGAGAAACTCACTCATTCCTGAGACGGTCCTTCCACTTTTGGAGAATGCTAATTAGGAGGAAATTCTAAGTTATATCAAGCTAAAATTTTACCTCTCCTGTCATTTCCTTCCAATTGCTACTAGCTCAATCATCTACGACAAAGCAAAAGAAGTCTAATCTTTTCTCTCTTACTTGAAGAATAGCTATCACTCCCTGCCCAACTCTTTTACTCTATAGGCTAAAAATCCTTAATGTCATTAACAGTTCCATCACAGCTGTATCACCACATTGGCAGCATTCCTAAGGGAACATTTTATTTTCTAGACACCTTTCTGAAATGTGGTATTCAGAAAGGAACATAATACTCTAGTTGCAGTTCAATTGGGGTCTAGTAAAGTAGAGCCATGATTTGACTGCTAGAATAAGATCCTAGAGTTAGAGCTGGAAGGATCTTAAAGTCCACTGAAAGCAACACCTTTCCTCCTTCATTCCTCTTTGGGCCCTACTCCCCCCATCTCTGGACTTCTTTGTCCAACATTCCCCAACAACCTTCTCACCCTGGAAGCTGCTTTCATCAATAGGTTCCAGTGGCCTTCTCACTGGAAGATTTCTCTGCCCTGCTGTGCCTTTCTCTGGATGCCTTTTCCCTCCTAGAACCTCAGTCCATAAGTCATTTTTCAGTCATGTTCAACTCTTTGTGACCCCATTTGGGGTTTTCTTGGCAAAGGTACTAGAGCAATTTGCCCTTTTCCTCTTCAGCTCACTTTACAAATGAGAAACTGAGGCAAAGAGGGTTAAATTATTTGCCCAGCTAGTAATCCTCTGAGGCCAGATTTGAACTCATGGAGATGAGTCTTCCTGATTCTAAGCCCAGTGCTCTATCTACTTTACCACTTCCTAAGGTACGGCCCCTAGGCCAGTCATATTCATGTCTTCATTCCTCTGGGTCACTCAACTCTTCCGACTTCTTTTTCCAACAACCTTCTCTCTCCACTCCCTTACTTTTTAGCTTCTGTTTACGTGTTTAATTCCTCCTTTAGAAAGTAAGCTTCTTGAGGTCAGGGGCTATTTTACTTATAGCTTCTGTGCAGATGTTCAGAGCTTAGCATAGTACTTGGTATATAGTAAAAGCTTAATAAATTCTTGTTGACTTGACTTACAGATGAGGAAAGTAAGCTGAGAGAAGCTATGACTTCTCTAAGATCATAGAGTCACTTAGTTTCTGAAGTAAAACTTGAACTCAGGTCTTTTACGCTTCAAGAGCAGCCTTCTACTTACTGTGCTACCCAGCTCTAGCCCTCATTTTAAAGATGAGGGAACTGAGGCTGAGAAGGGTTCAGCAATCTGCCCAAGACTACACAGCTAGTAATTTTCTAAGCCAGAATTAAAATAAAATTTTATTCTTCCTAGAGTTTACATCAAAATGCCTACCTCTGTAAGATGCTGGAATGAATTTTGCTCTCTACATAAACCTTTACTTTCCAAGAGTTCCAGTCTAACTGTAGCCTATTATCAAGTGTGCTAACATGGGGTCTAGGTCATAACTGGGGCTTTTACTTCTCTAAATGAATGAACAAGTGAATAAAAAACAATTTATGAAGGCACTGTGCTTGCTATTCACTGGCATACAGATATTTTAAGAGAGTCTTGTCCTCAAGAAACTTAAATTCTAATTGTTGTTGTTGGGTTTTCCTACTCATTTTTATAGATGAGAAACAGGGTTAAGTGACTTGCCCAGGGTCACACAACTAGTAAGTGTCTGAGTGCCAGATCTGAACTCAGGCGGATGAATTTTTCTGACTCCAAGCTGAGTATTCTATCCACTGCACCACCTTGCTGCCCTTTCTATTCTAATAGAGGAAGCCAATACACATAGGAGAATAGTAAACAGGAAGGGGTATTTTACTTTGGAGAAGTGGAAGGGGTGATTGATGGCCTGACAGGAATATGGTAATGAGGCTTAGATGGATAGCTGCTTGAGAGGTGGAGCTGAGTCATGGTCTAGGATCTAGGACCAGCCAGCTTTGTGCCATTCCATGCCCATGGAGTCTACATTATACATTATATTATTAGGCCATCTAGTGAGTTCGTAGTAGGATTCATAGGGATTACCATCAGAACCAAAGGAACAGCAGGAGGGGATGACTGGTTAGGCCAACATTAGGAATTCATGTAGGTACATGTTGATGGTCATAGATCGAGGGTTCTAAATGTGGCATTGAGGCCCAAGGAATTGTTATGGAAAGGATAGCTGTGACAGGAAGGGGCATCTATAAGACTAGGTTAAAGCTAAGGTGATAAAAGAGGAATTTGGTGAGTATTGTATACTGAGGGAGAATAAAAGTTCAAAGATGGGACATTAGTCTAGAAGTAGAACAGGAAGGAGGTGATAGCCAGACCTTGGCTTCTAAAAATGGTTTATGAAGTTGCTCTAATTGTGAGGGTCTTATCAGGCATAAGGAGGAAGCTAGGTGGCTCAATGGCTAGAGATCTGGGCCTGAGTTTAAATTTGACCTCATACACTTACTTGCTGTCTGACCCTAGGCAAATCAGTTAACCTCTGCCTAACTTAATCCACTGAAAATGGAAATGGTAAACCACTCCAATACTGTTGCCAAGAAAACTTTTATCGACAGTATAGTCTACAGGGTCATGAAGAGGTGGACACAAATGAATGATTAAATAACTTCAGGCAAACGGCACACTAGGATACCAGTGGAAGTAAGTGGTCTAGAAATAAATGGCCAGGTGACAAAGATATTGCTGATCAGGCAGGTTGACAGAAGTTCAACTGGATTATAGAAAATAGGTGAATATGGTGCTTAGTAATACATTAGAAGAATTATGAATAATCTGAGTATTCAGGGTCAGGGCCTTTACTTCAGGTGATATAACACTGGGTCAGGGCCCCAGTCATTTAGTTACTGGGTCACAAGGGTAGGAACCTAATAGGAAAGACAGCATCTTTTTGTCAAGGGCAGGGTCCTCCACATCTGGAGGGTTATGTAGACAGGAGTCTCATTTGTTGAGAATCTAGATTAAGAGCAAAAACCATACTCTGGGGAGATAAAGTCACAAAAACTCATATTCCAGTGAATGAGGCACCAGGATACAAAGTCAGAGCCAGACTGACTTTATGTTGAGTGAGAGAACTATGGAATTATGTATTTTTCTTTCTCTCCTTATTAGGATAAAACCTAGTCCAAAAGCAGGACCAGGTTTTCAGGAAAGGGCTCTGTATTTATTCTTATCAGGGTTAGAGTAGAGACACATAGACTAGCTCAAGAACCAAATGGGAAAGTATGGTATAAACCGACCATTGCCTTGAAAGATAACTTACAGTTCTTGCCTTCCTGATGATGGGTCAATTTCATTATATGTAGACAGAAAAATGACCTCCAATCTAGATACCTATCTACTAAAGGAGCAGAAGGAGATCTCAAAAAGTTCCCTATCTGGGATAATATAGCAAGGCAATACAAACTAAAATTCAATAAGCTTCTGAGGATGTTGCTTTCTCTACAAAATCCATAATGGCTTAGATTTTTAAAATTCCTTGGCCATCAGCTCTTTACCTGTCCATTAAAAGCACCTGTCCCTATGGATTTTCCAGCCTGTAAAAGTTTTCCCATTATTCTTTAATCAGTGCAGCAGCTAAAAACTTATTAGTTTTGTCTTTCTCTAGATACAATGGGGATGAATTCTCTTCTGGGTATCCCTGAAGTGAATCACAGTTCGTAAACATCCTATAGATATTGATATATTGATTAAATAACTGGCTACTTCATATGACTTTGATCTTTTTCTACTTTTTTTAACGTCATTGTTTCAAAGGTTAAACTGGTATAAAGAGTATCAGTGCCAAAAATTTAAATAGTGCTTTTTATGAAAGAAGATAAAGCATATTTCTGAGTTTTCTTAGCAAGTAATTATAAAGAAATTTTAGTACAATACAGTAGAATAAAGAATCTCCATATTCTATAATTTAGTATCCTAGGATACATGTGGTTGTGTGGCATATCATACATTACATATGTGTGTACATATAACTCATCTTCAATAAAAATTGTTTTAACTGTTCACATGCAAAAAATTTAACAGATAATCTTTGGGAATGGTCTTCATTGCTGGCTAATGTGTAATATGATTATTCCTTCCTGATGACAAAAAAAGGAGTTATAAAGAAGTCAGTCCTGTTTGAAAATGTGGAATTCATTCCTCTTTTGAACCATCCTGGATCATCATGTTGCTTTTTAACTAAAATTCAGTTAGGAAAACATAACTTTATAAAGAAATTACAGTTACATGAGAATCTATAGATTCTTATTCATGAAAAATATAAAGAGGATTAAGAGAATACAAGCAATGAAAAACCAAATATAATTTGGTTCCTAAGTTTATCTGCAAATACAAACACCTGGGATGTTTGTAAAATTTTTAGCATATTGATAATGCTATAGATAATAATTGGTTGCCTTTCTAGAGAGTGATGGAAATTAACGCATTGGTTTCAGCTGGCTAGATGCCAGAGCAGTGGTCTTGGAGTCAGTAAAATTTGAGTTCAAATTCTTCTTCAGACAGTCAGTAGATGTGTGAGACTCTTAGCACACCAATTAATCTCTCTCAGCCTTGATTCTCTCATCTGTAAAAGGGGAATAATAATAGGGTTATTGTGACAATCAAAATGAGATAACCTTTGTAATTCTAAAGGCACAATAAAAACCAGCTACTACTCACTTATCTAAAGGAAATAGAAATGATCTCTTCTCTGAAGCATCATTTTGGATTTATATTTTTACCTTTATAAAAACACTAGAGTTTCATAAATTGAATGTTTCTTTTGGTAGCACCAGAGAGAGCCTGATAGATTTTAACAGGATTTTTGAAATCCAATTTGACGTCTGACAGTATGATAATACAATATCTATCATGTTCGGTCTTCATTAAGAACTCTTAAAAATAAAAGTCATTTAAAATAAGAGACAAAAAACAACGTTAGGGAAACTTATGCAATTTATCTTGGGGACAGGAGTATGAAACCCACAAGCATCTTTTAAGAATGCAGGGTCTGACATAAAAAAAAGGAAGCAGTTTGGGTGGAAGGAAATGATAGATGTTGATGGTGATCAGTGATAGACATACCTCAGATCCTCATGGAGGGACATCTGAAACTTCAGGGTGGCCTCTTTGATGTGGCCCCAAAGGGAAGGTCTGCCTTTCACACCAACAATGTAGCGATGATGTGTTAATAAGGAAAACATGTAACCCAATATGTCTATGTGGGAGCATTGGAGGAACTCTAGATGTAATTTATAACACAATCTTCATAGTCAAGGACTTAAGTGAGCTAGGGCCTGTATTAGCTTTAATTACCATGAAGTCTTACTCCTTTTGTTGCGCCCATAATTTCCCATTCTTTATTGTGTGTGGATGAAGAAAGAGAAGACCAGATGATATCTTCCGTTGGGCTGGGTACCTAACGCCAGAGGGGTAGAGTTAATAACTTTATTCCATTGGTCGATTGTTTTATCCATATCTATGTATTTCAAGTAGGATGTGTGGACCCCCTCTGGTCTACTGAAATCCTGCAGGTGTCTCTCAGACTGGCAAGGGTCTGGGGAAAAAGGAGACCCAGCATTCAACTGGGTGGTCCTAAAGGCCATTGGCCAGGAGGATTTTGTGTGTGTGTGTGTGTGTGTGTGTGTGTGTGTGTGTGTGTGCTTTTGTACATGCAATTTTGTGTATGTTTGTGACTTCTTGGAATCTATGTTGTACCTATATGTTTTCAGCAATGTTGTATATGCCTAAACTGGAAGATGTTGGCAACACTGTTCTTTCTTCTCATTATACTTTCATTAATCTAATGAGAAGGATGGGGGTGGAGAGGAATGTATGAATGCCAGTAATTTGGGAGCTGATTCATGATTTTTTTTCTTTTTGCTTTAAAGAAAAATCTTTAGTTTTTTTTAAATGAACTCACTGTTTTCAGGTTTTCACCGAATACCTGAAGCCCCTTTACTGACTGACTGTATTGTTTCATGGTTTACTAGAAAATGAACACACATTAGTATCAGGAGACCGATGTTCTGGTCCTATCTTTTCCACTAACCAGCTCTATGACTTTGGACAAATCACTTTATCTCTCTAAACTTCATTTTCCAAATCTTTTAAAATGAAGGTTTTGGACTAGATTACCTATGTAGTCCTTTTAAAGTTTTTATTCTACTATTCTAAATATATGCAATCTCAAAAAAGTTTGAGAAACACTGATCTGTGTGATTCCAAGAAATTATTTAACTGGTTTTACTCTCCATTCGGAAATGTGCAGACACTGGTTTTTATTCACAAAGTTTATTATTTAATTCTCTTTACCCACAAAACATCTAAGTCTTGGAAACAAATACCCTTCTATCAAATTTCATTTTCTTTTCATTCCTAATTTATTCTGTTAACCAGCAAAGCAACTGAGAATTTGGTTCAGCCCAGGAGTGAAATGAAAAACATGAAGCAAGAGTGATCAATTCAACTAAATTCATTTCATTCAATTCAGCCAACATTAGGTGCTTACTGTGCACACCTGGTACTTGCTGGATGCTGAGGATACATTGACAAAAAATGAAATAGCTCTGTCCGGGGAGCTTTCATTCCATTAGAGAGATACAGCAAGTTTACAACTTGGGTGGAAGGAAATGATAGATGTTGATGGCAATCAGTGATAGACATGCCTCAGATACCTATTGAGGGACATCTGAAACTTCAGGGTGGCCTCTTTGATGTGGCCCCAAGAGGAGGACTGTGTGAGACAAAATGGTGGGAGGGGACTAACAACTAGGGAAATCAGGGAAGGCTGTACAAAAAATTGATACCTTGAGAAGTAAAATGATTCTGAGAAGTGTGTATAAGAACTGGAAAGGGCCCCAGAGGTCACCTAATCCAACCTCACCATCTTATAGATGACGAACCTCAAGTCCAAAACTGAATTGTGTAAGGTCGCAGAGATAGTAAATAGAATAACTGGAATTCTGACTCCAAATTCAGTTTTCTTGTCACTATGTCACTCTGTCTCCCAAGTCTGGAAGTCTATCCTGTGATGAGATATGTACAGTTTGTGGAAATGAATGGATGAAGGAGCTAGAATTCAGGGAATAGTGAGTAGCCCAGCTTAACTGGACAGATGCATAAAGGGAATAGAAAAGTAGGAAGGAGCCAGATGGAGAACCGGGAACCACCTGAGAATTTTGAGCAGGGGAGTGACATAGTTACACCTATGTTTTAGGAAGATTATGGCAGCTGTATATAGAGAAAATGAAATAATATTTGTAAAGCACTTTGCAAATCTTAAGGAACTATGCAAATGCTAGTTGTGTTGTTGTTGTAGGCTGGTTCAGAGATGGGAGACACTGGAAGCAGGGAGACCAATTAGGAGATTCTTAGGAAAGGGAGAAGTGATGATTGTCTGAAGGAGGGTGGAGGCTATGTTAGCAGAGAGAGAACGGATGTATTTGACAGGTCTCATGGAGGTAGAATCAATAAGACTTAACATCTGATTAGCTATGGTAAGTGAGGGAGAAGCAAGAGAAGATGACCGAGGTTTTGAACCTGAGTGACTGGAAAAATGATGATGCATTTGACTGAAATAGAGAAGTTGGGAAGCCTATTTTAAAAACTGAATTGGGTTGTTATCATGTTGGTAGAGTCTTCTGATAATAAATAATAATGATAAAGACATCTTTACATAGTGCTTTTAATACTCCAAATAAATATCTCATTTAATCTTCACGACAACCAGAGCAGGTAGGTAGTGCAGGTATTATTACTCTATTTTAGAGATGAGGAAAATGATGGCCAAAACATGAAATGACTTATCTAGGGTCACACAGCACAGTGTGGACAGTTATTCAGCTCTTTCGATGTAAAGTTCAGTGTTTTATCATCATGTTCCCCAAGTGGTCTATGCAAGGCATCCCAAAAGTCTGAACATAGTTTTAAGCTATTAAAGCTAATTAATTAAATTATCAAAACTACTCAAGCTATTAAAGCTTAAAACTACCCTAAGACTTTTGGGACACCCTGTATTTCAGCTAGTGTCAAACTCTTTTATTGGCACAAAGTGAATAGAATAGATGTATGAACGTTACAATTAGTATTCTTCAGTTATTTCTTTTTCCCATTGTGGTAGACATACATATGTATTATATAATTATATATATTTACAATACATATGCAAACATATATATGTGTATGTATATGTACATATACTCTATATATCTATATAGATATACACATACACACACAGAGAAAGGGAGGAGAGAGAGAGACAGAGAGAAAGAGAGAGAGAGGGAAAGAGAGAGAGAGAATGAGCAAGAGAGCAGAGATATCTTCTTCTAGCTTTACATTTTAGGGGTTTCTAGCTCCATAATATTTATCAATTGTGTTTTTGTGTTGTTTGCTAATTCCTTCAGCTTCTCTGTCTGTCTGAACTGGGACTCTGGGTTAGGTCCAGGCTTGGTGTCCTTTTGGGGATGGACTTGTTTGGTAGAGTGGGGTGGTGGTGGGGGGCATTTTAGTTCTGGACCTGTAACCATCTCAGACCTGGACCTTTCCATGAGACCTAATCTGTCTGATCTAGGGTGTTATCTGATTGTTGCCCTTTCATTCTTTTGTCTGAAGCCCTTTCAGGCTCTTGACCCCTTTTATTAGTTCCAGGTCATAGGAAGTACAGACTTGTGCCTAGCTGGAGTTCTAATAGAGAATTGCTGGTCCTTGTCTCTGGTCACTTATCTGGGAGGCTCTGCAGGTTTAGAGTGGGAGCCTCAATCCTGCTTTGGGGTTGAAGTAACACAGAAGCAAGCTGTCCCCTGATCTGTACTGCCTGGCCCACTGAGGCCCCAGCCCTGATGTGTTTGAAGACTCCAACACTACAGTTCAGAGTTATTCCTGGTTTTGGTCCTTACCCTGAGAGCCAGCTACTGGTCCCAGCCCATTTAGAATTCTAGGAGGACCTTCTTCAGGTTTTTTGGCTGGGCCTACTCCTCAGTAACTTCAGGCCTGTGGATGTTTCTCAGTGGTGAACTAGGTTATAAAAATAACCCACTGGGATTTCTCCTTCCATTTCCAAAAGCCATTCAACGTGACATTCTTTTTTCATCTTTGTTGGACTGGTGGTGGAAGAGTTGGCTGTATTACTTCTTTCTCTATCATCTTTTACAATCATTGGTAGATATTCTTTGAGAGTCATTGTGATTAAAAAAATATTCATCACCCTGAAACCAATCTGGTGATGAACCTCTCTAAATTTAAGCTGGTCTTTGGTTAACAGGGAAAGTCTATGACTTGGCCTGTGTTCAAAATTTTTCTTGCTTAGTAGAGCCTACGAGACCTTGAGTTCAGCTCTTGAGTTCAAGAGCCCAGTCACCCCCCATGATACATTGGGCCTTCTATTGAGCAAGACTTTAACTTCTAAAAATGCCACATTGGAGAAGCATAAAAATGAATAAGAAAACTTAGTTCAGTAGCCTCTGAGTACTTAGAGAAGGCAAAAGTTGTGAAAATAGGTTGCTTTCAGTTAGACATTTACAAAAGCAATCTTCTTAGGTTAAACTTGATAGACTTTCTGTAGCATAATAATATAAATTCTGTAATACACAGACTGGTGGTAGTAGGTAAACCTGCCAGAAGTCAACTCTTACCTTTAAGACATTCAAAAGTAAGGGATAGATTATCATGGGTTTTCTCTACCATAACCTTACCAACCTTTTCCACTTAATGATCTATTTTCCATGGCCAGCTTTCAGTAGGAGCTGAAGAAAGGAGAGGGAAAAACGATAGTCTCCCACAGGTGTAGGTGATAAATATTACACAGAAGCTGTGTGGTGGTGAAAAAAGTAGGTAGGATGTGTTGTTATTCAATCATTCAGTCATGCTGACTCTTTGTGACCCCATGGATCATAGCATGCTAGGCCCTTCTATCCTCCACTATCTCCTGAAGTCTATCCAAGTTCATGTTTGTTGCTCCCATGACACTATCTATCCATCTCATCCTTTGTTATCCCCTTCTCCTTTTGCCTTCAATCTTTCCCAACATCAGGGTCTTTTCCAATGAGTTCTGTCTTCTCCTTATGCAGCCAAAGTATATTTAAGGTTCAGCTTCAGTATTTGTTCATCCAGTGAATATTCAATTAATTTCTTTAAGTACTGATTGATTTGATCTCCTTGCTTTCCAAGGGACTCTCAAAAGTCTGCTCTAGCACCACAATTTGAAAACAGTGGGGATAAACTATAGAAAGCTATCGAAACTATAAAAAAGAACTAGCTGGATAGCTCAGTAAGGGTTTGAGGTTGGGGAAGGAGAATGAACCAATTGTCTGAACCTGAGGGGAAAAACTGAATGGGGCTCTTTAATTCAAGAGGGTGAATTAGGATTATTTCCCCATGGCTATTGCAGTGGCCTACTAATTGGTCTCCCTGCTGCAGATCTTTCTGTACTCCAATCAATCCTCCACAGAATTTGACAAAGTGATTGAATCTAAGTACAGATCTGACTCAAACTCCAGTGGCTTTCCCTAGGCTCTTAAGATGAAAAATAAACTCTTTTTGGCTTCTAAAACCCTTCACAACCTGAACCCGATGTATTTTTGTAGCTTCATTCTATTTCACACCATTTCCTTCACTCTATGATCTAGCCAGAGAGACCTCTCTCTCTTCCTGACACATAGCACTCCTGCTACATCTCCTTACCTTCTCTTTATAGAGAGCTTTTGTTCTATCAAGATACACATCAATCACCAACTTTTATAAGAATCTTTTGTTGATCTCTTCAAATTCTAGTGCCCTCTCCCTTCTGAAATAGGCTAAACTTAAGATTTCTTTGGTATAGGGAACTTCTGGGTGAGGCTTCTTCTTCTGTCAATGTAGGTTAGTATCTGCTCTGTAGCTAATAGTCATAGATTATTAAACTGTGGGACATGACCTCATATGGGGTTGTGAAAAATTTGGCAGCTATAAAAGGTTTCTGAATGCACAACAACCAAAAATTAATTAAAAATTAAACATGTAATGAATCTGAGGTGTTTCTGGTGAAGCTTGAATGTATTGCATTGTGTGACTTCACTGCAACCTTAGTTCTGAACACAAAGCATGTGCACTTTGCACTGTGCATGCCCTCAGGCCATGCAACATCAAGAAAAGCTGTGAAAAACATGAAAAGGGGTCACAAGTGGAAAAAGCTTAAGATGCCATGGCCCTAGATCAATGAGAAGTTAAGTGACTTGCCCAGGGTTATATAGTCACTATGCAGGAAAAGTCTTGTTGATTTTGAGTGTGTCTCCCTATCCCTTCTTTAAGTCCCTCTCTTCCTCCTTAACTACTTTGAATTTAGCTAGCTTTTACTTACTTTATATTTATATTTGTTATTTGGGTTGATCGTATATATATACATATATATATTGTGAAATATAATAAACTACATAAAATATAAGGTAATAATATAACAAAATATATATCATTACATTATAATGAAAATAATTCTAATAGCTATCTTTATATAGCATTTTAAGGTTTGTGAAATACTTTACAAATATGATCTCATTTTATCCTCATAAAAAGACTGGGAATTAGGTACAGCTATTATCTTAATTCTATAAGTGAGGAAACTGAAGCAAGATGATGTTAAGTGACTTACTCAGGGTCATATAGATAGTAAGTATATTTATGCTTAAATATGTGCATGCTTGACTTCCCAGACAGAAAGTAAGCTTCTTGAGGGCAGGAATTGTTTCATTCTTCATATTAGTATCTCCACCTCTTAGCACAGTGCCTGGCACATGAGAAGGTACTTCATAAATCTTTATTGGTTGGTTTATTAGATTGACCATGCTGTTTCTCCTTATAGGAAGTTCCAGGAACTCTAGCTTCTAGTCCAGTTGGGATCAGCTACCATAGACCCTAATGTCATAACTAGAACAGGGCATTTGAACAACTGCTCCAACCACAAAAATTACTTTGACCATCTGGAAAGACATTTTCTCTTCCTTGCTTTAGTGACAATGAACTACATTTGAGTACAGAGCTGGGACAACTCTCTTTGAGCAGTCAAAACATATTGAGGGTCTTTTTAATATGGCTGATTGGTAAGAGGCACCAAGCCTTATGTTAAAAGAGAAAAGAAAAAACTCATTAGAATTTGAGATAAAGCTGATTACAGATGAATGCACAGAATTGAATGTTAAGAAGATTAAGAGGCGCCCTGGCCAAGTGTTCCAGTCCAAAGGGACTGCCCTGATGCAGACACCATCCCAATCAGTGGTACCCAAAGGCAATCTTTACCTCTGTGTATGTATCCTGCTGATGAGTAAATTCTGAGTTTGGCCAAAGGTAGCAATAAATATTAAAACCTTTATTATCAATGTTTGATAGAACCATGAAACATTTATCATTATGTACTGTTTCATTTTTGGCCAAGAAGCAGGTGATTTTTTAAAGATTTTATCATTAGGTCATTTAAAAAAACAAGATCTAATTATCTTTCTACCAATTTCTCTTTGTTATCTCTTTCTGGAGCAGGGCAAACAAAGAATCCTACCTTGGAAGGAGGGCTGTAATAATGCTTGCTCACAGAGAAATGGTTTGTTCAAAATCAAGGTCGGTTGTAGAGTGGCTGTTGGGTTTTGACTCTTTTAAAATTTTCTATTTAACCCCCTTCACTGTATAGCTCTGAACAAGCTTTCAGTGGTTTAGAAACAAATGCATTCAGACATTTTTGCAGTTACAAAAGCCCAGTTTCCAGTTACAGGAGGAATTAATAAGAGAATGGTGACATTGAGAATTCCTTCTGCAGGCACTTAGTAACCTTATTACCCGGGGAGGTGGAGACGGTGGTGATGGTGAGGAAATGTCTTTCTGTGAAATTAAAAGGAAAAAAAAAACCCTTGAACATTCTGAATGTAACTGCATATCTATTTGTTCAATTTTGCATGGTCATATAAAGCAGTTGGCATAATAAGTTGTGTTTATAAAATACGATTAAGGTGAAATGTCTAAAAATGCCATATACAATTAACCCATAGAAAATTATCTTTACAAATGTGACAGGTGAACAGTTGGCCTTGGTCTTCCTTGTGTGAAGAGAATGAAACACCCATTTTCTGCACATGTATTTATTCTGTTAATTCAGTTATTAAAATGCTTCTGCATTATGTGGAGACACCTCCAGAAAGGATGGAATTTACTGTCATTGGAATGTGTGAGGTTCAGGATAGAGTTTTAACCTCGCAGAAAAATAGAATGTTAGTGCTGGAAGATGTTAGCACTAACTGATGCTCACTGGGTCTATCTGGGTGAGGTAGTATTGAAAAGGTGCCTAACACTTAACAAAGGATTTGAAACAAGGTGAGCACCTCACAAATGCTTGTTGACTGACTGGCTGAGTTGCCTCCTGAAAAAAACAAAGGGTTACCCTTTTTTCTCGAGGATTTCCTAGAATCCATCCTGGTTTCTGGAGTTTACTGCAGTTTGGATCTTGATTGGTGAGCTCCTGGTTTCTGATAGTTTGTTGGGGAAATGAGTCAGTCATCTCTGCCTTTGCTCCTTCTGCAGTGAGGGCACTGTCCTGGACCCTCTTCTCTTCTTCTTCTATACAATTTCACTTTGTCTGATCAGCTCAGCTCTCTTGGATTCAGTTACCACATCATGCAGATGATTCTCCTATGTACCTATCTAGCCCCAATCTTGCTGTTGACCTCCAGTCTTACATCTCCAGCTGCCTATTAGACATCTTGAACTGGGTGTCCTGTAGACATCTTAAACTCAATATGCCTAACAGCAAGCTCATTATCTTTCCCTCCAAGCTTCTTCTCTCACTTTCAGACTTTCATATTACTGTCAGTCCTGTCAGTACTACTCTCCCAGTACCCCGATCTCACCTCCTAGGCATCAGCCTCAACTCTTTGGTCTCACTACCTACATCCAATGGGTTGCCAAGGCTTGTCAATTTTACCTTTGTAAAATCTCTTGAATACACTCCCTTCTATTCTTTGATATTGAGACTTGTTGCTATTCTATTGTTTTTCAGTCTTGTTCTGACTCTTTGTGACCCCATTTGGGGTTTTCTTGCCAAAGATATTGGAGTGATTTGCCATTTGCCATTTCTTTCACCAGCTCATTTTATAGATTAGGAAACTGAAGCAAACAGGGTTAAATGGTTTTCCCAGAGTCATGCAACTACTAAGTGTCTGAGGTTGGATTTAAATTCAAGAACATGAGTCTTCCTGCCTCTAGACCTGGCGCTCTATCCACTGTGCCATCTAGCTGCCCCCAATGTTGCTATTACCTTGGCATAATTCCTCATCTCACCGCAACTGGATTGTTGCTAAAGCCTGCTGGTTGGTCTGTCTGCCACAAATTTCTCCTCAGTTCAAGTCATCTTCCATTCAGCTGCTAAAGTGATTTTCTTAACATGCAGGTCTGACTATATCACCCTCCTCGATAAACTTCAGTAGCTCCCTGTTGTCTTCAGGAGCAAAAATAAAATCCTTTCTTTGCCATTAAAGCTCTTCCTAGCTCTCCTCTCCTTGTCCCTCCTTCCATTCTGCATGACATGTACTCTTTGACCCAGTGACACTGATCTTGCTGTTCCATGAACAAGGCACTGCATCATTTTCACTGATTGTCCTTCATGTCTGGGTTCCTCTCCCTTCTCGCCACCTTCGCATTTCTTTCATTTTCTACAGGAAGCCTTTCCTGATCCCTTTAAATACTAATTCCTTCCCTCCGTTGGTTATTTCCTTTTTATTCTACGTATGGCTTGTTTGCATGTGGTTGTTTGGGTACTGTTTCTTAGACTGTGAGGTGGGGGCACTATCTTTTGCCTTACTTTGTATCCCCAGAACCTAGCCTGACAGAGAGTAAGGGACTTAAGCGTTTTGTTTTGTTTTGTTTTTTTTGATTGATAAGACATGGCTTGGACTTGATGAATAATGATTCTGTTCTGTTCCACCCAATATGCCTCACTCGAATTGCTGTTCCTCTATCCTTTTGTTCAGAATGCTCATCTCTTCCTTCCCTACCCCCATTCCCAGCCACAGGGTTCTGGTTGGGCCATGACAGAAGAACTTTAGAAATCTCCCTCGTATACATGGGGCAGCTAGGTGGCACACTGGATAGAGTGCCCAGCCTGGAGTCAGGAACTCATCTTTATGAGTTCAAATCCACCTGTAGACACTTACTAGCTATGTGACCCTGGGCAAATCTCACTTAACCCTCTTTGCCTCAGTTTTCTCATCTATAGAATGAGGTGGAGAAAGAAATGGAAAACTACTCTAGCATCTTTGCCAAGACACCCCCAAATGGAGTCACAAAGAATCAGACATGACTGAACAGCAACAAAAAATAGAGAAAGAATGATTTACCTAGTCACTTGGCCAGGAAATAGAAAAATCAGAACCAGAACTTAGGTACCCAGAGTTCCCTTCCCAATATCATCCCACTATATAGAAAGTGATGTAACAATATTACCCTATAAATCATCTCTTTAGCCAGAGTTTATTGTGTGAGACTTTTAAGCTTAATTTAAATAAAATTGACAAAATGTACATAGTTATTTTAAACATCATCATTATCATCACCATAGCTAGCATTCATATAGCACCTACTATGTGCAAAATTAGCTTTTATATAGTGCTGTATGCTAAGCATATACAAGGATTCTCTCATTTGATCTTCACAACAATCCCGCACAATGGATTTAATTATCCTCTTTAACAGTTGAAGAAAACAGAGGTTAGGTGACTTGACCAAGATCACACAGCTAAGTCTTTGAGGCCAGATTTAAACTCAGTTCTTTCTGACTCCAGACTCTGAGATCGACCCATGGGGGCACTAGCTGCCTCATTAGAGGAGGCAACATGATGTTTTGATAGAGTATTATCTTTGTTATTAGAAAGAACTCACTCTGAATCTTGCTTCAGACAGCTTACTTAGTTATGTGACCTTGGGCAAGTGATAAACTCTGTGGGCCTTAGGTTTTCATTTTAAAACAAGGGAATGCAATAGGACTCTCTCAGGTCCTCCATTACATTTAGGAACCTTCCTTGAGTATTTCCCTTGTCGCTGGAAAATA
This sequence comes from Notamacropus eugenii, assembly GCF_028372415.1. NCBI lineage: Eukaryota > Metazoa > Chordata > Mammalia > Diprotodontia > Macropodidae > Notamacropus > Notamacropus eugenii. The sequence continues at coordinate 441,046,694 of NC_092873.1, forward strand.
TGAGTGAAATATAGAGTATATGCATATTATATCAATCATGATGCCTCGTCATGGCAAACAGTAACACATAGTTCACAGCAAGTGCTCAATAAATGTGTGTTGAATTTAATGACATAAGTTCTGCTAAAAGTGGGAAGACCAGCATGGGAAAGAATCCCACTGAAGGGAGGGATCTTTACATGTTTTTGTCTTTCTATTCCTAGCACTGAGCACGGTGATCAGCAGATGTTTGCTGAAATAATTTAATACCATAAAAGATAATATGACAAACCAGGGTAGACTGGTAAAAAAAAAAACCAACCAAACAAAAAAAAACGAAGAAGTGATTTAACAGTGAGGCTGATTCTCTGTCTTGAGAGGCAAAGAGAAAATTCAGGCTTACACTACGGCAGAACACGTCTTGATTCTTGAGAAAGACACTTTATAGTTATCTGCTTGGCCCTGGGAATTGGGTTTTGCTCCAAAGCCATGATTCCATTTAAGGTCATACTTCTGCAGGGGGCAGGTTCTCTAGACCCTATAGAGCCAGTTTTTCTTGACCTCTTTGCTGTCTCAAGAAAATCTGTGGTGACCATGGACCAATAATTGCCTCCAGGACAGTGAGGTGTAACTGTGGCTGCTTCAGAAAATCACTAGTGTGTAAAAGATAGGGAAGGAGAAAAGATACTCTTCTCCCCTTTGTGGTTTAGGGGAGCTCATTACTGTGCCCTCCTGAACTGAATGGAGATGATTAAATCTATATTCTGCTATTATGTTTTTAAAATATTACAGAAAATGAAAACTGAAAAGCAATTTCCTAGTAAATATGAGCTAATAGTCTCTCTAAATGGCACTGGGATTGGAAGGCAGTATGGTATAGTGCAATGGTTGCTGAACTTGGGGTCAGAACACCTGAGTTCAAGTCTGCCTCTTGCATACCAGCTGTGATACCTTGGGCAAGTCTCTTACAGTTTAACTGCCCAAGGCAACTCTCTAAGACTATTGAGTAGTACAGAAGGTGTTGACCCATATTGGTAAAGGAAGTTCCTCTTTGAAAGCTCCTGAAGAGTAGATGAAATCACAGATATGAATAGGATAAAATAAAATGAGGGTAATGATACCTACTGTATTTATAGGATTGTGAGAATCAAGTCAAATGGGGCTAATTCAATTCAACCCAACCCCAAAAGCACTTATAAAATGTCTATAACTGCTAGGAATGGGATTACAAAACCAGTACTAAAATAGTCCCCACCTTCAAGGAATTTCATTCTACTGGGACGAAACTACATGCAAATGGATAAGTAAATTTGGAATATATTGAAAATGATTTCAGTGGGGAAGTGGGAGAGAATAACCACTAGGCTAAGAGAATTGGGAATATTCCCTCTTAGGAGGTGGCTCTTGAATTGAGCTTTAAAGGGGATCCAAGAGGTGGGGGTGGGGGAGAGGCAGAGTATTCTAGGCATGGGCACAGCCTGAGCAAAGACACGAAGGTGGGAGAGAGAATGTCCTATTGGGGAACAGCAAGTAGACCCATTTAGCCAGAACACTGAGAATATGAGGGGAATAATGTATAATCAGCTTGGAAACACAGGTTAGAGTCAGATTGTGAAGGACTTTAAGGGACTTTATATTTGATTTCAGAGATGACAGTCACTGAAACTTGTTGAGCATTGGAGAGACATGGTCAGACCTGAGCAGTTAAAAATATCAATTCTGCAACTGTGTAGAAGATGAAACTGTTTCCATCACAAGGAAGAGAGTATGAATTGTGTGGAAGATAAACCTAAACAAATGTGGAAATCATTAGATTTATCTGAATTATTATATGTATGTGTACAATACAATGGGTTAGAGCTCTCTCTGTATGTATGAGTATACATAAACATATAGCACAGTTTTATTTCAAATGCCAAACAGAAGATTGTATGTATTTAGAAGCTCCTTGATGAGGGAGGGACTTAGACCCTTATTTTAGGATTAACAGTTGGGTAGCTGTTTGTATAGACATACATACTTAAACATATATATCTGTTTATATGTATGTATATTTGGGTACATCATCTGTTCTATCTATCTATCTGTCTGTCTAACCATTCATGTAAAGTGTTGCATAAATATCAGTGAGGCAGCTAGGTGGCACAGGTGGCATTGAGCCCAAATTCAGCCTCAGATATTTATTGACTGTGTGATCCTGGGCAAGTCACTTAACCTTGTTTACCTCAGTTTCCTCATCTGTAAAATGAGCTGGAGAAAGAAATGGCAAACCACTCCAGTATCTTTGCCAAGAAAACCCCAAATGGGGTCATGAAGAGTTGGACATGATTGAAACAATTCAACAACGACGCAGATAATAGTTGTTATTATTTTGTCTTTATATATCAGCTGCAACAAGATGGAGTGAAAAGAGCCCTGGATGAGTTGTTGGAAGACCTAGGGAATAGTCAGTCAACAAGTATTTATTGAGCACCTACTAAAAAAGAAAGGCAAAACCAGACCCTGACCTCAAGGAGCTCCCATTCTAATGGAGGAGACAACAAAGAGACAACAATTTGCTTACTAGGAACGTACCAAGTAGATGCTAGATATTCCTGGAAGGCACTCCATCACTAGTTAATTGTACACCTTTCAGGAAATCGTATTACTGCTCTGAGCTCCAATTTCCTCACCTATAAAATGAAAGAATTAGCCTTTATCAGAATTCCTAAAACTTTTTATACTGACATAACCTTTTACTTTATAAAGAAAAATTTGGTGGAAACCTTGTAGTGAAACAGATTAAAATGATATTTAAATCTATTACAAAGAGTTCCAAACTACATAGATACTATTTTAAAATCTATTTCAGAACAATTTTATTCCAAATTTAATGAGATTACAAATTTACTTGAGACTGCGTATTGACTTGGAAAACCACAAATTAAAATTATCTGTCTCGCATTGTGTTTCTATTTATTTTTGCTAAACATATTCCATTTCCATTTTAATTTTGGGGGCTAGTTTGGAATTTCAGCACAGAGGTACAAAGATTAAAAAAAAGAAAGAAACATTTTCTCCCCTCAAGGACCTTTTGTTCAGTTAGGGAGATACTATAAAATAGAGAGACAATAAGAAAGTATAGATAGAGTAAACGTAAAACAAAGACAAATCATTAAATATAAAGTGGTTGGGGAAGGAGGGCACTGGCAGCTGGAGGGATTAGGAAATTCATTTAGAAGGTGGTGCTTAACTTGATCTCAAAGAAAGTGGGGATTCTATGAACTAGATGTGAGGAGGTAGTACATCCTACAAATGGGTGGCCATTTCAGAGGCTTAGGCACTGAGTATGGAGAACGGTACAAGCAATGGAATGACGAAAATTGAGGTTGGAAAATAGATTGGGGCCAGCTTGAGAAGAGTTTTTAAAATTAAAGAATGGGAGCATGTATTTTATCCTGAAGGCAATAGGGAACCTTTGAATTTAGCAAGTAGGGCGTGACATGATAAGATATGTGTTTAAGGAAAATCATTTTGGCAACTGTTTGCTCCCTGCCTCAGGTGGGAGAGTCTTGAGACAGGGAGACCAATTAGGAAGCCATTGTATTAGTTTGGGAAACAAGTAATGACCGTTATAATAGAAAGAAATGATCATATTTGAGAAGAATTCTGGGGGCAGAAAGGGGAAGATTTGGCAACTGAAAAGAGACAACTGAATGTGCAATATGTTGGAGAAGATAGGAGGGAATGAGATCAAGGGCATGTGTATTATGCAATTATCCTTTCCACATCACTGGGGTTGCAGGTGCAAGGCTTAAGGGCGCTATGCCCTCACAATCTGGAAAATGGGCATAAATATTTTTGGCCTTCTGCATCAGAGGAGAAGTTTGAATTTTTCTTTTTCTTTTAGGAGGTGTTTATTGTAAAATTTGGGTAGATATTATATGATGCTATACATATATTTTATGCATTTCTGAGTTTTCAAACTTTTTTCTGTGTCATCTGCAGTTTTGCAAAACTCCTTCCTAAATTCTCGTTTAATGTCTTATACCAACCTGCAATATATTGAAACATAGATGGGGAAAGTTCTGATGTGGAAGAATAACTGAGCTGGTCTTGACAAAAGGAAGGGCTATTTTATTATCAAAAATTGGAAGGAAAGAAAGAAGAGGGAATCATGTCAAGGGGTGCTGAGATGAATAAAAGGGAGAAGAGAGAATTCAAGGACAATAACTTTAATTTCCCCAGTAAACTATGATGTGAGGTTTTGAGAAGAGAGGGTGGAGGGAACAGAAAATATGAGAGACTTGAGGAGAGAAGAAAATGTTTGTAACAGGAAAAACAATTACTCACAAGAAACTTGGATTCTATTGATGATAAAAAGATATCATATGGAGGGAGAGAGAGAGGGACAGATGAGAGAGAGAGAGAGAGAGAGAGAGAGAGAGAGAGAGAGAGAGAGAGGAGAAGGAGGGGGAGAAAGAGAGAGACCACCTAGGACTCTGTCCCTTTTGTCATTGTATGTGATAATTTGTGATATGATTCATTCCTTTATAGGAAATAGTTGTTCAAAATGAAATACTAATCAGATTTATTTTAAATTTGGAGAAAAAACCTATTATAAAAATGCAGACATTAAACACACAAGATTTAAAGAGATCAGGAAACTTGCCATTTTGCTGGGCAGCAATGACTCAGAGGGGGAGGAAATGGAGAGAGGATAAATTAAACAGGTTCAAGTCAGCAGAAATTCTCTCCAGGAAGTGGGTCAGTGCCGGACAAGGCTCCAATTGCTCATGATTATATTCAGTTCATAGTAATAACATCCTTTCTTTCTGATTGGCTGGTAGCTGGCATGACATGCTTGTGCACCCATGGGATCCTAAAGTCCCTGGGCTTCTTCCCTTCCCATAAAGTTTCCACCTCCTATAACCGTTCAATCCTTTCCAGATAGGAAAATGTACCTATCCTACCAGTTCTCTGAGGCTATGCATAGATAAGTAACCACAGAAAAACTTGAGGAGAAAGAGAGATAGACAGATAGACAGAGACAGATACATTCAGGGGAGAGAGAGAGAGAGAGAGAGAGAGAGAGAGAGAGAGAGAGAGAGAGAGAGAGAGAGAGAGAGAGAGAGAGAGAGAGAGAGAGAACCCTAACAACTGAGGAGATGAAGAAAGACTTTTCACATAGGAGGTGGCACCCTGAAGAAATCTAAGAATTTAAAGAGGTGAAAATGAGGAAGAAGCACATTCTAGGTACAAGGGACCTCCTATATGAAAACAAAGACATAAGGAATGGAATTTTGAGCTCAAGGAGTAGGCCAATTTGACTATAATATAGAAAATATAATCTCCAAAGAATCAAAATAGCAGGTTATCACGTTTGAAATGGAGAGTATAAACAGACTATAACATTACTCACAATATAAAAGGTGTCATTAAAGATATTCATGACAGAAAATGTAAGTGAGCCAGTTATGAAGAGGTAGTATTGCATTCTGCTCTGATGTCTAAGCAACTAGTTGGCACAATGAATAGAATGCTGGACTTAAATGAACACTGGATGCTGAATTCTCTCTTAGATACTTACTGGCTATGTTAACCTGGAAAAATAAATTGAGCTTTATTTGCCTCAGTTTTCTCATCTGTATAAAGGAAAATAATAATAAGACCCACTTTTCATGGTTCTGGTGAGGATAATATAAGAAAACATTTGTAAAGTATCTTGCAAATCTTTAAGCACTAGGTAAATAGTTATAATAATAATTATTAATTGTATAATATATATTATGTAACTATATACATAATGTTAGAAGACCTTGACTAAAAACTATGACATTTTGGATGGGCCCCCCATGGGGGACTTATGAGATGACAGAGACATGAGTTAGAAGTGGTATATTGTCACAGATAAAGCGCTGGGCTTGAAGTCCAAAGGATCTGACGCAATATGTGTGTGACCCTGAGGAAGTCACTTGACCCTTTCTGAGCCTCTGTGAGTATGTTATGTGTGTTGCAATCTGCCTCAGTGAAGGTAGCTCCTACATTGGCTTAAACATATCCTTGAAATGTTGACATATTGTCATAAGTTACAAATGGTGAGGAAGTATTTATAGCTGCAAGTCCACCCCAGTAAGATCACAGATTAAGTGATACATAAAAATAATCATATTTCACTTTTAAAATTCAATAGTTTTCTTTTGAAAGTCACTGTATTCTATTTAATTTTTCAAGTACCAGAGAATTATTTTTTTACAAAGTTTGGTGATATTGAATAAATACCTGAATATCAAGATCACTGGAAGAAGTAAAGTGCTAGTATTTAAATGCTACATAGAAATTAACCTAATTGAAGCTGGCTAATTGTCCTATTTGTGTTGCTTCTACATGTGGTATTTGATTCTTAAACTAAGTATATAGACTTTTAAAAAAATCACTTTTTACAAGACCTCTTCCATCTTAAATAATTACTCATAATGAGCCTCAACCCCCTCAAAATGTTTCACCCCAAATCTCCGAGACATTGTTGTCTCTGCTAAGATGTCCTGGTCGTCACCCAATGACACACCACATGTTATTATACACATTTGATGATAGAATCTGGATAAATAAAAAGTCCCTTTCTCAACTAGGTGGTCTATTTCAATTAATTTTTGATTCCTCATCTTATCCTTGGTAACTGAAACAGCCCTCAAAATGGACAGGTTTATTGACTGCATTTTTAGATTGCAGCATTACAACTTTTTTCCTCATAGAACTCTTTGACTCATTCAACAGAACATCAGTGTTCCACAGAATATAGCACGAAAAAATGACTGTTCTCTTTTTTCAAATGTAAGATGCTATCTAGATTCCAATTTTATATTGTCCTTCTTTCAAATGCATAATCCACTCATATGGAAAATTTCATTCCTCTCCACATTTCTGTGAGCTAAGGTCATAGATGATCATCCTCATTTCACAGATGAGGCAAGAGTGAATCTCAGAAGTATCATCGTAATTACTAATGCAGTTCAGATTTAAAACCACCTGTCCACTGTACTAAACTTTTCTGAACTCTTTTCTTCTGGAAAATGATACAGAAAGAAAAAAGAATTCCATTTTTGAAAAATTACCTGAAGACCTTTGGTGAAAGACATCTACTGAGTAGTCATTTATTTTATAAATAATTTGTTCTAGAAGGATGAAAAATTGTGCCAATGTTAATGGAATCTTGAGTTGTCATCACAGATTCTTGAATTAAAAATGAATAATCTGATTGCAAAGGTAGCTTGAAATACAATTGTAAACTTTGTTATGGTAGAATAACATTTCATCAACCAGATTTGTATGGTTTTCTTTGAAAGGACTAGGGCATTTCCTTTCTGCTAGCCACAGCACTGAGTGTTGAGAATGAAATGACTCTCTCCCCCTCTTTTTACTCTATCAAAGATTAGTAGTACTTTTTGTGGATAAAAACAAAAATAGAGAGACAAAAGGGAAAATTGAGGACACCTGTAATCAGTTCTTGAGGTGGTAGGAATTTTTCATTTCCCTCTTGAGAAGTTTACTCTTTGACATCAACACAGTCAATTAGTCTCCAAAGAATTTATATTGCATTGTGCCAGCTTCTGGAAGAAAGTTATGTGACATCAGCCTGAGAGCAACAGGTCTTGATATTCAGTTATGGGAATGAAGGATCAGAACCCTCCAATTTAATTTGAACCACAAAGAGAAGGTTCATTTCTGGAAATGCAGGTCTTCTAAAACCTCAAATTGCCTGGGACTGTGTGGTATGATTGCTCATAAATGGATCAAGTTCAATCAGAGAACTTTTGTAACCCCTACTTGAAAAATTGAGTCAACATATGAATGCAAAGAGGTCTCTTTTTGCACATATTCAGACAAAAAAACCAAGAAAAAGCAAATCCTTATTCTTTTCCCACCCCCATAATGCATCAGGGTGATGGCTACTGGCCAGAGTCCAGTAGGATTCTAGAAGGAAGACCATCAAATTGCTACTACTCTTCCTTCTCCCTCTTCTCTGAAGGTGGATAAATGCTTTCGTATCATTTACAATGATTTCTTTGGCCATCGGTGGGTATCCCAGTCTCACTGGTGACCTAAGTTTTTGGATGAACTCATTGCCTTTAATTTCTTCACATGTTAGTTTGGGAGTATGACATGTTGGAAAGGAAGACTGCCACTCTTCCAACTGTCAGAGAGGAAAGAGGCAGAAATTAGCTAGCTGACCAACACACACACACACACACACACACACACACACACACACACACACAAGAATAGTCAATGACATAATGTGAATTAAAGGGTTCTGGGAAATTCCTTTTGAGGAAATTGGAACAATAGGTCAGGGGTTCACCTAAATTTAGAGTTTCCATGCTCCAAGACTTTCAGCAAACCTTCCTATACTCTATATTCAATAATAAAGGAAATAAATTCTAGAGTTTGCTAAGCATACAGACATAAACATGATGAGATTATTATAAATTGAATCAAAACCTTGTGAGTATATTTAATAAGAGATGGATATAATTTAGTAAGAATGGGATGATGGAAGTAAATTAAAAGTGAAATAAAAATTTCTTATGCACTGCCAAGCCTCTTGATCTTGTGGAGACACGCATATCTAGATTGGGGACCATTGAAATCAGTTTTTCTCTAAGTTTCTTTCCAGCTCTAAATCTTATGGCAGCCTTTCAAACAGTCAGCGAGCGATTAGTAAATATGCTTTAGGTACTGTGGTTTGTAGATTAAAACAAATAAACAAACAAACAAATGAAAAACCCCAAACAAACCTGGTGTCTTCAAGGAGCTCACACTCAAATGAGGAGACAATATGAAGATAACTATGAAAGCGCACAAGACACATGAAGTGTGAATGGGAGGTGATCTCAGTGGGAAGGCACAAGCAGATGTGTATTGTAAGGGAAGAGGAGGAGGTGAGAAAGATCTGCAGATGGTACGGTTTGACTTCAGTCTTATGGGAAACCAAGGAAGACCTGAGGCAAAGGTAGGAGGGAGAAAGCTCCAGGCATAGGGAATACTTCATGCAAATGCATAGAGTTGGGAAATGAATGTTGTATGTAAGGAACAGTGCTGCTAGATCATAGAGGGGAATAAAGTGTAATTAGCCCGGAAAGGTAGGAAGGGGCTTTAAACACCAAAGGATCATATATTTGATTCTGGAGGTAATAGGGAGATCTCATGGTATCCCTGAGTTTTCTCTTCGACAGATTCGGTATCCTCAATTCCTTCAAAGGGATTGCTGGGCTTGAAGTCAGAAGGTTTATTTTCCTGAATTCAAATCTGATACTTACTAACTGTGTAGGAAAGTCACTTAACCCTGTTTGCCTCAATTTTCTTATCTGTAAAAGGAGCTGAAGAAAATGGCAAACCACTCCATGTCTTTGCCAGGAAAACCCCAGATGGGATCATGAAGAGTTGGAAATGACTGAAACAACTGGGTAACAGCAACAATTTCAAGCCCCTCATCTTATATGTGGAAACAGAAGTGTAGTGAAATTAGGTGACTGGTTTAAGGTCACACAGGTAGTGTGAGAGGTAGGATTTGAACTGAGATCCTCTGCCTTCAGAGTCAATGCTTTTTCCCCCCATTTTTTTTTTTTACCACATATTCATCTGTGGAATTATATCTTATTTTGAATCAAATAAAAACAGGAGTTTTGTATGTTTTTTTAAAAAGGGAATTTTTGGAAAAACCACAGAAAATATTTAATATATTTTTGTTAATTTATCTTGGGTCTTCAACTTTTGAGTCATAGCTTTTCAGTTGATTCTGATTGTCAAAAAATGCACGTATTGTATTATGTCTAAATAAGTGGGTCAGCATAAACTAAGGCTTGGTTCAACTCAACAGCCTGATATGTATTAATTTAATTAGGATGATATTTCTCCTTACTGGATCAGGGCTTGCACTCTATTGAAAGAAACTAATTCTTAAAGGTAGCAGACTTTTAGCTCATATTATCTACAATGATTTAAAAGAAACTTTCAATCTATATTAATAGCAGATTTAGGATTTTTTAAAAAAATAGCCTTCACCTTTAAAAAGGTAGCAGCACTAGCATATACTATGCCTTCCCTCCCAGAATGCTCCATCATAAAGAGTTTCTGTAAATGTCCACGGGTGTCCTTAGTGGAGAATGAATCTATTTGAATAAAACCAGTAATCTGAAGGTAATTAAAGTAGTTTGGTAAGGTGCAATAAACATCCATTGTTGGGTCTACAGTGCATTAGTTTATGCTATTGTAAAGAAGATGTCTTTTTAGGCTCTGAGCTGTTTTGAAAAAATACAGAGGCCAACAATCTGAAAAAAACAAGGACAAGATAATGACTGGAGACACAATTAATCCCTGTGCTTCTGCATAGGACAGACTGTTACAACCATCAGGAAAAAACAACTGCACAGAGGTTATAGGAAGAGAAGTTAATACATAGCATTAAGAAAGGGAAGGCGAAAGCTTAAATGGATGATAATGACCATGGCAGAGAAATGAAAAATATAGCTTATGAAGAGACATTGAGTTTTAAGGAAAGGCAGGAAAAATGAGAATGTTAGTTGAAAACATGAAATAAAATTTGTGGGGATGTGTATCAGAATATGAGATAGAATTTGTGTAAACAACTGTGTTTCTTCAGTGGTGACCTCAATGGCTATGTAGACAAGACTAGAGCAGCACCAGGTAATGTCATGCATTTTCTGAGCAGAGCTCAGAAGCTTTCTACCTTGGGGACGTGGATCACTATATTTCCTAAAGAAATTGCTTGCTTACTTGCTGAAGGTCAATATTAAGTTTTGATTGGTGATTAGATTTTTATTTCTCTGGCTCTTTCGTAAGCTTCCTTTAAAGGGGTCTCTCTGCATGAGGATAAAAGCCAGGCAAAATGACCAGAAAACCAGACTCTTGTTGGTGAATTGCTTTCTAGATTCATGGGGGTCTGAAAAAACTCAGAGGACTGGTTGGTATATGAGTTGCCTCATTTCAAAAATTCAAAACACTTCAACCCTTCAAATGAATATCATTCTATTTCCCCTTCCTCTGAATTATTTAACTGAGAGATCCCAGCTGTTATTGTCTTTATTTTTTCATTAAATGAATTCAAGCAGCAATTTGGAAAAAAAATCATCATCATTTCACAAAATACTTTAAAAATGGGTATAATCGATTAATCCCAGAGACTCCTCCCAGATTTGTTTATTTAGTAGCTTTTAGTCTTGTCTGACTGTTGGCAACTCTTTTTGGGTTTTTCTTGGCAAAGATACTAGAATGCTTTACCATTTTCTTCTCTAGTTCATTTTGCAGATGAGGAAATTGAGGCAAATGGGGTTAAGTGATTTGCCCAGGGCCAACTAGCTAGTACATATCTGAGGTTGGATTTGAGGAATATGAGTCTTCCTGACTCTAAACCCAGTGCTTTATCCACTTTATCCATCTAGCTGCCCCTCAATCCAGACAAGGAGGTTAAGGGACATATATAAGATCTCCTAGGTAGTAAGCATCAGAGGTGACATTTGAACCCAGCTCCTTTGAGTCCAGAGCGAGGGCTTTTTTGCCCACTGTAAAGTTCTCCTCTTTAGATAGTATGGAGGATTTTGGCTGGGAATAGGGGGAAAACAATTCAACTCCTGCACCTCATCAAATTTGTAATATCAATGTTTATCCATGTTGAGTGTTTTTTTCCTTATTTTCACAAATCATGTGCAAAGTTCTATACACATAGATGTCTTCACTGATTAAAATTTCCTAGCGGCATCTTTCCTGACCTATTCTCAGCATGATCAGGGAGGCCTATCAATGCTCTTTTGCCCTAGAGATGACAAGTAATGGAACTTCTGCAAACCTAAGCTTTGATTGTTAAAGGAAGGATGAAAGAGTCTGTCAGCCTAATCTTTGAAGATGCCATACTTGAATAGAACATGGAAACCTTTTGTAGACATGACTGAATTGTGCCACTTTCCTGCTGTGGAGGAAGGAGCTGTGATCAGTATTTAAAAAAAAATTCAATGATCATTCCTGTTCTACATGTATCCTGTGAGTCATTGTTTCAGGCATTCCAAAGCAAAAAGAGGTAAAGCATCATTCTTCGTCATCTGACAGAAATAACAATAACTCAGATGTATATCTCCATTTTAAGGTTTATATAATGCTTTTAATACATATTTCATTTAATATCTTTGTACTCTCCAGGTAGGGCCAATCCTAGACAATATTTTGAAGTGGAAATGAAAGGACTTTGCATTAGCATCTCTCCATTGGGTCACCACTATGGTGCCCAAGCCCTCAATACTCAAGCTTTTACTACCTTTCCCCTTTCAAAACATTACCAACTAAATTATAAGAAGGTCATTTATAATTAGGTACCATCCCAAAAGAGAGTTTCACTTTTAAATAATTTCCATTTTTTAACCCAAAGATATGGATCACAAAAGATAGACTTTTAAACATTAATATGTAAAGAATGCTTTTTGGAGGAGGAGAATTAAGGGTTTCTCCTGAATCATATTCACCTGTGAAATTAGTATGGCTTCTAGAGAATGCTTTTGATGTATGCTACTGAGGCAGATACCAGGAAATTCCTTAGTTGTCACTTTTATTTTTAGGTGTGTCTAGATAATTTGCTTACTTTTTTCCCTCCCTACTATTTTCCTACCTGCTCTTAGCACCAGGATTTGAATTCTCCATGTGGCTCTAGGATCTCACCTACTATCTGGAACATTGTCATTTACATAAAACTAAGTCTGATTTCACTGAAAGGGATCTGGTGAGAAGGAAGAAGAAAGGATCCTTTGCTTACGTCAATGTCTTTTTCAGAGTTGACCAGAGTCCAAAATGTTATGTTCTCAAGGGTTCATTGTGTACCTGTATGGATAGGTCAAAAGAGATGCCAAAACATGTTGAATCAGTGTTAATATTTGTGTGTGTGTGTGTGTGTGTGAGAATGTGAGGAACAGATGCTGACATGGGGATTTCTATGTCAAAATAGTTCAGATCAGAAGAAAGCCTCATAATAATTGGAGATATGGTACACACTAATGCATTCAGCTTAATGTGATGTTTTCCTCTGTTTCCTCATCGGTAAAATGGGAATTGGATTTGATCACCTCTAAGGTCATTTCCAACTGTAAGTTTATAATCCTATTGTCATAATATCCTTTTAAAAAATAGATTTGTTAAAATTGACTGAGAGATTCAGTATGATATAGCAGATACAGGCTTGCCTTCAACTCTGATTTGGTTTCTTCTAGTCTTCTAAGTGACTGAACTAAGTGGCTTTCTACTAAGTGACTGAATAAGTTACTTAACTTTCCCCTGCCCCCTCCCTCAAACATACCAAAAGACTGAAAGATGGAAAAGTATGATAGTTGCTTAGGGTGAAAGTTGATCATTTCAATCAGAACCAGGCATCATTTGAGCAAGGATTTCAGTATCTTCTTCGGAAACCTAGTACCTGCTGACCTCAGTATCCTTACAGTAACCTCTTTGGAAATGAAATATTTATATATTGTGGATTTTTTTTTAAGAAACTTTTTTGAGGGGGGAAATGAGAGTCTTAATAATTCAAAGAACTTCTTAGTGATTTAAAGAGTGCATGTTAAGTACTTGATGAATTGATCAATTCAGTCCTTTGTAGGGTTGTGGGTGGACATCCTCTCTACATATGGAAATTTGACAGATGTACAGAAGTTCTCCACAGGATGGGATGTTTCTTTATGACATTTCCTTGGGCATCGCATTTTATAGTGTCATTAGCTATGAAAACAAACTTATTCACAAACTTGCTTTGATCTGGATTTCCTGTGATTTATCTTTGCTGTCTGAGCATGCACTGAATTCCTGATTGTTATTAACTCCCCAAATATTTATATCACTCCAGATAATCAATGCTTATCACAGTCAATACAGATGTTACAAGTTTCTAGAAGAAAGGCAGTGTCAGCAAAATAACAATTTAATTATCATAGCATGTGTGTTGAACGGCATCTTTTGTTTACAGTATCAATTAAAGGCAGCTACCGTCTATGTCTAATTAATAGATGGTATTAAAAGTGATGGTACATGTAAATTACAGTTTTTCCCACCAAAGATTTGAAGCAATAATGCAATGTCTTCGAGGTATTAATGCTCATTTAATTAATTTAAATCTAGGCTATATTTTCACTCCCTGTTCCCTTGTGTTTGAGCTCTCTGCAGGGTTAATCAAGTGCTAGGTAAAACAAATTTGCTTGTGAGGCTTTTAATGATGCAGTATACCTCTAGTCTAGCAATTCTACAAGTGGATTCACAAGGTGCAGAAAAGAAGGAGCTCCTCTGTGCTATTGTTTTTATTTGAACGGGCTGTTTTTTTGCTTTATATGTTGAACACACTCAATCTGAGAGTCTGGTGAGATTCTGCTGAACCTAGCACATGCTAGCTTTCCAAGGTCTTCCCAGATTCTGCATGCATGACTCCTGAGTCTGCTAAGCTTGACCATCTCGTTTAGAGACTGAGTGAACTGGGTCTTCAGTGAGCCACTAAAAATGTCCCTGGCATTCCTTGGGAAGCTTTCTCCAAATAGAAAGTAAGCTTCTCCAGGGCAGAGACTACTTTTTTTTTTTTACTCTTTCTGTTCTCAGCACCTTTCCCAGGACCTGACTTCTAACAGTCATTAAATAAATGTTTGCTGAATTTGAATTCATCTACCTCCTTCCTAGCTTTCTACTAAGGCTTTACTTTTGCTACCCTAAAAATTAGTTTCAAAGACTGCTAGGAATGTATGCATATCTCAGAGAGTATCTTGCCTTTAAGCAAATAGCAGACCCTACATGTGAATTATCTCCATAGAAAGTCCAGGCATATTTAGCAGTGTGGTCATCTGCTACTGAGGCACTGATGAAATTGACTCACTGAGGGACATTTAGAAGATTACAAATATTATAAAACACTAAAGGTAGGGTTTTGGTGAATATTAGTGGACTAAAGTTTTCTCTCCAGATAGAATGTAAGTATTTTGAGTGCAGGAAACATTCTTATATTGTTATTTTCTTTTCATCTGCTTGCGCTGTACCTGACACATAATAGGTACTTAATAAATGTTATTGATAGATTTCCTTGACAAAAAAATCTGTCGATCTGTCTCTCACTCCATCCATATACATATACATGTGTATATTTGTATGTCTGTATATATACATATATATGCCATGTACACATATATGCAGATTCTCATGGATACAAATATGTTCACACAGATAAACACATGTATATCCATATAGCACATAACATATTCACAATGTATACGTATAGGCACATATGTTTATAAACATGTGTGTGTATTTATGGGATAGTAGACTCTTAATAGGATGCTTTTTGACTGAGTAATTGACTAGACCTGTTATTTCATTTGTATAAAGAAATTCCAGGTAAAGAGTCTACCGATGCATTTGGCACATCTTCTGAAACTTAGAGTTTTAAGGAGCTTCCTATATAACATTGAAGGCTCTCTCTCTCTCTCTCTCTCTCTCTCTCTCTCTCTCTCTCTCTCTCTCTCTCTCTCTCTCTCTCTCTCTGTCTCTCTCTGTCTCTCTGTCTCTCTCTGTCTCTCTCTCTCCCTCTCCCTGTCTCCCCCTGGGACTATTATGATAATCATTACTCCATCTATTTCTGTAGAGATTCTGATAAAATTAGGGGACCTTGGAACTCTATTTCAGGCTCTTTTGTTATCCCAGGCAAATTCTTACACCTAGGAAAATTGATATCTGCCTTGGCACTTGGTCATGAAAGCTTTGGCTGTCCTTCTAGGAATTCACTGATCCCCAAGGACCTCTGCATCAAGTGGTATAGAAGTGAATTTTCCCTCTAATTCTGATTCTACTTTGAATACAAAAGTGGTAGCAGTGGTGGCAAAGGAATTCATTTCAGTTGAGTAGAAGTCTATTGAGTATTCCATTGTAAATAATTTGTCCTTCAGTTTCCTAAGCCATAATATGATATAGAACATATATTATAATATGGAATATACATATTAAATTGTAATGTACATCTATCATAATATAAATATACAATTTACATATAATATACATATATGTATACTTTATGTAATGTTTGAGTGCAATGAGAATATTATAGAATTGTAGTAAGGATGTAGCCTCAAGAGATTATTTCACCTTCAGTCAGGTCAATTATCCCTAAAAGACAGGTTATGGGATAGAACTTTCTAGAGAGACTTTTTTGGAAGCCCAAATTACACACACACACACACACACACACACACACACACACACACACACACACACACACACACGTGTGTGTGTATTTATATTAAAAAAATTCTCCCCGTGAGGAAGTTCTCTTAGATATCTTTGTCTTTATTCCTATTTATTATTATCTTGACCTAGGTACAGAGCATGTAGCCTCTCCCAATATGCTGCACTACTTTTTATGAATACTTTCAGAATTGCCATAAGAGGTTGGGTTGAAAAAAAAACATTGAAATATAACAATGACTGCCAAAAATTACATACGTTACTGAAGTTAAAAGGAAAAAGGGTGAAATTCAATCTCTCATTAGATTGTGAGAAGTGAAAAAAAAATCCTTCTAATGAATATGATCATATGATTTTTCATTTACATTGTAGAACTTTTGGTATTTTGGATTTTGTGATATGCCATTAAACAGTTCATTCAATATCTGAATGTACAGCAAAAAGTCAAGTCAACAAGCATTTATTAAGCACTTGCTATGTACCAGGCATGTACTAAGCACTGGAAAGACAAACGCAAGCAGAACCATTTACTGTCATTTTCATTCCTTGTATTCTACTCCACCATCATGCTCCCAGGGTAAAAAACAAAACGAAACTCTTTACCAGGAAACTCATCATCTCAGATTAAATTGGTTTTGGTATTTAGATCTCTCCAGTATCCTCCGCTTCTCTGATAAGAAGGCTAGAGGGTGAAGAAAAAAAAGTCTTCCAAAATCCATCATTTAAAGAGGGTTTAAAGGGCTTGCAATCCAACCCTTTCCCACTAACTCCTCCATTCCACTCCACCATCACCTTCTCCCCCTCTAACCCATCCTCTTCTCATATTTTTTTCTTGTTTTTTTCCTATTAGACTGTAAGCTCTCTGAGGTCAGGGACTCTTTTCCTTTTTCTTATTTTTATCCCCAGTGCTTAGCAAAGTGCCTGGAACATAGTAGTTGCTTAATAAATGTTTATCAAGTTGAATTGAATGAAGGGGTACTGAGCAAAAGATAAGAATAGACAAGGATGTCCTGGGAGTTGAGAAATGAACCACCTGTTGGAAGGACCACATGAAAAACCAGTCAATCAGAGACTGACTAATTAGAGAAAGAGGACATATTTCTAATGTATAAGATCCAGGGCTGGAGTGAGCTTCCAGGATGAAGAGGTTTCTGGGGGCATTGGAAACAAAGTCCTGAAGAGTCAGGAGTGCAGCCTGGAGAGGACTAAGAAAGACCAAGGGAAGTGTATAATATAGCATTTACTAGGGAAAATTGAACTGGTTGGATGTATTCTTAAAACTAGGGCAACTTATGCCAAAAGTCCATTTCTTCTCTCAATGAATGTCAACGTAGTCATAGCCCAGAATCATGGACTCCACAAGCTGGAAAGAGATCTCAGAGGTCACTTAGTCTCACCTACACCTGAACAGCAATACAGATGATCTTCCATTTATCTTGTATGGCCACTGATTTACCATAACAATCACTCTTTAAGAAATTATTTGTTGCTAAGTAGTAGAGAAAACTAAGATGCTGTTCCCAAATTTAATGACATTCTCTTAATTAAAAGTTCTAGAATTTTACTCAGAACTGAAGTCAAATTCATGGGCCTAAATCAGTTAACAAATTCCACATTTTCTTCAAAAAAAAGAGGAACATAGACTCTGTAGAGCATCTTTCCTGTTCTTCACGATCTTTCAAACATCATTGACAGTGGCTCAGCAATCACCTTTGACAGTTCTTTCACTCTTCTGTTTTTGCTCTCTTGAACACATTCATTGCTTGTGTGACCCTGAGCAAGTCTTTAACCCCTATCTGTCTCAGTTTCCTAATCTATACAAAGGAAATAATAATAGCACCTACCTCCTAGGGTTGTTGTGAGAAACAAATGAGATAGTATTTATAAAGTACTTTGTAAATCCTAAAGAGTTGGGTTTTTTTGGGGGGTGGGGAGAGCTAAGATGGCTAAGAAAAGACAGTGACTCACCTGAGTTCTCCCCAAACCCCTCTGGAAACATTTAAACAAATACTATAAAACAATTCTTTGAGCAGCATAACCCACAAAAGGATGGGGTGAAATAATTTTCCAGCAAAAGACAACTTAGAAAGTCAGCAGAAAAAATCTGTTACACCTGGATGAGAGTGAAGCACAGTCCAATGCAGATCACAGACCCAACCTCAGCAAAGTAGGAGCAGGTCTTAGAAGCCAGTGACAGTAGCTACTTCTGGAACTCTTAGCCCACAGATGGTAAAGGGGTTGAATAATTGGTCAGAAGGAGATTACAGTACTCTCTTTTCTAGCACTGTGGCTAGATCGTTGCTTGTTTGTATGAAGATCTTTGTCTTAGTACTGGTTGGCAATCCCAGGGCAAGGAGGAGCACTAGCACACAAGAGCTTGCAACCACAGTGGAGCAGTGGAGTGGAGACCCTCCTCACAGTTCTAGGGCAGAAAAGAGTGCTTGTGATTACTCAGAGACCAGAGCACAGGCCAGGAGAGTAGTAAACACCTCTCCTTAGAACTTACAGGTCCCTAGAAGTATCTCTGTACAACCCTTCAAGCTTAGGACAGTGTGCCCTCCACCCTGGAAGCAGAAGCCTACTTTAACAAAGATTTAAAAGTCAACGAATAAGCTGGGAAAATGAGCAAACAATGGAGAAAAGAACTCTTAACTACTAAAAGTTACTAAGGTGACAAGGGAGATCAAAACACACACTCAGAAGATAACAAGATCAAAACTCCTACATTCAAAATCTCTAAGAAAAATAAAAATTGGCCTCAGGCCTTAGGAAAGCTCTAAAAGGATTTTGAAAATCAAGTACAAGAGGCAGAAGAAAAATTAGGAAGAGAAATGAGAGAGATGTAAGAAAATCATGAAAAACAAGTCAACAGCTTGGTAAAAAACACAAAAATACTGAAGAAAATAATACATTAAAAAAGCCGAGGCCAAATGGTAAAAGAGGTACAAAAACCATGAGGAGAAGAGTGCCTTAAAATGTAGAACTGGTCAAATGGAAAAGGAGGTATAAAAACTCACTGAAGAAAATAATTCCTTAAAAATTAGAATTCAGCAAATGGAAGGTGATGACATTATGAGAAATCAAGAAACAATAAAACAAAAGCCAAAGAATGAAAAAATAGAGGACTATTTGAATATTTCCTTGGAAAAACAACTGACCTTGAAAAATAGATCCAGGAGAGATAATTTAAAAATTATTGAACTACCTGAAAACCATAATTAAAAAAAGCCTAGATATCATCTTTCAAGAAATTATCAGGGAAAACTGCTCTGATATTCTAGAAGCAGAGGGTAAAATAGAAATTGAAAAAAAATCTTCTGATCATCTCCTGTAAAAGATCCCCCAAATGAAAACTCCCAGGAACATTGTAGCCAAATCCAGAGCTCCCAGGTCAAAGAGAAAATATTGCAAGCAGCCAGAAAGAAACAGTTCTAGTATCATGGAGTCACAGTCAGAATAACAAAATTTAGCAGTTTCTACATTAAAGAATCAGAACATTTGGAATGTGATATTCTGGAGGGCAAAAGAGCTAGGATTATGTTATATATCCAGCAAAACTGCATATAATCCTTCATGTAAAAGAATGGATATTCAATGAAATAGAAGACTTTCAAACATTCTTTAAGAAAAGATAAGAGCTGAACAGAAAATTTGATGTTCAAATATAAGACTCAAGAGAAGCATAAAAAGGTAATCATGAAAGGGAAATCCTAAGGGACTTAATTAGGTTAAAGTGCTTAATTTCTACATAGGAAGATGAAGCTTGCGACTCATAATAATTTTCTCATTATTAGGGCAATTAGAAAGAATATATGTAAACAGAGGACACAGGTATGAGTTGAATATGGAAGAATAATATCTAAAAAAAATAAAATTAAGTGAATGGACTGAGAGAAAGGGAAAAGGAGAGGTAAAATGCAGTAAATTATTTCACACAAAGGAGGCAACAAAAAGCTTTTGTAGTGGAGGTGAAGAAGGGGGAGTTGAGGGGGAGTGAGTGAATCTTGATCTCATCAGAATTGGTTCAAAGCGGGAATAACATATACATTCACTTGGGTATAAAAATCTGTCTTACCCTACATGAAAGTAGGAGGGGTAGGGGATAAGAAAGAGAAAGGGGGAGTAATAGAAGGGAGGGCAGATTGGCGGAGGGGGTAGACAGAAGAAAGCACTTTTGAAGAGGGATGGGATGAAAAGGTAAGAGAGAATGGAATACACAGAGTGGGGGAATAGGATGCACGGATATACAGTTAGCAATAGTAGCTGTGAAAAAAGCTTTTGAAGCACATTTCTCTGATAAAGACTTCATCTGTCAAACATACAGAGAACTGAATGAAATTTTTAAAAATAAGAGCCTTTCTCCAATTGAGAAAAGATATGAACAGTCAGCTTTCAGATGAAGTAATCAAAGCTATCTATAGCCATATGAAAAATATTCTCTGACACTGGCCTTTGAGTTCCTCACTTGTGACACTCACTCAACTCTATACCTTTTCATTGGTTATACCACATGCCTAGAATGTTTTCTCTCACCTCGGTTTCTTGGCTTCTGTATCTTCATTTGAAATTCAGCTCAAATTCCACCCTATGTAGAGGCCTTTTCAGGTCTTTCCCCTGTTGCCTTCCCTCTGAAATTACCACCCATTTCCATTGAACATATATCTTGTATGTACGTAGTTGATTCATGGTTTTTAATCCATCAAAGTATGAGCTGCCTGAGAAAAGATACTGTGTTTTTGGCTCTTTGTACCCTTAGCACTTAGCAGAGTGCCTGGCATATAGTAAGGACTTAACAAACACTTTTTGACTGATGGAGAGTATTACCAGTCATCTTGGTGCACAACTCCAATGTCATTCTTGACTCCTCATTCTCATTTACCCCACATAGCCAATCAGTTGCCACACCTTGTCATTTCTAACTCCATCACACTTCTTGTATATTAGCTTGTCTCCTGTCCACTTATATAGTCATCACCTTAGTTTGTATTGTTGCAATGGTCTTTTCTTTGATCTACTTGCCTCAAACTTCTCTCCATTTCAATCCATCCTCCATTTAGTTTCCAAAGTAATTTTCGTAAAACAAGTCTGATAATTTTTGCACTTATGCAAAATAAACTCCAGTAGCTTCTTGGATCAAACAGAAACTCTTTTGTTGTCATTACAATCCTACACAAACTGGTCCCTTCCTACCTTTCTATTCTTTTTATACATTACTCCTTTTCCAGCGCACACCATCCAGACACACTGGACTACCTGATGTTCATCTCACATTATATTCCATCTTCCTCTCTGGGCCTTCATATCAACTATCCCCATGCCTGGGATACTCTTCCTCTTCACTTGTTCCTCTTAAAATCCCCGACTTTTTAAAGAGCCTTTCCCTTTAAGGTTATTGTCCATTTTATACATACCTATTTACATATGCCAGTTGCTCTGAGTCTCTTTTATGTCCTAAACCCTTTTGCCAGTCTGGTGATGCCTCCTCAGAATAATATTTTGAAATAACAGAAGGAAATGATCAATTTCAGATAAATGTTAGTGAAAAACATGTGAAATTTTATTTCCCATTCAAGTTCAAGGACTCCTTAAAATCTGTCTGTAAACCACTGGAGATCTATGACTGCAGATTAAGAGCTCCTGATATATACTCCCATTAGAATATAACCTCTTAGAGGGTAAATGATATTTTATTTTTGTCCTTGCCATCCCAGAACCTGGGGATACAATATCCAGTTACCATGGTGCCACAAAGTAAGTCCTATTGTTCGATTGCTCAGTCTTTTCAACTTGTAAAGGAAAACATCATCATTAAGTCAAGTTGAGAAATTATTAGTTTCTCTGTTTTGGGCAGACTTTGAACTCTAACAGATGTATGGATAATTTGAAACTCCCCATCATTATTCTACCATGCTCCTCATCCTGGTTGTGATCTGTTTCCCAGACTCTTCGTCTATTTCCTTTGTCTCTTCAGAAGGTCTCCCTTGACAATATTGCTTAAGATTCCACTTCTATTGATCTTTACCCAAATGATATGCATCATGCTTCCCCTTTTTTGATTCCTAGATTTATTCACAAAAGTATATCTTCTTAACATAACAATAGTGAAAACTGACACTTATGTAGCATTTCAAATTTTGTGAAATGATTTGCATACACATATTTTTGAGACTTCTAATATTCCTGTGAAGCAGATACCAAAGCATTATTCCTATTTTGCCTCTAAGAAAACTAAGGCACAACGGAGGTTAAGTGATTTGCCTTTGAAAAGAATTGTCTAATGTATTAATTAAGTGTTTATTATATAAAACTATACCATATTATATATTATGTACACACAATATATGTGTATATTAGATTTATAAATATGTTATGAATAAATATTTATATATAAAATACATATTAAATACTTATGTATGCTAGGAAGAAAGAACAAGATTTAATAAAACTATTATTTTGAGTTCTATTAACTTTGATTTCATGATAATTTATTTAGGGCATAAACTAATGTTAACCTTTTTATCAAGGGGAAAATATTTACTACAAATGGAATGAACATTAATAATACTACAAGAAAAACATTTAGCTACTTGAGAGTAATATAAAAGAACAACATTTATCTCCTTTTAAGAATTTTGGAAGCTAGAATACTACTGTACTATAAGGAATGATGAGCTGAGTGATTTTAGAAAAAACATAGAAAGACTTAACATGAAATAATGACAAGTGAAATAAGCAGAACCAAGAGAACTTTTCACGAAATAATAGCAATGTTATTCTAAGAACAGCTTTGAATGACTAAGCCATTTGGAGCATTATACTCAAATCAACTGCAAAGGCCCTGTAAAGGAAGATGCCATCTACATCCAGTGGAGCAACTGATAAATAGAAGTATGTATGGTATGGTATGGCTTTACATATATACACAACATACATGTGTATATACACAAACACAAATTTGTGCGTAATGATCGCCTTCTGTAGTGTGGAGTGGGGAAGGAGGGGAAAAAAGTGCACAGCAAAAACCAAAGAAAGCTTAGAAGGAACCACAGAGAAACAGGGTAGCTTTGAAAATGATGTGTCGTGTTTAATCCATCAGTTTTTTAAATTAAACTGTGAAATGGAAATTTATGGTTTTATATTGAATTCCTTAATTAGGTTGTGCTATGTACATGAAAATGTTCTTATTTTGGTCTTTTTGCATTTAAGTTCAAGATGAATAAAAATGGAAAAAAATAACTTTGGAAGCCTGCATCTTTAAACAAGCAAAAAGTTCCATTAGCAAGCAATTATTTTATGACAATATTAATTTTTAAGATGATATTAATATTTTAAGATAATATTAATTTAATTAGAATAACTGACATATATTGGAGAAAAAATTCTTTAAAAATATTCTTTATTTCAAATAAGCCAGATCAAGAAACATTTATTAAGTACTTATTAGGGACTCTCCTGAGCATTTAACAAAGACAAAAAAATGGTTTCTTCCTCCCTATAGTTTATATTCAATGCAAGAAACAACTTACAAATAACTAGGTGTTTAGAATATGTATATATATGTGTGTATGTATGTATACGTATATATACATGTCTACACATATATAGAGAAGATATATATATATATGTCTACACATATATCTATGTCTACATTCACATACACACATATTATATTAAAATGTAATATAATGATTCAATGAAAGGCAAAATCTGTCTTTACCCTCAAGGATTTCACAATCTAATAGGAGAGACAACAGGCAAACAATTATGTATAAACTCAACATATGTAGGAAATATTGGAGATGATCTCAGAAGAAAGACATTTATAAGGAAGAAGACTGGGACAAGCTTCTTGCCAAAGGTGGGGTTTTATTTGAGATGTGAAGGAAGCTAGAAGGTAAAAATGAGAAGGAAGAGAATTCAGGGCACATGGAATAGACAGTGAAAATGCCTGGACTTGGGAGGTGAAGTATGTTGTGTGACGTACAGCTAGGAGCCAGGGTCACTGAATTGGAGAGGTTATGAAAGGCTTTAAAAGCCAAACATGGGTTTAGAGATTTGATCTTGAAGGTAATTCGGAGCCACTGGGGCTCACCAGGCAGAGGCTGACATGATTTGATATACACTTTAAAGAATCATTTTGGCAGTCAAGTGGAAAATGGATTGGAGTGGGATGAGACTTAAGACAGGAAGATTTTCCCAACCCCTCCTAATTCTAGAGCCTTCTCTCTGTAAATTATTTTGTATTTATCCTTTCAATGTTTTGTTTTGTTTTGTTTTTTTTGGTACACGTTAGTTTGCTTATTGTCTCCCCCATTAGGCTGTGAGCTCCTTGAGGACAGGAACTGTTTTTTGACCCTTTGTAGTCAAAGTGCTTACCATGTTGCCTGGTGCATAGTAGGAGCTTAATAAATACTTATTGACTAACTAAGAGCAACCAGAAAGAAGGTTTTTGCAATAGTTCATACATAAAGTGATGAAGGCTATACCAGAGTTTTGGTAGATATATGAGGGGAGAGAAGGGAATAATATTCATAGAATGTCTTGTGATAATAGAAACAAGATTTGTAATGAATTGGCTATATGAAGTAAATGAGAATAACGTGAGGATGGCATCAAGATGATGATGGCAAAGTTGGTGGTATTTTCAATAGCAGTCAAGAAGTTGGGGAGGGGACAGGAGATAATGAGTTTTGCTTTAGCCTAATTGAGTTTAAGCTGACTATGGAACATCCAGTTAGAGATGTGCAAAATGTAATAAGTACCCTTGTATTGCTTTGTGGGTGCTTGTGTGAGTTCTCCATAAAATGGTTCAAACAGCATGGCCAGCCCATCAGAGTGGCCCCTTCTGCGGTAGAGTTTGAAAGCTTGGCAGTGTAGTTCAAGCAAGGACCTCAGTGTCTGGTGCCTTATCCTTCCAGGTGATCCTCAGAATCTTCCTAAGACAACTCGAATGGAAGCGATCCAGTTTCCTGGCATGGCGTTGGTAGACTGTCCAGGTTTCAAGGAAACCACAGCTCAGTGAGGACCAGAAGATAGAAGGAATGAAAAAGGAAGAGGGTCATGATGAAAAACAATGTGTTCAGACTTTCTCTAAATCAGATTGATTATGTTCATCTCTTTCACTTGGCTTGTTTCCATATGATCCGAGTCGTATTTATCCAAGAGTAAGCAGTTTAAATGTTTCCTGCTGGAGCTGAGAGAAGACATTTATTTAATTTCTGCATTGCATATACAAGTTATTGTTTATTTATAGAAAACTCAATATTTACATGTCATCAGTTAGTAGGATTTTGCTTTGGAAAGAGGGTGTGTGGTTCTTACTGGATATTTAAAATATAAATAATTATTCTCATTCTCTGTTTAACATGCTAAAAAAATTGAGTGGAGTAACCACTGTAAGTTATGGCGTCCCTACGCATGCATTTCAAACAGGAGTGTAGAAGCCTTGGGTAATGCCTCTGCACTGCTGTCCATATGACCATTATACTCCTTATCATTTCTTTTAAATCTCCATCATAGAGATCCCTCTACCATCATCTGGAGTTAACATTATAAGTTTTTAATATCACAGGGTATAAGTGCTTTGGTGTTTCCTCTCCATACTCTTTATCCCTTCCTAAAGCAACCCTCATAGGGTTCATAGTCTTTGAATTTCTGAAATGCAATTCAGTTCAACAAGCAGTTATTATCTTACTGCATGGAAGGCAATGTGCAAGGTATTAGAGAAAGTGTTATATACAATGCAGAGCCCTTTCTCAGGGACTTTTTAATCTAATGTGCATTTATTTGTATCAAGATATGAGTATGTGTGCCATCCCCATATAGACAAAATGAGAGAAAGGTTTAGGGAAAGTGTTAGGAAAAATTTGAGAAACAAGAGACCATATTCATGAACCTGAGGGTGGTTCTGGGAGGACTAACTAAGCAAAGGTTTTGTGGAGGATGTGGCATCAGTGGTCTTGACATATGCGAGGGGCTTCAATAGGTGGAGTTGAGAGTGTGGGGGAAATTGTTCCAGGCATAGAGACGATCAAAAATTAAAAAAAGAAGTAGGAGAGAGCATGGGGGGAGTACAGAGGCAGTGAGTATCCCTGTTTATCTGGATTAATACTTCATGAAAGGGCTTAGTATAAGACAGAGCAGGATATGTACTTTTGATCCAGAATGTAGAGGACATTGAATGCCAGGATTAGAGGTTTAGGTTTTATTCATTAGGAAACAGGGATTCCCTGGAAGTGTGTGAGTCCTACATCTGATTAGTGACGTGATTAAGCAGTGTATTAGGAAGTCACACACA
Source organism: Notamacropus eugenii (assembly GCF_028372415.1). Lineage (NCBI taxonomy): Eukaryota > Metazoa > Chordata > Mammalia > Diprotodontia > Macropodidae > Notamacropus > Notamacropus eugenii. The sequence goes on from NC_092873.1 coordinate 441,073,218, forward strand.
TATACATATGAGTAAATATAATACATATGTGTGTGTACATATGGATAGATACAGACACAATATATATGTATATGCACACAGTGTATATATACATATGGACATATATACATGCACACATATGCACAGTGTATATACATTACATATACAATGTATGTTAGTAGGAATATAAATACATATGTGTATATATGTACACCCATACATATCTGTGTATATATATGCATATTCCTAATGCCCTATTGTATATATGTATGTATACACACAGAGATGTATACATATATCTGTATATGTATCCATACATATATGTAGTATAGATATGTTTATATGTGCATATATACAAATTCTGAGACCATCTAAAATTTATGAGCACAAATAAGCTTTCCAATAACAGTTTTTTTCCTGATATGCCTTAGAATCCACTCAGTATCCCAGACAGTAGCTAATAGACAAATAAAATGAATAGTCCATTATCCAATTGTATAACCCTCTGGATAACTGAATCTCCCAAAGACTCTTCCTGTTCTGCACCACCACACTCCCCCTCATCTGTCAGTTATTCATTATTTGTTTTTGTTTTAGCCTCATCACACTTGCTCTGTTTTTTCTATTGGTTTCTGTTACGTCCAGGCTGCCTTTATAGTCTCTCTATGTTGTTTTTCACCAAGCACTGATGGAGGTTAATGGGGGCTTTTGTTTGAGAGGTTATTCACTGTGACTGAGAGACGTTTGCTCGGTAGCAAGCCACGGGGGTGCTCCTATAAATGTGAAGCCACCCATTTCTTCCTCAGACATGTTGGTCCTTTCCGAGCGATGTCTGAGGTCACTGGTGGGGCACTAGAGGGGATGAGTGCACAGCTGATTTTATGAGAGCCTCTGGTAGATAAGGAGCAGTCTGGAGCTGCAAGGTCAAATATTTGACCAAAAGTGAAAACAAAATGAAGCTGGATGTTGCAAACAGTAGAGGAAAGAGAGACTTTTAAAAGAATGACATAAAAGGGCCGAGGAGAAAAGAAACTTGTTAAGGTCTCTATGTGAATCTTTAGTTAGTTTCTGTTCTGTCCTTTTATGACCATTTCAAGTAACTAAGTACATATGGCATGTTTGTAAGTAAAGCAGTCGATGAAGTTAGTTACACCTCTGCATTTATAGCCATACCCCTGAGTATTATTAACTTTTACACTCCCCATAAAATATAATTTATCACTTAAATAATTTGCTTTGTGTCAGGGCTCAGTGTGCTCCAGTGCTCTCCTGCTCATTAAATGAGATATTTTTACTTAATGAGCCAAGGATGTCCTTTGCATTTAACATTAGAATTGATTTCAAACACTTCATTTTTATAACACTTTGGGTATGTGATTTCAAAAATGTGGGTTTCATCTCAAAATGTCAACGGGAAACAAATCAGAAATTGTTAAATGCGAACAGCCTTTTAGATGATAAGGAAAAAGTTTTATACTTGGTGAAATCTGGAGATTTAGACTTGTGAAAAACAAATTCAAAGAAAGCAATGTGCTTCTGCCCCCACCAAACCCCCAAAACACTGCCCTGATATAATCAGAATTTCTTCTTAATAGCAATACAGAAATTCAAGGATTAATATATTAAATGACTCTGAAAGTAAGACAGTATTGAAATAGAAATTGTGAACATGTTAAAAAAATAAATTGAGTGGAGTAACCACTGGAAGTTGTGGCATCCCTAGGCATGCATTTCAAAGCTATATGGATATCAGTATGAATAAACTGAATGGCTATCCTCTTATTGGTCAGTAGGGAATGAAGACAAGGACTGGACTTTTGATATCATTTTTAGAGAGAACTCCCAGATGGGGAAATTCCCTCTCACCAACTCATGTCAGCAACTTTTCTGCAACCAATGCAAATCAAGTGACTTACTCAGGGTCACGCAGTCAGTATTATGTTAGAGATGGGACTTTGAATCCAAATCCTCCTGGTTTCCAGTCTGCCAGGCTGGCTCTTGATTTGACTTTGTCCTCATGAAAATGATAAATGGCTACTTCAGTCTTTCATTCTTCCAGCTAATCAAAGATTTCAGATTTGAAAGTTTCTACTTAAAAAATTCATACGAGATGTCTTATGCAACGTCCAAAGAGAAACAAACTTTCCTATAGAGGTGGAGACCCAGAAGAGATGTATGGATTGTATCAAGCTACAGAATACCATAGAATTTCTTGAGTGCAATATATAGTTTCTAAAAAAAAACAAACAGCCTAGCCATCTGCCCCGTGAAAACAGGCATGGATAATAATTGCCTAAGACAAGGACATGTGAATAGGTGGTGATATACAATGATGCAAGCAGCATTCACAGAAATGAAATCTTCAGCATCAAAGTAGCAAAGCATTAAGATATTTTTACAGTTTTTCTAAGATTTGAGATTGCATCATAGTAAACTTTCTTATACTGGAGAAAGTATTTATTAAATTATTTCATTAAATTTTTATTAAATTGAAATTAAAATTTTATTAAATTATTTAATTAAATCATCTTATTGTGAAAAATAAAATATTTTGAAAAAAAGTTTTTCTTTGGATAATGTCAGGCTGAATTCATCTCCCACCAGAGGAATTTTCCTAGCATATAGCAGAAACAAGAATCTTCCCCCCCTCTGTTATGCCAGGGAAAGGTTAATAAAGGAGGCAAACGTTTGTCCATGATGTATGTTGACACAGCTTTCCAATGAACCATGGAGGCCTAGTGCTTGCAATAGTTTTAAAACCAACACTCTCTTAGCTCAGTTTTGATGTTGGAATATAAGGATCTTGCAAGCTAAAAACATTCAATAAAGGAGGCACTCACAAGTCGTTGAACGTTTAGTAAAGGAGGTTTCTTTTGCCCTAACACAGCAAAGATATGCAACAAGGACACACTAGTGTGACCAGCGTTTCTACTCTGGACTCACCTCCCCTAAACTGTATCTGGAAACATGTCTGGTCAATAAGTCTTTGGGGCTTGGATATTCACATGCTTTTTGGCACCTACAAAGTGAATAGTCCCAGACTCCATGTGACTTGGACTTTTAACATCCTTACATGATTAGGAAGCTCCATCAAGAAAGGCAGGATCAATGAAATCCCAAGTGCAACTTTGTCTTGGGCCTACTTCATGTTTGTTGTAGGGGAGGAGGAGGAAGAGAAGGGACAGGAAAAGGAGTAAGTAGTTATATAGTGCCTACAGAGTGTCAGGTACTGTGTTAAGCCTCTTAAAGATATTATCTCCTTTGATTCTTCACAACAACCTTGCAAGACAGGTGCTTTTATTATCTCCACTTTATAGTGGAGGAAACTGAAGCAGACAGAAGTTAAGTGATTTGTGCAGGGTCACATGACTTGTAAATGTCTAAGTCCAGATTTGAACTCAAGTCTTCCTGATTCCAGGTCCAGTGCTCCATCTAATGCATAAAGAAAAACTGGTCTTATCAGACATAGCAATGTTATATGGCCTTGAATCATGTAGCGCTGTCATCTCTGAGGAATTAAGATAGAAAGCAATCAGAGGCCAATGGAGAGACTCATGGTGGATACAAGAAGGCTGCAGAATATGGCTGAAAATAACTTGTATGAAAGAAGTGATGTAATAGATATTTTCTGTTATAAATTAGAAAAATTCTATATACTTATGGGATCAGACAAGTTCAGCAAAATGTTATCCAAAGGAAAACATTTTCAAAATAACCATTTTTTTTATTAAACAAAACTCTTTCAAAATAAAATAATGTATACTCAGAAGAGGAGGTGAGCCGATCATATAAGTGAGAACCAGGGGTTACAGATTTAACTGAGGACTGCAATAGTACCTGTGTATTTTTTTCTTTTCTATTTCAATATTTTATTGATTTTCTTTACACACATACACACCTACGTATGTCTATATGTATCACAAAATTGCATATACTATATAATACACATCATATAACATCATTATGTATGTGTATATTTATGGTTCAATTGTTCAGTTGTGTCCAGCTCTTTGTGACCCCATGGACCAACTGTCCATATGGTTTTCTTGCAAAGATTCTGGAGTGGTTTGCCATTTTCTTCTCCAGTTTTATGCGGACAGGGATTAAGTGACTTGCCCAATGTTCACACAGCTGGTAAGTGTTTGAAGTCATATTTGAACTCTGGTCTTTCTGACTCCAAACCCAGGGCTCTATCTACTGGATCACCTACTTGCCCTACATATACATATACACATGCTCATACATGCATATACACATACAAACTTACATACATTGTTGCTTTCCATTGACTCTGCCCCCCTACTTCCAAATAGAAACCTTATAACAGATAAATATAATCAATCAAATCAAATACCTTGGTCATATTTATAAATGTATGCCTCATTCCATACCTATTGTCTGCCACTTTTCTTCTGAGAGATGGGAGACATGCTTTAGCATCAAGTGCATAATTAAACATAAGGTTCATAAGTGGACTGAAGTCTTTTAATGCTACTTGTCTTTATATTATTTTTATCTATGAAAAGCCAAAAGAACTAAGGGGAAAGAATTGAGTAGTATTCATGCAAGGACAATGATGTGATTCTTTTAGCATGGGAAATCCGAGATGGGTTGTGATCTGAACCATTGACAGAAGAGGTCACGTTGATGTGGTCATGGATCCACTAAAGTATCAAGGAATATATAAAAAACATTTAAAAGAGAGAAAAAGGAAAGAAAAATTTTCAGAAAAATAGATTTCATTAGTTTCCAACTTAAAAGTTTTATTTTACAAGACTATGTTTGAGATCATCGTTGTTATATTTATGATACAGAAGCAATTAAAATGAAAAGATAATTTTCCTCTTTTCTCTCTTTTATGTCACTTGAAAAAACTAATAAAAAGAGTTTTGATACTTACATATAGTGGCACATATGTTGCAGGTGCTTTCCTGGTAAAAACACCACTGAAGTTTACTTTTTCCTATTAAGGATAAAAAAGAATATTTCTAATGCAATGTGTATTAGTAAGATAATATTTATACTGAGCAGGATAGACTTAAAAGAGTTGGGCAATAGTTGAAAAAAGAATAGAAAATTGAAATGAATTGGATTTCTTTTAAATCAATCAAACTTTATTTAATGCAGCTAAATAAGCCCTAAATGATTTTTCTTCACAAGATAGTAACTGCATTGGGGTAGGGCAGCTCGGTGGCATAGTAGATAGAATGCTGGTCAGGAAGAGTCCTCTTCCTGAATTCAGATCTGGCCTTAGACACTTATTAGCTGAGTGACCCTGGGCAAGTCACTTAATCTTGTTAATTTTAGTTTACCTCATCTATAAAATGAGCCAGAGAAGGAAAGGGCAAACCACTTTAGGATTTATGCCAAGAAAACTCCAAAGGAAGTTGTGAAGAGCTGGATATAACTGAAAAGATTGAACGACAAGCAATGACAACCAGCTGCATTGGAGTACACAGTAGTGTTGTGCTGTTTCAGACAAAATCCACTTTAATATTATTAAATTAATATAATTTTTATTATATTGTTAAATAATTATTAAATATTTAAATATTACTAAATATTGTCAAATTAATGTAATTAAATTAATAATTAAATAATATTAAAATCACTAAATATTAGTCATGCATAATGATTTTTCAAATACCAAACTCAAAAGAAAGAATTACATTAACAAGAAGCAAGAGACTGGGAAGAGACTATGGAAAAATGGAAATGACTGATAGGTTTGGAATCAGACGACCTGGGTTCCAAACCTGCTTTAGTCATTAACTACCTGACTCTGGACAAATCACATAACTGCTGTGGGTTTCAATTTCTTCCTCTATAAACTGAGGGGGTTGAAGTGGATGGCCCCTGTTGCTCCTTCCATCTCTAGGTCCATGGTCCTATGATTCTTTGTTAATGGTGTCTGGCTCTCTTGAATGGCATGAGACATGAATAGAAGGTTTTAAAGGGAACTCCAATATTTGAGTAGTAAATCAACTAAAAGGCTATGAGTAATGAGTGATCTTCACCCTCTAATCCATTTGATTCAAGTCAATCAACATTTACAAAATATCAACTATATAGAAAGCATTGGTAATGGAAAGCCAAAAAAATGAAACAGGCTCTGTCCTCCAGGAGCATACCTTCTACTGGGGAGATGTAACATGTGCAGAGATGAGTAAACACAAGGTGATTTGATAATACCTGCAGGTTGGGATGGAGTGGGTGAGAGGGTGGTGCTGGTCCAGGAAGGCTTCCTCTAGGAGGTGGTACTAAGTGGTGCTAAGCCTTGAATGAAAATAAGGATTCCATCAGGCAGAGAAGAAGAGGAAGTGTGTTCCTGGCTTGGGAGAATGAGATAAGAGGTAAAAAGTCATGTATTAAGAGCAGCAAGTATTCCAGTAAAGGCTATGAAGAAGGTAAGGAGGAGCCAGATTGTGTAAAGCCTCCATGGTCAAACTGAGGAATCCATATTTTACCCTAGGAACAAGAAGGAGCCATCAAAGGCTCTTGATTAGGAGAGATGAGATTTTCACAAATTCACACAGTGGCAGAAGTGGAATTCAAACACAGAGCCTTTGACTCCCAAGCTTGCGGTCTTTCCACTGTGTCATACTACCTCATACCAGAGTCAAGTCAAGTCAAGTCAACAGGCATTTATTAAGCAACTACTACGTGCCAAACATTGTGTGCCAAACATTATGCATGGGTTCCTCCACTTTAGTTGTAGATAGTAACTGTTCCAGGCTTTGCATGATGCATTCTTGAATTATTGTAATTTAAAAAAAAATGTTGGTCAACTTGTATGAAAGACCCTGGTGATAAACTTCTCCATGCTGAGTTAGGCTGATCTGATAACAAGCCATCACTTGGTGCCAGATCAAAGTCTTTGTAGCTGGTTTTGCTGAAGTCCACTGGCATAGGTTTCTAGAACTCAGGGTCATCTCCTTGCCCTCTTGAGAACTTTAATGAACGATTAATGGTATACTCATATTTTATTTAGCAAATAATAAATAATGTGTCCAATTTCTGGATGCTATTTTAAAACTTTACTGTAAAAGAGATCATTATCACCTCTAACAGTTTGATTTCTAAAGAGCTTTAGTTGTCAATATTTACAGCAAATACTTTGTTTTGTTCTAATTATGCTTCCTATTTTCCCCTACCACCCTCTTTTTGTGGTCAACATCATTTCAACTCAATGGGGAGCATAGTGCACTCATTTAAAAATTTTGTCCTTCAAAACCAGTTTCTTCCATCTTTGAGATACAGCAAGATTGTTGGGAGGCCCTTTCCCCCCTTTCTGTCAGCACATGATACAGTAGAAATCCTAAATCAATAACACTTTTTATTCCTACACAATTGATGCATAACATTCTTCTTCACATGGAGGTTTAATGTGTTGTAAATTAATTATCTGGAATGAACACAGGGTCAATGGACCTTGGTATGACCGGGATGTAATGTTAAAGTGTTCCATTTCCTCCCTCTGCTCTTCAGCTCTTACTGAGTCTTTTATATATGTCAGTTATGCCATCTTCCACAATAGGTTCCCTTAAGGGTAGTTAATGCCCCTCTAGGGATTGATCGATAGAAAAAATTTTGCTTTACCATAAATTTGCTCAACTATTTTCTTCCTTCCAGGCACAAAAGGGACATTTTTGTTCACCATACCTCCAGCAGTGCATTTTCTATTAAGAAAATTTAATTGAAATGAATCTCACACATTTTGTCTCCATCCAGAGTGTCATATGAAAGATCTAAATGGGGCACATGTGGGTTTTATTATCCCCCTCTGCCAATGGGAAAGGGAAATAACTGTTTATTTTCCTCCCAGTCCAGACCAAAGAAAGATAAAGTTATCCGCCCCGTGATCTAATTGTGGAAATGAAGGCAGTTCCATTTCAAATGAAATAAAAACAACTCCAGTAAAGTGGAGTCTTCACCAAGAGCAAAGCAATTAGAAAACAGAAATTCACTAAGTTTTAAAGTATTCAATTTTCTTCTTCTTCCCTTTAAAACAAGAAGAAGAGCGGCAAACTCCATTATAAATCTGAGGGCAGATCTGCTATTAGTAGCTATAGAAACAAGGTAGCCAGGTAGTGAATACAGTCTACACACACATGCACAAACACATGCACACATACGAGCACATACATAGACACATCAATGCCTCTAGGATGAGGAGACGACAAACAAGGCTATTTAAATTCTTATCTTGTGATGGTGTCCCTGGTTAGTAGGGGGACTCACTGGGAAAAGGAAGGTCCAACGTCCCTCTGTCATATTTCAGTGAGAAGTCTAGAATTCTCTAGGATGTGTTCCCCCCCTCCCTTATACCAGCACATCCCCCAACCCTTCAGTAAACAAGACAGCACTGAAACTGCATTAACATCAAATGACAGGAAGCCCCCACTAGGGTCAGCGCCATGATTTCTTTTCAGATGTTCTTTCTCTGTTGTCAAATGATGATGTCAAGTGCAGGGGTGGTGAGTGGCACCAAATCTCCTTTACTTCCCTTGACAACGAGGTCAACAGCACTTGTAAATTCAGCCTATCCCAGCTGCAGCTGTGTCAAAAGTTGCGAACTCAGCGGGACGGTGAAATGATACAAGGAGCGACGTGTTTCCCGAACTCCCACTTGCCATGCATCTAGGGGAAATACTTCTCTTTGATCTTAGCACAGCTCCTATGGAAGATTTTTCAGCTCAGGATTTATCCTCGCATCTGCTCCTACAGCCCCTTTGATTGTCTCCTGATTTTCAGGAGTGATCTGGGTGCCACATAAGGAGCATTACAGGTTTGATCTCTTGTTAGCCTTCCCTTCACATGTTTCAGTGGTTTGAGTCTTACGTAAAAACAAACAAACAAAAGACAATCAAACAAACAAAAACAATCACCCACAAATTCTTGAATGGCTGAGAAATGGGTAAGCAGAACCATAATTCTAATGAGGTCCTCTGATTCTGAAGGCAGGGCTCTTTCTATTACATTAAAAAAAATGTTTTTTTTCCCTCTACAATCTAATGTTCTCCATTCACTTCAGGAGATTTGGTCTCATTGACTTCAAGATTTTGAGGAAGTTTTGGACAATTTCACTTCATTATGAAAAAAACAAATGAAAACTGAACCTTTTTTTTTTCTCATCTGTCAAGCAAATATAAGACCATACTTTAGTACCATGGTTGATTCATGATTTTATCAATGTGATTCCTCTTTGTTTTTCTCCTTATATGATTTACAACCTTGTCCATGCTTTCTCATCCTGGAGGATTCTTGTCTATATTTTCCAATAAATCCTCCATAGATAATTGCTTTAATATATTTGGCCTTCATCTAAGTCATGTAAGGTGTCGGTATAGCATGAAGGGTGTTTATCTGTGGTCTCTGATTCTTCCTGTCTAATTGGCCAACTTCCTTTTCAGAGTGAGTTAGTCCCTATCAATGATATAATGGAATGACAAATAAGTTGTTTTCTTGCATTGACGGTATCATTTAAGACATCATAGGCTACTGTCACCTTATTGTTAAGTTATTTCAGTCATGCCTCACTCTTTGTGACTCCATTTGGGGTTTTCTTTGCAAAGGTACTGGAGTGGTTTGCCATTTCCTTTAGCACATTTTACTGATAAGGAAGCAAACAAGTGACTTGCCCAGGGTCACACAGCTAATAAGTGTTTGAGGCAAGATTTGAACTCGGGAAAATAAGCCTTCCTGACCCCAACCCTGGTACTCTATCCACTATGCCACATAGCTATTGTCACCTACCATGTACCTTTCAATTGTCCTTTAGTTTTATAATTTTAGATCTGTTTGGACCTTGTTTGGTGTTCTGGGATTTGTAGTCACACATAGCATCCTCAGAACAATGCCAATTTTAAAGACATGGTCTTTCCCAGCAATGAGCAACCAAGAATATGATAATGATAATATAAATACTGAATGACCACATTGACTAATGTCTGAGATGGGGGAGGGTGGGAAAAAAGGGGTATCTGTAGTGGGTGTTGGACTTGGAGTCAGGAAGATCAGAGTTCAAATCCAGCCTCAGACACACAAGATGCATGACCCCGGGCAATTCTCTTAACTTCTGTCTGTTTCAGTTTCTTCATCTGTAAAATGGTGAGACTAATATCACCTACCTCCCAGGGTTGTTGTGAAACTGAAATAATATAACAATTATAAATTGTTTAGCACAATTTAGTACTATGTTTAGCACACAGTAAGCACTATATAAATGCTAGCTGTCATCATCATCACCATCATCATCATTGTTAATTACAAGGGCCCATCTTTTATTTCTGTATAATTGTCTGGTGAGTTCTAAAGGCTAAAAGGTAACAAGAGGTTTAGATTGTTGTGAATTCTGAATACTTCTTTCTAAGAAATGCCATTCCATAAAGATTTAGGATTATGCATTTAAAACTGAGAGTGACCTTAGATCCTTCCAATCAGTCCAATCACCATATGATTGGAGGAGTTGACCAAGGTCACACAGGCTGCATGCCTGTAGAGCCAAGATTTGAACGTAGGTGCCTTGACTCCAAACCAAGCACTTTTCCCACTATATCCCACTCTAATATATTGTCTCTCCATTCTCCAAATGGAAAAGGATCTCAGCTCTCTTTTAAATGTGACCCATGATGATCCCCCTCTCATCAGGAAATGATGCTGAGAAGCTGAATCCTTATTATCATTTTCATGTGTTCCCTTGTCAGATATCAGACTACAGACCTGGAAGAAGTCTAATGTTGTGGATTAGGAAGGCACCAAAGTTTGACTACTATAAAGATGTGCTACAGCTACAACCCAAAGAGAATGTCCTTACCTTCCTCATTGGTTAATAATGCAGAGAATTTAGTTAGCATATGACATAAAAATGTGCACATGTAAAAAGAACTCACTCATATAGCACTCCTTTTTACCAAAACAAAACTACAGTGAAATAGCTGAGATTGGAATTCTGAATTATTTTATAGCTACTCATAAGTAGAGGCAGCCTCATGCAGAGGACAGAAAGGAATCAGGAAAATCTTGGTTCAGATCTCCTCTCTGATTCTTCCTAGTTGTCTGACATGAGGCAAGTCACAACCTCTGAATCTTCAGACCTCTCCTTAAAATTTATCTGCTTAGCCAAAGAGGACTGTGATCTGGTTTTCCTTACTGCCTCCTTGTGTGTGTTCTCCCTTTGTTGCCGAAGAAGACCATGCCATCAGAGAAATAACGACATGACTTGCACTTGAGTTTGTTTTGAGTGAGGGAAGGCTGTGCAGGTCACCAGCCTCACTTCTCCTCCAGAGCCATCTGAATCCAGTGACCAGATATTTATCAGGATGACTAGAGATGACCCAGGATGAGGCAACTGGGGTTAAATGACTTGCCCAAGGTCACCAGCTAATGAGTGTGAAGTGTCTCAGGTGAAATTTGAACTCAGGTCCTCCTGACTCCTGCACTAGTGCTCTATCCCTGCACCACCTAGCTGCCTGTACTACTTCCTTCCTTGTATCCCCAAATAAAACCATCCTTCTACATTCCAGTTTATAGTACACTTGTCACAGTTATCCTTTCATCCAAAGGCACTGTGTTTGTATGTGATAATATCTTCTTTGTCAGACTGACTCATCACTTTGAATGTAAGCTAAAGAGATTGGTGAAGGTTTATATTCTTTTCCCTGGCCCATTTTCAAAGAACTGTCCCACCCTTACCACTAGGCAGAAATATCTTTTGTGGGAAATGGGGAGAAAAGAGAGATGTAATTAGACAATCAGAGAAGGCAGAGTTCAGGAAGAATGTCAGTTTGAGAGAAAAAGGTGAGTTTTGTGGGGAGAAGGATTGGCAGTCAATTACTCTTCACACTGGAGCTGTGCACTTTGAGCAGACTGAAATCTTTATATATGTAATGTGGAGGGAGGGGGAGAGGGGGAGTATCTGCATCTATAGTATTTTATACCTTATGTGAGCATCTTCTTCTCTGAGCTGTCTTTCTCACTCTAACTTGCTCTCAATCTGGAAGCTTTAGCTTCTCAGAGAAGGACCACCACCACATAGTTAAACTCAAATGCTCTTAGAATCCTATAGGTGGGAATACGCTCCCCTTCCTCACCACTAGGAAACTAGGTGGCAGAGTAAATAGAGCACTGGACCTAGAATCAGGAAGACCTGAGCTCAAACCTAAATGCAAACTTTTCAACTATTTAACTCTGGGCAAGTCACTTAACTTCTCTCTGCTTGCATTCCTTCATCTGTAAAATGGGGATAATAATAGCAACTACCTCCTAGGGTTGTTCTGACAATAAATGAGATAATATTTGTAAAGTCCTTTGCAAATTTTGAATCATTATATAAATGTTAGTTGTCATTATTAGCATTGTTTTGTCTACTACTAGTACAACTATTATTAAGCCCCCAGTAATGTGCTTCCTTGTACACAAACCAATCACTCTACAGTAACAGCCCTTTTAAATCTTAAACATAACAATTTACTTAGCAAAAATCAGTAATAATATCACAGCTATTTACTATATAATAAAGCAAAATGCAAAAGTAATAAATATGTCAAGATTTACATGCAATCTTGGATCATATCTTCCCACCCATGAACTTGAGATCTATGAGGGAGAAAAAGAACACACACTTTCAGAATCCTGGTGGGGAAACATATGAAGTAAAAAAAATCCATATGCTCGGAGTAACTCAAGGCTCTGGATTATAGGCTTTGATGTCATTGGTCTATTTAGTAACATCTACACCACATGAAACCATTTTTTTGCTATCTGGTGGTCCTCACTTCTCTCCAGGTGGACAAGTCTTTTTTTCTTCTTTTCTCCAAATCATGTAACATTTATAAGCTCTTTCAACCTTTAAACAGAAACCTTGAAAAGGTGTTGGGAAAGTGTTGCCCTATTTGTATTGGGTAGTGGTTCCTGTTAGGCTGGAGAATGGTAGGGTTATCAGGCTGGAATTTCTGGGTAGTACAGACCAGTTATTCATTCATTTGCCAGGATTCTGCTTTGTTGTCCAACAAGAGGTTTTAGCAAAACAGCTCAGGTTGACTCTTTGAGTGTCTTTGAATCTTTATGGACCAGCATCCTGGACTGTTGTAGATCTTGGCATTTGTCTTCATGTAGATAAATGCCTGAATAATCTTTTTCTTTTCAGCTTTTCTCTCTCAAACCAGAGAGGATAGAAAAGAGCAACAATATCTAGAACTCCAGTCTTTATTAAATTAAGGATCTTAGCCTTTATTGTCGGCTCACTGCTCCTGTTGTTTTTTTGAATAGCTCCAGTGGAAATGCTTTTCAACCCCATATTGAATCTTCTCCTTTTACCTCTTCTTGACCATTTCAGCCTCAGCTTTAGTTTTAACTTTTCTAATCTCTCTATCTTGTTTCAGTGACTTAAATCAAACCTTCCTAACACTTAGTGACTCACTTTTCACTTATGAAGTAACAACTACTAAATTTCCCTTAAAAAAATCAACAGTCAATACCTGTTTAAGTCTTAAAATAGTTCTATGCAAATTAGCAGAGGGGTCATAATGCCCTACAGATTTAAGTTTATAAAATAGTCCTCCATTTGAGTCTATGACCTTGAAATTGCTCTTTCAACCCTACATATGATCACTTTTTAATAAATTATAGTTTTTTTAATTTGACTCTTTAAAACAAAAATGTTCACAAGACATTACCTTCTACCCTTTACAAGTGATCTAAATATGTTTATAGCACGACTAATTTTCTGTCCCATAGTGATTAAACTCCACCTGATATATGTGTTTTTTGTTTCATATAAATTTTTTCAGTTTTTATTACAGTTCTTTTCCTAGTCCTTTCAGGTCTCAAAGTATTCCTCTCCAAAAGAGGAAATAAATACTTTACAGTTGATTGAACTCTCATTCTTTTTAGGAAAGTAATTTTTCTTCCCATTTCAGCACTCAATTGTTTCATATGAAATGGCAGCAACTTAAAATGTAATTTCTTTCTTTCTTTTAATTATTTATTTTTAACACAGTTTATAACAGATAAAGCAATTTCAACTTTTGGACAGGTGATACTTCTTTTTAAAGCATTTACAATATGGATCACAAAAGAAATTCTTTTTTAAACATTAACCAACTAAGACACAAATAATATTTATGTTGCTAACTTCACAAGCTCTTGACCTAATTGTCTCCACAGTATTACTAAGAATTAAAGGACCCTAACTTACTGTTGTTGGTCTAAAGTCCTATGCCTAATAGCTTAATTTTAGACAATCTCGGATGTTCCTCTACCCATAATCTATAATTGAATAGATCTGGTATTAAGCTTACAAACCTTTTGACTATAGGAAATTGCCACCAATAGTAAGGACGTTGCAGGGGTACAATATCACCCCAACTTCATGTCAGTTCCAGGCAGGATTAGATTATCCACTTGCATTCAGTCAGGCTTAAAGTTTGCCAGGTGTCAGTGGGAAAATTGAGTCAGGAAAATCCTACCTCAGCCCATGCTGAACAATTGCTCTCCCACCCTTCCCTTGAGATCACCTTATGCAGTTCATACCAGCATCTCATCAGCTTACTGGCATCATGTATTGCAGGCTCAGACTGCCTTTCTTGCTACCCATACCTGGAGTTAGACTCAGAAGAAGAACAGTCACTTAGTAGTCCCATAGCACCTAAAAATGGCAAGTTCCAATAACCAGGTTTCAAATGATTATAGTTTCACTTTGGCTAAGGAACATCTTAAAGAGTAATTTCTTGAGCCTTCTTGTCATAGCTGTAGTAGCTAATGAGTTATCCTTCTCCTTGCCTCTTGAGCACCTTAGAGAAAATGTCAATGAGCTTTGGCCAATAGGTAGACAGCACTGCAATGCCTTGATGTGTCAGGTCCATTAACAGCAAAATCCTAGTTAATGAGGAATTTCTTTTCCCATTTCTGAAATTGACTAGAGATAGGTTAGAACACAGGAAGTTGTTCAGAGCCCTAATATTTTTCTTCACTAAATTTTTTCTTTTTAATTGGAAATGAGGCAGAGAAGTAGACTGAAGGAAAAACAGGGAAATCATCTTGTTATAGAAAGCTACAAGTCAGTCAACCAGCATCCAGTACTGTGCTAAGTATTGAGATCCACAAGAAAACCAACTATTTTTTAACTATTTAGAAATTCCCCTAATCCAGGAAAGATGCAAGAAGCAAAATTTATTGTAATAAACCAAAACCTACAAGTATTTATTTGCATTTTAAGGATAAAGAGGTGGTGACATTGTCCCATTAGCCCTTGAGTCTGGTTTAAGACTCACTTTCAATGTTCAATCAAAGGCATGTTTGTTCAATATAAACAAAATATGCTCCTAATTAGATATTTTTGTATGGAGACATATGCTATGCTACTTTATACATGTGCAATCATGATCAAAATTTCCATATTAGTAATTTTGTACAAGAAGACAATTTTTTTAAAAAGATGTATGTCATGGAGCCTTTTGGCAGTCTAGTGAAACCTATTGACCTCTTCTCAAACAATGATTTTAAATGCAAAAATACATACATATAGGAAGGAAACCAAAAGCTAATAAAATCATGGTTTTTTTTAATCATCCAAGCTCACAGAACCCCTGAATCTATAGATATTTTGGGGGACTATGGACTCCAGGTGAAGACTTTTGCTTAAGATAGATACTATAGAAGCAATCTTGGTATTGTTGATAGAACTCTGGACCCAAAGTGAGGAAGACCTGAGCTCAAATACTGCCTGAGAAATTTATTAAGACTCTTGGCAAGTCATTTAAGCTCTCAGCATTGTTTTTCTAATATGTAATATGAGAATAACTATAGCAACAATCTTATTAGATTTTAATAAGAATCAGATGGATAATATATAGGTAAAGCATTTTTTAACCTTAAAGACTCATATAAATGTGTACTATAATCGAAGAGGAGGGCATATCATAGATGAGGTTTTTCATCTATTGGGCATGACCTTATTTAACAACTAAAATAGCTGGTATGTAATCAGATTATACTGGACACTACTGAGCATGAATGATCTTTCAGGGATTTTTTTTTCTTGAAGTCCTAGAAATTAAATATATGGCAATATGATGGGTAAGAAATGTGCTGTGATAAAAAGCTACGTCTATTATGAAGATCTAGCTTTGTATTTCATTTATGTCACTTGCTATCTGTGTGACTTTGGATAAGTCACATCTACTCTTTGGTTTTCATCTGAAAAATGAGGAGATTGGGCTAGCTGATTTTAGATGCCTCTTCCAACTCTAAAATCCCTTGATCATCTGACAGTTATCATGACCTCTTTGATGAAATGACTTCTTGAGGGGAACCAATGTTACACTAGGCTTACTCTACCACAACCTAAACCTAAGACAATAGTTGACTGGGGTTCCCCAAATTCATGCAAGTTAGTTTTTATTCTGAATTATGACATCAGTTTATTAATTTTCTTAGTGTGGGAGATTTAAGTAGAAATTTTTTTTTTCCTTTTTAAAAGAGTGGATAGCTTCCTGGCATACAGTAGGCACTTATGAAATGCTTGTTGGTTGATGTAATTATTGGATGGTTGATTGATTGTTCCTTCCATGCAACCATAAGTTAGGGGAACTTGGTTCTCCAGCACCAAGAACTAAAGCAAGTCTGTTGGTTCTTGGTGCCACCAGTAGGGTTTAGTCATCTTTGTCCTTCACTTACCTCTTAAATGTGATATAGGTAGCTAAGCTCTGGCAAATCAATATTCCAGAGTAGAACATCATCAAGAGCTGCTGTCATTATGTTTCCACTTGATATCACCACATGAAAGTTACAGATCCTTTGGGTTTCCTCCTATTGTATCACTGTTAGGGTCATTCTTCTTCATCCTTCAGATCTGACACTTGACTTGATCTAAATCTTGCCAACCTTCTTCTTCTTACCCATGGTGAGCTTCTAGCCATAGGAGGGGTGGACAGCAACATTTTACTGGACACCACTGAACAAACAATACTGTTCATGATCAACAGTGGAATTTTTTTTAACAAAGAACTTCCTGTAAAATTTTGTTTACCATTTATTAATCAGGAGGTGTCTATGTTCCTCCTTCACTTTTGAAGAAGACTATGACATCAGAGAAATGATGACATGACATGTACTTGACTTTGTTTTGAGTGAGTGAGAGCTGTGCAAGGTCACCAGCCTCACTGTCCCCTCCTGAGCCATGTGGATTCAGTGACCAGATATTCATCAGAATGACTAGAGAAGGCCCGGGAAGCAATGCGAGACCTTGGACTATTAGGGTGAGGTAATGCCCATTTAGTGAATAGGCCTCTTTAAGAAGTAATCAGAGAATGGTCCCTTTAATGAGCAAAAGGAAAAAACAAGTAAATCTAGCTGGGAGGGAAAGAGCAACAGTTATTGTTGATAATCATTCTGGAGCCAGGAGGGTCCTGCAAAGAGCCATCAAGTGTAATTTGGGCAGGAATATATTGTGCAATGTGTAGGTTTCAGAGTGCACTGGATTTAAGGTTTTGGGAAAGGAAAGTAGGAAGGAAGGAAGGAAGGAAGGAAGGAAGGAAGGAAGGAAGGAAGGAGAAAGAAAAAGAAAAAGAAAGAAAGAAAGAGAGAAAGAAAGAAAGAAAAAAAGAAAAGAAATCTGGCTTATAAACCTCAAGTTAACTGGACATCCTCTGCCATCCAAATTTACCTTCCTTTGGAGAGGAGAAGGAGTGGGTGGGGCGGGGAACAGAAGGAAGCAGATGAGCTGAGTTATCCAGCTACCTGGGTCCCCATTCAGGCAGCTTGGTCTACTCACAGGTCTGTGTTGATCCTTCGTTTTCAAAGAAGACCATGACATCAGTGAAATCATAACATGACTTGCACTTGACTTTGTTTTGAATGAGGGAGGGCTTGTGCAGGTCACCAGCCTCACTTTCTCTTCCTGAGCCATCTGCATCCAGTGACGAGATATTCATCAGGATTATTGGAGAAGGCCCAGGATGCAGAAAAAAATAAGTAAATCAAGCTGGGAGGGAAAGAGTAACAGTATCACTCTGAATCCATGAAGGTCCCAAAAAGAGACTTTAAGGGAAGAGAGAGAGAGAAAGAGGGGGGCGGAGGGAGGGAGGGAAGGAGAGAGAGAGAGAAGAGAGAGAGAGAGAGAGAGAGAGAGAGAGAGAGAGAGAGAGAGAGAGAGAGAGAGAGAGAGAGAGGAAAAGAAGAAAGGCAATGGGAGAATAGAAAAGTGGAAAAAGAGAGGGTAAAAGAGAGGTAGTGAAAAATGGGACAAGAAACTTCATAGCACTTCTATTCTATTACTTTCTCAGGGTTACATGTTCAACCGTGACTGAAAATGATCATTCCCTCTTTTCTTTTTTTAATGTAAAGAAAATGGCCTGGTCGCTTCCTCTCTCAGCTTGTGTTTTCCTCCCCTCACTGTCTTGCTGCCTCCAACAATATTTCCTCTCAGTGTTATTGTATGGCTCCAGGGGCAGGATTATAGACTGGCCTGAAGCATTCTGCCAGAGCCTTCCCTTTAAATCTACTTCATACAAGATTTCTTTTTTCCCCCCTTGGGACAATTCTGCAAGCAAAAGAGAAGAGAGAAGAATAAATTTAGCATTTAGAAAATTAGTGAATTTGCTTTTCTATTTTGATGAGGATACAAATACAGGTGGGATTTTTTGAAATTCTCTTGGAAATACATGCAAATGCATTCTTTCTTTTTCTGGGTTCCTTCTATTCTTTGTGACATTGATTCTATAGTCACATTTATTTCTAGATCTGAAATAGACATACCATCCCTTTTAGTCAAGTATACTAAGTACAGTTGGACCAAATGGTTTTTATATTCTGCCAATGCCAGTAGCTTTCCTTTCATTCATAGATATAGTTCAATGTTGCTTGATCATTTAAACCCTTTCTTTTCATGTATGCCTTCTTTCACAAAGGACATATGGTTTCATTGCCTTATCATTTGGTGAAGAAGTGTGGGGAGTCCCTTTGTAAAACTTTACTCAATTAGAAATAATTTCCTTCTCTAATGTTTTCATCATGCAGTAAACTCCTTAAATTCATGCTTTCATCCATTAAACATACATTTATCAAGTATGTTCTCTATGCAAATCTTAAATACGTCCACACGTTTTCTTC
Organism: Notamacropus eugenii; assembly: GCF_028372415.1. NCBI lineage: Eukaryota > Metazoa > Chordata > Mammalia > Diprotodontia > Macropodidae > Notamacropus > Notamacropus eugenii. The sequence goes on from NC_092873.1 coordinate 441,092,307, forward strand.
CTTGTCTTCATGATGGAGTTGCCTTTTTTTTTTTTTTTTTGGATTTGAAATCATAAAACCGTATTGAATACTGAAGAGAGGAATTGTTTTGGAGTTAGATAACCTGGGTTCAAACCCTGGCTCTTCACTTACTAGCTGTGTGAAGTTGAACTAGTCACTTAACATCTGTGTCTCAGTTTCCTCATCTGTAAAATGACCAGGTGATCATGAAGGTGGGTCCCTTCCAACTCTATATCTACCATGATCAATATGAAACGACAGAACTAGGTTTGTTACCTAGCTCTGTTACTTACTCTTTGAGATTTAGATTATATTAAAACACAAATGAATTCATGATCTTAACAATGTGGCTTTTCCCTCTACTTACTCTGACAGCTGCCTAACTACAGGTGGGAGCATCCTATGGGATTTTTGTTTATGCCCATCCATAAATCTTCTATTCAAGGTCCCTTCTTGCTTAATGTATCTCTGTGGTTCTTTATGCTATTTTATCAATGCCACTGTAACACTTGAGCTATCCAAGCATCTCCTGGAGACTATTTTGCAACATCAAATTGGTCAGAGTTATTTAAAATTATCCATAATTTCTCCAATACAATCGATACTGATCTTATCCTTTTATTTAAAGCTGGGACCAGCTCATTCTCCATTTGCAATAACATTCTTCATATACTAAATTTTTTCCAATCTGGGTGACTAACTCACTATCTTTTGGGTGACTACAGATCTCATTGGGAACGCTCTCTCAGTCAATTCAGTTTAAATTAATTCAGCAAATATTTATGAGTTTAACAAATAAAATATATATATATATAAGAATTTAACAAATTCTTGCTACACATAAGGCACTGTTCTGTCATGTTCTAGGGCTCAGTGAAATCATGTCATGGACTAACAGAAATATTTAGAGACCTCTGTGATGACAGAGAATGCCTCTTCTATTTGGACTATATAGGCTGTCTTCAGTGATCCTAAAGGACACTTGGGTTGGAAATATACGATAAAAGAATAATTCTTCATTTCAATCCATATAGCTGTATTATAAAGCTAATGGAAAGTGAATTTCCCAGTGACAGAGGAGGCTGACATAGGTTTGAGGTATAGTTTTAGACATAAACTTATCTTCAAAGGGGGGAAATCAGAAAGTGACAGGAAAATACAAGAATGTGAAAAAAGACTAAAGCCACCAAATATCTCAGGAGGAAGAAAAATCAGTCAAAAATCCAGAAAACAAGTAGAAAAATCTACATCAACAATACTAAAATCAGTAGGGAATATGAGTAATAAGATATTTTAATATCTTACTAATAAAATATTTTAAATGCTGCAAACATCTATAAATAAATATTGCAAAAGAAATTGAAAGAGAACCTGATGAACACTTATCTACAAGAGAGCATGGAAGTGAAGCAAGATGTTCTTAAATGGTGTAAGAGAGAGATAAAGCTTTTGAAAGCAGAAGTTAGGAGAGAACAAGCAAAAGAATTTTTGGTCTACCAAGAGGAAAAGAATTAGTAGAATGGAAAAATCTAAATCCGTAGTGGTGAGTCTTTCCAAAGAAGTGAAAAAGAATGATTGTCTATGAATGTAAAGGTACTGAAGTAAAGTACAAGCTAGAAGAAGAATAACAAAAAAAAAAAAAATTAAAAGAACACACATCTTTCTGCAAACCAAATACGACCTCAAAAGCAATATGAGTAGAAACAGCCTAAGAATGACAGAATGTTACATGCCAAATAGAATAGTGGTTAAGTCAATTGTGATAGATTAATTTAATGGAATATTAAATGGAACATTAATATTATATATAATATATAAATATTAATGAAATATAAAAATGCAATTGAGATGGACAAGTATGAAGAATACAATGAATCTGGAAAAATATTTATAAAATAAGGCAAAATTTCTAAAAAGCTGATCCAGAAGAATGGAATACATACTACCTATGTTTATTTTAGCAAAAGTAATGGGGAATGAATGGAAAAATAGTCTTGATGACTTGGGGAAAAATTGAAAAAACATGAAACTGGACTTTAAATTAATTAATTGAAATGCAAATGATTTCTAATCAAGTTTAGTCATTTATGTTGATTTTTAATGTTTCTCATTTAATATTTAAGTTAGAAATATTAAATGAGACCCACTTCATGTCTTCATGGAGTTTGTAACCTTGGAGAGTTAAGAAATGTACGTAGAAACAACTGCAACACTAACATGATAAAGAGATATGCAAATGACATGTGGTAATTATCTCCATTTTCCCTTAAGTCCATGCTGGACTGATGCTTGAATGATCTCCTACTGAGCAATATAAAGTGGTGATAGCTTTCCTTTGGTCAGAATCATTGACAATATTATAGATGCAATATTTAAAATATATTTGTTAGAGGAAAGATCTACTAAAATCTCCCTTTGTTACCGCATCATGACATGGAAGGAACACTGAGTTCTCAAAGGCAGTGTCAGCAGAGTACGAGCTCTTACAGATCCTGCCAGCTGGGAAAGGTCCAATGTAGCTCTCCAGTGTATGAGGGGATTCCTCATCAGACTGACTAGAGAGCAGGGGATCCTAACCTACTGTGATTCAAAGACTTCTCTGGCAATCCATTGAAACCTTATATTTGCAGAATAAGGCTTTTTAATGCACAAAATAAAATACATAGGATTACAAAGGAAACCAATTATATTGAAAGTTATTTATCTGTCATTTCTATCTATGATCTATCCTTTCTCTCTCTTTATTTCTCTCTCTCTTTCTCTTCCTTTCTTTTCCTCTTTCTCTCTCATATACAGATTATCCCAGAAGTCTTTATATATTTTTGAACTTTAATAACTTCTGAAATATAGATAGTACAATCTTATGAAAAGACATTTGGAAGTTTAATTATTTAAATTCTGTTTGTACTTCTTTAATTTTAAGAATTTAAAATTATATATGTGTATATTATATATGTATATAATATACATACACACACACACACATATATATACACACGCACACATACACACACACACACACACACACACACATATATATATACACACACACACACACACACACACACACCTATAAGGCACACTGCCATTTTGCTTTTCATGTGTGACAGTTTCCAGATGACACTTTCTAAGACCAGTGGATGGGTAGGAGAACTCCTCCATCTTAGCCACCCAAGTTATCCTCCTTAGACCTTTTGATTCTGTGGTCACATCAAAACTGTCCTATAAGCATTGACTCATTTTTTTGGATGATTCTAAGGCTAAGATTATAAATTCAGTCACTAAGCATTAGCTGATGAAAGTTTTTTATAAAGCTCAACAATTGATTAGAGTCATACATAGCACAAAATGGTGGTTATGTTGAATTTTAATAAGAAGCATCAATATTTTAAAAATGGAAATAATTAATGTTTCAATCTTTCATCAGATTTATGGCATTTATACTTCTGAAACTACTGAAACATAAAATTGCAGTAAGACTTTTGGAATACCATATACACATACATATATACATACATGTAAACATGCATATACACAAACATACATATATAAACGTATTTGCACATATATACACACATCTACATGAAGACAAGAAGTGAGTCTCATTTAATATTTGTAACTTAAATGTTAAATGAAAAACATTAAAAATCAACCTAAATGACTGAACTTGATTAGAAATCATTTACATTTTGATTACTTACTATACGTATATTGCATACATTTCATAGGCATGTATATCTGTCTATTCAGTAGCATCTTAAACCAAACATGTCCATAACAGAACTCATGATTCCCCACTCCCACCCCACCCCAAACCTCCTGCAACCTCCTATCTTCCTTATTACTGTCAATAACTGCCATAACAACCACAAGAACAAAGATGCACCATCATCCTCCCAGTCCTCCTGGTCAACAACCTAGGTGTCCCTCTGAACCCCTCACTGTCTCTTACTCCCCATATCTAATCTGTTGCCAAGATCTGTCCAGTTCACCTTTGTTACATCTCTAGAATACATTTTTTCTTCTCTGCCACAACTATCACTCTGGTGCAGACCCTCATCATCTCATGACTGTTTCATCGCAATAGCTGGTTGGTGAGTTTGCCTGCGTCATGTTTCTCCTCACTCCAATCCATCCTCCATTTGGACATTAAAGTAATTTTCCTAAAGCATAGTTGTGATCATGTTACCTCTTTACTGAATAAACACCATTGACTACCTATGACCACCTGGCAGGTTCCAAAAGCAAGACATCCTGTTTCTCAGTTTCAGGCATTTTTTCTAGCATTCCACCCTGCCTGGAATGCTCTCTCTTCTCTTCTGAGCTTACTGATTCTTCTGAGTCTTTTCCACTTTTTAAAAAAATTTTAATGCCTCCTCTTTCTTATTTACTTCCTATTAAATCCTGACAGCTCTTAAGCTATGGGTTGCCACCCCATATGGGGTGTATAATTGAATGTTGGGGGTTGTGAAAAATTTGGCAACAGTAAAAGGTTTCTGAACGTTCAGTGACCAAAAATTAATTCAGAACCAAATGTGTAATGAATCTGAAGTGTTTCTGGTAGTGCTTGTCTATGTTGCATCATGCAACTTTACTGCAGTGTTAATTCTGAACTCATTGACGATTATAAAATCAAAATACCAATCAATTCTGAAAAATGTTCTATGTTCTGCAGTATGAAACGTTCCACCAAGATTTAATTATTTATGTAAAAATAAACAAGCATTTACATCTCATTAGTAGACAAATTTGCTTTCCTCTTTAATAAATGGGAAAATTATACATATACCAAAGAATTGTTTTAAAATAAATTTCTTTATGATTTATTACCAGTAAATGTTTGATTTCTACGTCTACTTTATATATCTATATACCCAAGGTCACATAAAAATTTCCTGAGTGAAGAGGGGTCATGAGTGGAAAAAGTTTTAGAAGCCCTGCTCTATAACACTTATTTGTACATTATTTTTGCTTTTTCCTTCACTAGATTTCGAGCTACCTAGAGGTGTGGATTGTTTTTTGCTTCTCTTTTGTATCATCAGAGTTTAGTGCTGTGCTTAGCACATAGAAGGGATTGCTACATGCACACACTTATACATATACACTATATACATACACATACAGACACACATGTGAGTGTGTGCATGTATTTTGTGGACCACAGATTAGGAATTCTGGTAGAGAAGGATGGGTTTTTGAGCCACAGAAAATCTCAAAGAACGTTGACCAAGTTGTGCTGTTGGATCTGGAGTCTTTGATAGTGGTGGTAGAAAACAGTAACCTTTGAAGCTAAATAGCAGAAATGAAAGATTAAAAAAGGCACCATCATTCATATTTGCTCCAACTATATTCAAAAAGGGAAAAAATTAAGGGAAAAAATTCATTTTGATGTGTTTATACGCATACACATACACATTTGTGTATGTATATGTATATGGACTTGTGGTTTTACTGGTCAAGGGAACTCCTGATGTGGTAATTTGCTTAATTAGTGCAGATTTGCAGCTCTTCTATAATCTGTGGTTTTAAAGAATATGCCAGGAACACAACCATTCATTGACTTCCCCACAGTTACGTAAGTAGTAGATGTCAGAAGTAGAGACTTGAACTCAGACCTTCCTGACTCTAAGACTTGACCCTCTATTCATGAGGCCTTGCTATATTTTTGCATTTATATAACACCTTAAGATGTATAAAGTATTTTCCCTATAGAGGGTTTGTGAGGTAGGTGGTATAAATGTTCACAGGACCACAAGGTCAAAGATTGAGAGAGGTCTTAGAGGTCATTTAGTCCAATGGTCTTGTTGGACAGATTAGGAAACTGAGGTGGTAGAAGATTGCCCAAGGTCATAAAGTTAGCAAATGCCAGAGCTTAGATGTCAGTCATGATGCTCAGATTCCTAATCCATTATGATTTCCAGACAAAGGAACATAGTTTTAGGGAAGAAGGAAGGAAGGGCTTTCTATGTGCTGGCACTGTGCTTAGTACTTTACAAGTATCATCTCATTAGACCCTTATAACAGCCATGCTAAGTAGGTGCTATTATTATCCCCATTTCACAGATGAGGTAACTAAGGCTAAGAGAGATTAAATGAATTGCCCAGGATCATATAATTAAGAACTGAGTCAGAATTTGAACCATGTCTTCCTGACTCCAAGTCCAGTCCTCTAACCACTGTACCACCTATGAGGCCTTTCAAGAGTGCTTGTCCTGGACAAGTTAATTGTGTTCAGTCATTTCAGTAGTGACTGACTCTGTGTGACCTTATTTAGGGTTTTCTCAGCAAAGACACTGGAATGCTTTGCCATTCCCTTCTCCAATTTGTTTTACAGATGGGGAAACTGAGGCAAAGAGGGTCAAGTGACTTGCCCAGGGTCATACAGCTAGTAAGTATCATAAACTGAATTCAAACTCTTCTTAACTCCAGTCCTAGCCCTCTACCCACTATGTTACCTTGCATTTGACAAACCTGTCCTGGATAATGTGATTTAAAGGAAATAAGTCTCAACTCAGATTTTTTTTTTTTTGGTAAAGTGATTACATACAAGATTGTGTGATCTTGTAAATTCTGAGAATATTTTAAAAGAAGTAGTTTTGAAAGACACTTTCCTCTGCCAAAATGCCTGATTATTTCTGACTTTACGTATTAGGTGATTTTTAGTGTTATGTTGACTAAAATCTACATTTGACCCTGAGCACATTATTGTCTTGTGTATATAAATCCCGTAGTTAATTGTTGCCTCCTAGACTACACTTTAACGTCAGGGATGCAAAAGTCTAGAGCTAAATCTTCTGCTCTTCAATGTCCCTGATTTCTTAGCTCAAAATGGCTGCCCTCTTTATTGCTGTTGCTAAGTTGTTTTTCAGTCATGTCAGATTCTGTGGAACCATCATTTGGGGTTTTCTTGGAGTGGTTTGCCACTTGCTTCTCCAGCTCATTTTACAGATGAGGAAACTGAGGCAAACAGGATTAAGTGACTTGCCCAAGGTCACACAGCTAGTAAATGTTTGAAGCCTAATTTGAACTCAGGAAGAGGAGTCTTCCTAACTCTAGGGTCAAGGTTCTATCCACTACACCCCCTGACTACCCTCTAGGTTTCAAAAACTCATCCTTTTCTTGATTTACCCTAGAGCTCATTTCATATATCTCCTCTTACTGGTATTTTGTCCTTGCTGCTTTCTCAGTCCCTGAGCTACTTCCCTGAGCTTTGAATATTTTCTTAAATCTTTCTCATATTGGGCCAGATTTGTTATCAAGGTACCTTGCTCATTTTTCACCTTCCATATCAACTGTCCAGAATATCTCTAACAGCCTCATGCTCTGAGTTAAAGACAGGGTAACCTGGCTGGCCTCACTAATTAACTTAGTCTTTTTTTTTTTTTCAGGAAAGGATAATTGTTCAGACTTTAGTAACAATAATAAGATTTCTGAGGAAAAGGAATTATTTGAAATTGGCAAATGATTAAGCAGTTGAATTGAGCAGTGGGTAGAGTGCTGGAGCTGGAGGCAGAAAGACCTAGGTTCAAATCTTGCCTCAGATGATAGCTGTGTGACTCTGTGACACTTTACCTTTGCCTCAGTTCCCTTATCTATAAAATGGGGATAATAATCTCCTAAGGTTGCTGTGAGGATCAAATGTGCTAGTCGTATTAAAGCGCTTTACAAACCTTACTTGCTATGAAAATACTATTATTATATCATATTATATAATACATATTATAATTATATAATACATATAATCATATTATATAATCATGTCATATATTACATCATGTCATGTCATATATTATATTGTCAACTAAGAAGGGAAATGAAGGCTGATAAAGAAGGGAGCTTTCTTCCTTTCATCAACCATTTTAACAGCGAAACACTTAAGACTGGCTAATGTATCTCTAAGTGCTAGCTGTCTGCAGCAATCCCAATCCCAGAATGACATCAATTCTACCACTAAGGCACTAGTGTTAAATGGACATTTTAGTGAATGGAATCTCATTGGTTACTCTCCTGGGAAATCCTGGGACTAAACCACAAAGAAAGATGACATGGCCATTCATAAAAAGCTGAGAATGTTATTTTAATAAGACTTAATAAGGTCTGGGTCCCTCTGTCATTCACCCAACCTTTCTAATGCTGTTCTATTAGAGTCACTTAGAGAACAATTTGCATAGTTTCTAGAATACCACAGAGATATAGCTATTTTTTTAATGGAGGTGTCCTAATGCACACACACACACACAAATGCATGTATGCACGCACATGCACATAATTGCGATAGATGGAAAGTCCTTTGAATAATCATGAACTAGCTAAAAAACAATCACCTGATTCACTAGAAGGGCTGTAACTAGAATTTTTTTCCATCTAGGGTAAAGTAGCTCAATGAATCAGAAAATCAACAAACACTTATCGAGAGAATGCAAAGACTGGACTGAAACTGTTCTTGTCCTTACGGGGCTCTTGGAGGAGACAACATGAGCATAAATAATATGTACAAAATATATAGAAATAAATACAAAATAAATGTATGGCAGGGAGGAGACTATTAGCCAGGACTCTGAGGAAAGGCTTGATACGGAAGGTACCTTTGGAACAGAATTTTGAAGGAAACAAAGAACTGTAAGAAGTAGAGGTGAAGTAGGGAGTGCATTCTAGGCATAATGAAACAACCAATGCAGATGTGTAGAGTTAAGAGATCAACTGGTAAAGGTAAGAAAAACCAAGGCCAGTTAGAAGGCTAGGTGGGGCCAGTCTGGCCAGAAGAGCAGTTATGCTGGGAGAGGTGTTAGAGAGAGCCAGGCTTACAAGAGAGGGGACCATGGGAACAAAATGCTGGAGGTGACCAGTGGTCATTGCGCTGGCTAGTAGAGGACCAGGAAGCAAGGAATGGGAATGGTGGTCATTGTAGGTAGCCCACCCTATGTCATTGCCTTGGGAAAAGGCTGGCTACCCTTAGTTAGTTAAAGCTCTACGTGCTAGGTATGGTTATAGATATGTATGTTATGATCTATATTGTTTTTATTTTTAGCTAAAAATCAGTTCCCAGAGAGGTAAAGTTGCCAGCCTTGAATTCAGGGAGAACTGGGTGTAAGCACCCTCCTTGGATATATTATGTACTAATTGTGTGACCTGGGCAAGTCATCTCGCAGTGTCTCAGGCAACTCTCTAATACTAACTCAGTGATCTACTTCAGTGTAGGGAGTTTCCATAACAGGAATTCTATATGGTAAAGAAATCGTGGGGCGGAGCCAAGATGGGGGAGTAGAAAGACGCATATACACATAGCTCTGAACCCACAACCCATAGAATGGCTACAGGGAAGTAACTCACGGCAAATTCTGCACCCAGAGGCCACAGAACATTGGAGCGAGGGAGATTTCTGGTCCGGAGAGACCTGCAAAACTCTCGCGGGGGGTCCTTTGCGCTGCGGACTGGGCGCCGGGACTGGGAGCTGAGTGCAGCCTTGCCACGGCCACGGCACCGAGAGGAAAAGATCCAAGCGGGCTTCAGGGATGGGATCTCCAGCAGCCACGCGGGTCCCTCCACCCACAGAGGGACCTGCAAACCTCTCGCAAAAAGTCCGTCACGCTGCAGACGCGGAGCCCAGCCCAGGCCTGCCGCAGCCACGGCCGTGGCACCGAGAGAAACAGATCCGAGCAGGCTTCAGGGACGAGATCTCCAGCGGCCGCACAAGTCCCTCCACCCACAGGTGACGGGGGTCGGTGAGAGAGTCTCTTTGGCTGGTTGAGAGGGGAGTGGGGTGCCCCCATAACTCAGGCCCCCCTGGGAGGTAGAAGCTGAGAGGCGGCTGCAGACAGGAGCTCCCCAAGAGGGCGGGAGCCTGAATCCATTGTGGAAGGTCTGTGTATAAACCCCCTGAGGGAACTGAGCCTGAGAGGCGGCCCTGCCCCTACCTGATCACCTGAACTTAATCTCACACTGAATAGCAGCGCTGCCCCTGCCAAAAGCCCTAAGGCTGGAAGCAGCATTTGAATCTCAGACCCCAAACACTGGCTGGGAGGATCAGGAGGTGAGGTGGGTGTGAGGAGAATATTCAGAGGTCAAGTCACTGGCTGGGAAAATGCCCAGAAAAGGGAAAAGAAATAAGACTATAGAAGGTTACTTTCTTGGTGAACAGGCATTTCCTCCCTTCCTTTCTGATGAGGAAGAACAATGCTTATCATCAGGCAAAGACACAGAAATCAAGGCTTCTGTGTCCCAGCCCACCCAGTGGGCTCAGGCCATGGAAGAGCTCAAAAAGAATTTTGAAAATCAAGTTAGAGAGGTAGAGGAAAAGCTGGGAAGAGAAATGAGAGACATGAAGTCAAAGCATGAACAGCAGATCAGCTCCCTGCTAAAGGAGACCCAAAAAAATGTTGAAAAAAATAACACCTTGAAAACTAGCCTAACTCAATTGGCAAAAGAGGTTCAAAAAGCCAATGAGGAGAAGAATGCTTTCAAAAGCAGAATTAGCCAGATGGAAAAGGAGATTCAAAAGCTCACTGAAGAAAATAGTTCTTTCAAAACTAGAATGGCAGAGATGGAGGCTAAGGACTTTATGCGAAAGCAAGAAATCACAGAACAAAGTGAGAAGAATGGAAAAATGGAAGATAATGTGAAATATCTCATTGGAAAAACAACTGACCTGGAAAATAGATCCAGGAGAGACAATTTAAAAATTTTGGGACTACCTGAAAGCCATGATCAAAAGAAGAGCCTAGACATCATCTTCCATGAAATTATCAAGGAAAACTGCCCTGAGATCCTAGAACCAGAGGGCAAAATAAATATTCAAGGAATCCACAGAACACCGCATGAAAGAGATCCAAAAAGAGAAACTCCTAGGAACATTGTGGCCAAATTCCAGAGTTCCCAGGTCAAGGAGAAAATATTGCAAGCAGCTAGAAAGAAACAATTCAAGTATTGTGGAAATACAATCAGGATAACACAAGATCTAGCAGCTTCTACATTAAGGGATCGAAGGGCGTGGAATAGGATATTCCAGAAGTCAAAGGAACTAGGACTAAAACCAAGAATCACCTACCCAGCAAAACTGAGTATAATACTTCAGGGGAAAAATTGGTCTTTCAATGAAATAGAGGATTTTCAAGCATTCTTGATGAAAAGACCAGAGCTGAAAAGAAAATTTGACTTTCAAACACAAGAATGAAGAGAACCATGAAAAGGTGAACAACAAAGAGAAGTCATAAGGGACTTACTAAAGTTGAACTGTTTACATTCCTACATGGAAAGACAATATTTGTAACTCTTGAAACATTTCAGTATCTGGATACTGGGTGGGATTACACACACACACATGCACACACGCACACATACATAGAGACAGAGTGCACAGAGTGAATTGAAGAGGATGGGATCATATCTTAAAAAAAAATGAAATCAAGCAGTGAGAGAGAAATATATTGGGAGGAGAAAGGGAGAAATTGAATGGGGCAAATTTTCTCTCATAAAAGAGGCAAGCAAAAGACTCATTAGTGGAGGGATAAAGAGAGGAGGTGAGAGAAAAACATGAAGTCTACTCTCATCACATTCCACTAAAGGAAAGAATAAAATGCACACTCATTTTGGTAGGAAAACCTATCTCACAATCCAGGAAAGTGGGGGATAAGGGGACAAGCAGGGTGGAGGGGATGATAGAAGGGAGGGCATGGGGAGGAGAGTGCAATTCGAGGTCGACACTCATGGGGAGGGATAGGATCAAAAGAGAATAGAAGTAATGGGGGACAGGATAGGAAGGAGGGAAATATAGTTAGTCCTATACAACACAACTATTATGGAAGTCATTTGCCAAACTACACAGATTTGGCCTATATTGAATTGCTTGCCTTCCAAAGGGAAGGGGTGGAGAGGGAGGGAGGTAAAGAAGTTGGAACTCAAAGTGTTAGGATCAACTGTCGAGTAATGTTCTTACCACTAGGAAATAAGAAATACAGGTAAAGGGGTATAGAAAGCTATCTGGCCCTACAGGACAAAAGAGAAGACGGAGACAAGGGCAGAGAGGGATGATAGAAGAGAGAGCAGATTGGACATAGGGGCAATTAGAATGCTTGGTGTTTGGGGGGGGAGGGGATAAAAGGGGAGAAAATTTGTAACCCAAAATTTTGTGAAAATGAATGTTAAAAGTTAAATAAATAAATTTAATTATAAAAAAAAAAAGAAATCGTATTTGGACAATATTCTCCCTCTTTTTTCCTCCTTTTCTTCCTCCTCCTAATTTCTAGTATCAGCATGAAAGGCTGTAAAAGACTAATATTCTTAAAGATTTTACCTTTTCCATCAGCAGATGATTCTGAAATAATAGAGAGGAATTTTTGTTGTTTAGTTGTTTTCAGTCTTCTCCAATTCTTTTTGATCCCTTTTAGCATTTTCATGGCAAAGATGCTGGAGTATCCTTTTCCAGCTCATTTTACAGCTGTGGAAACTGAGGTAAACAGGATTGAGTGACTTGTCCAGGGTCACACAGCTAATGTCTGAGGCTGGAATTGAACTCAGGTCTTCCTGACTGCAGGTCTAGAAAGACTTGAGCTAGAACCAGAGTACCAAACTCAACAGATCACTGAGTAACTGATCCCAAAATCTCTGTGCATGAAAAAATGAAATTGTACTATGTAGTTTTTTTCTTTAAAAAAACAAAAGTTATTGATTTCTTCTGTTTATCTTCATTTCCAAATACATTCCTTCCCCCTTCCCTCCTCACAGATACATCCTCTAGTAACCAAGTACAAGGGGGGAAAGAAAGTTAAGCAGTGAAACTAAGCATATATCAACTGGTGTTCTACAACTACAGTCCTTCACCTCTGCAAAATAAAACAATATGAAACAAAGCAAAGCAAAACCCACAAAAGGTAGGGAAGCTTGTTTTGCTTTTAAATGCTTTGAGCTACTTGTATGAGAAAAGTTCTGACTTTGGGTAAAGTAACCTACCCAGAATAAAAATACGGAACTGAAGACCAAGGTGAATAATTTGAGGCTGGCTGTTCACGGGATAAATAATCTCAGAGAAAGGAAGTAAGGATAAAATGAAATAAAGTAATAAATAATAAATGAAATAAAAGGAGTTATCTTGGAGAGACTGAGATTTCATCAGACTTCTGGAACCTTTTGGTACAACTCAATCGGTCTTTCCAGATTTCATCCTGAAAGGTCTCCAAGTCATGTAGTAACATTATATCTTAACAAGCCTAACACTGTGAGCTGATGTACATTTTTAATCCTAACACATGGGAGGAAAACATTGCAGCTCCAAGTGGTGTTATTTTTAAAGCAGCATGTGTTTGTCTTGTAAGTGTGACAGGAGGAAAGGACCAGGTCTCGGGTTTCCTTTCGCCTTGCGTGTGAAGAGTGTTCCAACTGGCTTGCCCACTGACATCAGGGATCTTCAATTTTAGGCTGAAATAATAACAGTCTGTATTAAGTTTACATTGGACTCCTCTCTCAAAATGTGTATGGATTTGGATCCACAGTAAAAATCCTTACCTTGGGCTGCAGATTGTACCAACCAACTCAGGACAGAGTCAATCGTTGCTAGGTCAAGATTTGCAAGGCAGTAAACAAAACTTGGTCCCTATATAAACATTAATACAAAGAAATAGTAAAGTTCAGATGATGTCTATTTAGAAGGCAAAAAATGACCTTTTTCAAATTAGAAAATGCATTTGGCAATAATAAATGAATAACCCTCCAGTAAGACAGTTAGTAATGTAAGATCTATTTCCCATGTACAGTACTAAAGCTATCTATTATTTTGGTAAGAAATGCCTAAATTGAAATTCCAAAGGGTATTATGAACTTCAATTAAAAAGGTAATGGATTTCTTAATAAGTTCTGGGTCAAGATGTATTATAAAACTATTTTCCATAGGACATAGAATATATAGTCTACCCTTGTAATAATGCTAGGTCCAGTCTTACTTCCAGTAGCCAGCTGAGGCTGCTTATCTATTAGAGGCTTTCCCACCATACCTTACAAATGAACAAATAATTAGATGGCCTATGAAACATTTTAAGTAGAACTGTCTCCTGGTTGGGGGGAGTAGGGAGAGGAACTATTGTTACCGACAAAGACAGGTTCGATCCAGACTGGGAGAACCTGCTTTGGGAAAGGAGATCGATATCATTTGGGAGTAAGTAGAAGTAAGTAAGTATTATGATGAATAAAATAAATCATAAAACAAATGATCTATGAACTGGAGTGCATCCTTTGGATTCGACCTGATTGCACTGGTCAGAAAAAAGCAAGGGCCATTTCTATGAGCCTGGCAATCTGAGAGGCTTTCAAAAAAGCAATTTAAGCTCGACAAACTATATATTAGTTAGAAAAGCACTTTGTCTGCAAATCTTGAATGACCTACAAGTAACTTGCCTGTGCATCTGAAAAAAAGAACCTATAAATTCCACATCTAAGGAGATCAGTCACTACCTTTTCAAGCTTGGAATCTAGGTTTAAATACTGCACTGTACCCAGTGATGGAGACTGCTTTTTTCACATTTGCTGTGTATCATTCAGAGCCTCAATATAGATTGTCATGTTACATTAAGGGCAGCTAGGTGGCACAGTGGATAAAGTGCCAGACCTGGAGTCAGGAAGGCTCATCTTTGTGTGCTCAGATCTGGCCTCAGACACTAGCTATGTGAGCCTGGGCAAACCACTTAACCCTGTTTGCCTCAGTTTCCTCATCTGTAAAATGAGCTGGAGAAGGAAATGACAAATTACTCCTGTATCTTTACCAAGAAGGCTCCAAATGGGGTCATGAAGAGTTGGAAATGACTGTATATCAATAAGACATTTTTATTTTTCTCAACTCCACTTTTACTAGGTAAAAGTGCTTACCTAGATACCATCTTCCTGCTGTCCTGGGTGAAGAGTGGGTGAAAGAATTAGCATTTCCAATTGCAGTTATGGGGAAACTCATATAAGATGGAAACAATATATAAACATATAAGACAGTTCACAAAGTGAAGGACTCAATTTTCCCCATCATGTGTGACGTTAATAGACAATCAGAAGTGTTTCTTAAAAAATTTGGACTACAAAAATTTAATTAATAGGAGGGCATAAAGACAATGCAATGAATTCTTTAGAACTTAACTACTCTCCTCTTTTTTTTTAACTGTTGTTTTCTCTGGAATTAAAAAGATAAGTAAGGGTGTGGAAAAGGATCCCCCAACTGTTCTCAAATTGCCTGTTCCAGACAAATTATATCCCAGGGTACTGAAAGAATGGTTCACGTCTTTGCTGATAACTTTTGATAATTTATAGAGGATAGATGCACACCAGGACTAGAGAAGGTCAGGAATTGTCTTTCTTCCTAGAAGAAGCTTATTAATGAAGAGTTCCTGAGATCAATGAAGTCACAAGTCTGGTCTAAAAAACCTATTACCGCACAAGGGATGTAGTCTTCTTTGGGCAGATGTCTTTTAGGAGCAATATGGATATACTGGAAAATCTACAGGGCAAGGTGATTAGAATAGTGGGACTACAAGTAAGCATTTATTAAGCACCTACTGGGTTCCATGCACTCTGCTGAGCACTTGGGATACAAAGTTTCTACTTTCAAGGAGCTCACATTCTATCCAAGACAACATGCAAACAGCACAAGATTTAACTGTGTCATACACAAATTGGTTGAAGGAATTGACAATGTTTAGACTGGAAAAAGAGAGGACTCGATGGTCCAGGAGTTATCTTCAAATATCTGAAAGTTCTCAAAGAGGAATTAGACTCGGTCTGGTTGGTTTAAAATTTGAACCACTGGCTAGAAGTTAGAGGGAAGTCAATTTCACGTCAGTCTTTCCCAAGAATTATCTTGCGATGATGGAATGCTTTGTTTTTTATATTCATATGCCCAGATGTTAGCTTAGAGCCTGTCACGCAGTTTGTGCTTATGAATATTTGTGGCTTGATTGAATTAGAGATGTTAAAAAATGACCTGGGTCACCTTTTGGGGTAGTGAGTTCTTGTCACTGAATCTATTTAAGAGAAACCTTGGTGACAGTTTTTGGCATGTTGTAGAGGAGGTTCAGCTCTTCTAAGCACAGTGCCTGGAACATGACAAATGCTTAAATAAATGCTGATTAATTGATTGAGAATTTTATTTCAGGAGAGTTTAAACTACATGACCTCTGAAATTCCTTTCACCTCCTTTACTTTTTGTCATTGTATCCTTAATGCTTATTACAATGCCTTAATAACATGGTCAATAAGCATTTATTAAGCCCCTACTGTTCAAGGAGCTTTGCTAAGTGGTGAGAATACAAAAAGAGGCAAAGGATAGTCCTTACCCTCAAAGAGCTTATGATCAAATAGGGAAGACAAGGAGTAAACAGATATGTACAAACAAGCAATATGCAAGAAATAATTAAGAGAGCAAAGGCACTAGAATGAAGAGAGATTTTAGCTCTGTCTTAGGTGGCATGAGATACGTGGAGATGAGAAGGGAGAATACTCCAGGCAGGAGGAGCAGCCAGAGAAAATGCCCGGAGCCTAGAGTCTTATTTGCAGAATCTCATTGGTGCCAGTTGATAGAAGAGGAAGGATAAGGCATAAGAAGAATGGAAAGGTGAAAAAGTCTAGGTTTCGAAGGGTTTTGAATGCCAAACAGAGAATATCGTATTTGATCTTAAAGGTGATAGGGAGCCATGAGAATTCATTGAATAAGGGAGTGATGATCAGACTCGAACTTTAGGAAAATCACTTTGGTGGCAGGATGGAGGATGGTTTGGAATGGGGAGAGACTAGGTAGAGATAGCCAGACCCACCAGACTAGGTGTTTATAAAATATCTTTTCATTTATTGAGAATATAGGGGAGGATTGGGGGAAATGAGGATTCAGTGTTATAAGGGAGTTAAAAAAACAACAACATTAGATTAGAAAGATGAAAATTAAAGTATGAATTCCATTCTTGCCACTAGCTTGGCCTTGACCTTGGCTTTGATCAGATTGCTTCTCTTCATGTCTTAATTGCCCTATTTGTAAAATGAGAATGTTGAAATAGATGATCTCTCAGGTCTCTTCTGATGCTAAATGTCTGATTTTGTAAGTATAAAGGCTTCCTGTGATTGAGTTTGAACAATGATGAGTCCAATAGATACTATCAAACTTACATTCGTCTCAGACAGTTTTTGACCAGGCAAAGGAATTTATTCTCTAGAACCATGCAAGGACCAAATTCTTCATTAAAATGCCATATTATTTTTCTATGCTTTCCATATCACCAAGACCTCAGTAAGATAAAAGACAGCTTGTTACCAGAGACATTCTTAAGGAAATCAGAGAGAGCAGATCTGGAAAACGTATTTGTATTACTTTTTCTGGAAATGGGCAACAATTCATAAAACATTTAGCACATTCAAGGTCACTTTGTTCTACACACTATTCATAACAAGCTGTTGACAACCCAGTGACGTTCAGGGTAGGAACAAGCTCCTGGAGCAACTAGCTTCCAGATACTGGTTGAAGAATTTGTGAAAACCCTGAAAGACCACAACAAAACGTTCCATTTCCTAGAGGGGTTGTGAATATTCTGGAAGCTACACTTGGGGATTTACTAAAGAGAAATATGTATTTTTTAAAAAGCTATTTCCAGAAGAAAACCCAACTGGTTTCATTTCAAGAAGAACCTGTGGCTTATTTTATTAACTTAGCAAAGACATGTGCAAATTCTGCTACTGAGCTTTCAAGAAGGATAACCTCATTGTCATTTTTATGCATGGAGTGAATTTGTTTACCAGCTGCTCTTATGCATGTTATTCTAATGTCTCCTACCTCTAATCTGATCCCTTTGTGCATTTTATGCATTACATGCCCTCATTAATTTTGGTAAGCATGAAAAAAACGTGCTCAAATAATGCTTCCAATTAGTACTCACTATGTTTCACACTGTGGACTTCAAGCTCAGAGAAGAAAAAAAAACAACTCTCCATATGGTAATTTTATTCAAGACAACAATCCCTGATAAGGATGATATCTTGAAGTACCTTACAGCTTTCTAATCCTATTAATATTCCCCTTTCACCGTCTTGCTTTTAGATTCCCCCATCTCTCAACTGAAATCTTAAGGAGATGGCAAAGGTATGGTGAAAAAATAAGAGCTGGAGTCAGAAGAAATTTGGTGTGAATTGTGCCTTTGATACTCATTAGTTGTTTGACCCTGGGAAAGGCACCATCTCGTTGCTGGGCCTGTAAAATGGAGATAATACCTGTATTAGCTACCAACCAGGGTTTTTGTATTTATTGAATCTGAGAATATATATGAAACACTTTGCAAATTTTTAAGGGTCTGCATAAATAACAGCTATTCTTATTCTAGATCAGATTTAGAGTGTCTCCTTCCAGTGCTTGAGGTGATCATTTCAGCTATTGCCAGAGTAGTAACTTCAATTCATGAGTTTAATGATCATTTCTGTATGGATAATGCCCATATCTATACATGTGACTCTGGTCACACTCCTGAGCTCCTCTATCACCAACTGCACAGTGGATCTTGTGCCTCCCAACAAACTTGCCTCTTGGATCCTTTTCTTCAATTTTCCTATTTCTGGGCAGGACACTTATCTTTCTATTCATTGAGGTTCACAACTTTGGTATCATCCTCTAGTCCTCATTCTTACTCAGCTCATACATCTAGGCAGTTGCTGAATCTTCTTGTTTCTATCTCCATGGCTTTCTTGAAGAACTAGGCGGTGCAGCGGATGGAATGTTGGTCCTGAAGCCAAGAAGATCTAAATTCAAATGCAGTCTCTGATGTTTCTTAGCTGGGCAAGTTACTTTATCTCTGTCTACCTCAGTTTCCTCAACTGTAAAATGGAAATAATAATAATAAACCTACTTTGAAGAAGATCAAATGAGATAATATTTATAAAGGATTTAGTCCCATGCCTACCACATAAGGGGTACCTTAAATGTGTGTTTCTTTCTTCTTTTTCTTCTATTTCATTCTTTGTGCCTACCCAGCTACCACCCTACTTTAGAACCTCATCACCTCTCACCTGGACTGTTGTTATAGCCTCATAATTGATTTCCAAGCCTCATATCTCACCTTTCTTCAAATCATCCTCTATTATAACTGCTAAAGTGATTTCCTAAAGTGTAGATCTGACCATGTTCTACCCTACCGAATAAACTCTAATACCTCCTTATAACTTCTAGTTACAAAGAAATACTCCTCTGTTTTACATTAACCCTCTCCATCATCCTTTTCCCCTTCTCCCCAGGATCTTGGCTCCATATTATCTTTCTAGCTCAATTACACATAACTTCTTTTCAAACACACTATAATTTGACCCAACTGTCCTCATTGTACCTCATTCAGGTTACTCTCTCCTACCTGGACCTCCTTTCCTTCCCTCCTCCCAACAGGACTTTTTGACAATCCCCTATCCCTTGTCTTAGCCTTTTAAAGCCAGCCCCTCAGTATGACTCCAAGCTGAAAATGAGTTAATTGACTTAGATAAATATATGGTTACTAGCTAGAGGAGACTTCAAGGACCCTTCTTTCCGTGTCAGCTACCACATGTACATTTTGTGAGAATTTAATTTAACATATATTTTTAAGAATATCCTATTTTTGAGGCATCTTGACATTTTTGGATTCGAAGATGAAAAGAGAGCAGTTTATGATCTCAAGGAATGGGATATCATATACATAGACAAATAATTTTGATGCAAAAGATATGACAAGGGCAAAGGAGAGATCGAAAATACTAGGAAAGAATTTGAGGTGAAAAAGATCATTTTCATTTGTGAAGGTTGGGAAAGGCTTCATCCTCAAGATCAGAGAGGAACTATACATGAAAGAAAGGGAATCTGAGTAGATGGAGATTTGTAAACAATAAGGGAGAAGTGGGAGATGGCCTACAGTAATTCAAAGAAGTAGGAACTTATAATCTATAAACTTAGAATTTAGGGTGCAAGCAGGTAGGAATGAAAAATAAATAATGGCAGATGAGAAGTAGATTGTTTTCTAGCTTCCTTGTTAACAGATAAAGAAATATTCCCAAAAATGGGAAAATGATTTATCCAAGATCACATAGATAGCATGTAAGACAGCCAGGATTTTAACCCAGCTCTTGGAATCCAAACCCAATGCTCTTTCCATTATATCATGTAAATTTTAAGATGGGTTTGAGAAGAAAAGTGAGCATGGTAGATATATTTATTTATTGTGGGAACAATCCTTATTTTGTGTGTGTTCATCCTTCGTTGCTGAAGAAGACCATGCCATCAGAGAAATGACTTGCACTTGACTTTGTTTTGAGTGAGGGAGGTTTGTGCAGGTCACCAGCCTCACTTCTCCTCCAGAGCCATCTGAATCCAGTGACCAGATATTCATCAGGATGACTGGAGATGACCCAGGATGAGGTAACTGGGGTTAAGTGACTTACCTAAGGTCACACAGCTAGTGAGTGTCGTGTCTCAGGTGAGATTTGAACTCATGTCCTCCTGACTCCTGCACTGGTGCTCTATCCACTGCACCACCTCGCTGCCCCATTTTGTCCTTATTTTGTATGAAACAGTCAGAAGAGGGCTTGAGAATATTTTTTTCCACTTGGTGTGAGGCAGGAAAGCATTCGGAAGTAAGCAGTGAGAAAATCCCTGGCGTTAAGTAACCACACAGATCCAAGAATAAGAAAATTCTTTGTCTCTTAGTAAATGTGCTCTTTAATGATCAATTGTGACAACATCTCTACATGGATCTGCAGTTCTTCGTGTTCCTGGAAGGCTATTAAAATGAAAATTTCATATTACAAATATATACAAAACCCCTTATTTTCTTGAAACAGAGATTATGATCCAAAAGAGAATTGTTTTAGTTTATTTATTTTGGGTTCAGACCTCTGATTTAATCAGTACAAAGGAACTCATGAGAGAGTTGTAAACAGAGTGTTTTGAAAATTAATGTGAATTATTATTATTACTGTCAGTCAGCTCTTATTATCTAGTTCTATGATCTCATCCATGAAAAAGCCTCTGGTGTAGAAATTGCCTTCATTGTTGAAGACTGGCAATTCCATTATGATGTATGCACTTGACAGTTATCTCAGTGTACTGAGAGGTCAAGTGAATTGACCATGGTCTCATAGATAGTATGTGACATTTTAAAAAGTTTGGGAGACATAATTTCTGGGTAGTTTAATCACTTGATTAATAATGCCATTATTTTAATAAAAGGACTAGTAGTATTCTTGAATGTCAAAAGACATCATGGTGGTAGGCTCACAGTTTATATGCCCATGGGAAGAGGGGTGTACCCAAGGGTGGTAATCAACTGCAAGTGGGAATCAATTAACGATAGGAAGAATATTACAATGAGTGGCTGAGAGTGACATCATGTCAAAGAGAGACTATTCCTATAGCCTGAGCACCCTCAGCCTTGGGCAATCCATTTAAAGAATTTATCCTCACTCAAACCTTAATAGAGTACAATGGCTTTCCCACTTGGGTGGGGTCTGAACAAGATTGTTAAGAAAGTTAATCTAATCTTATTATTAGTAATGTCCTTCAAGAGATTGAACTTTTGAAATCAGGACTTTAGAAAAAGGGAGGCACCCTGGTTTCTCCCAAATCATTGGTCATTAATAGTAATTTCTCTCAAGTACATGTAAAAGTTAGGACTCAAATTGAGATCTTTCTGAAAGCTAGGGTAGTTCTATATTCACTACCTCTCCAGAGGGAAGATTCTAGAAATTTAAAAATTAGAGTCAAACCGAAACCCTGCATTTAAGATGCCAGTGTGCTTGATTCATTCCTGTTTAGTGTTGAAAACAGATCAATAAAACACTTGGTTGTGAATTGTGACACCGTAAAGACCTAGATTTTCTTCCTTCTGCAGATGCACAGTCATGCTCTAAGGAAACGAGATTTTATTGCTGAATCTGGGGGCATCGGCTAAAAAACCATGGGGCAATGGAAAGGCCGATTTTTCCTCTATACAGATTGTTTATAAAACTTCATGTCATGAGTGAGTCGTTAGAATACAATTTGAGGATTCTGAATTTATGAATGAATGTTCAGCCTTGAACTTTGCATGGAAGCAGGTACTATTCACTGCTCAGAGGTTAAATTCCCTTAGATTTACATTATATTTTATGAACCATTATGAACCTCTAATATGCCAAGTGCTACCAAGTGCTGTGTCAGGTCTTCAAAGGAACCATCACAACTTACAACCTTCAAGAGAAAAAAATCTAATAAAATTGACAAATGGAACTTTCCTCCTCCCCCAATAAATCATCTGGTCTGAAAAGTCAACTTCTAAGTCTACACATTAGAAAAAGGGAATGGAGAGGTTGGAGAAATGTAACATGACTCAGGTAGTTACCAACAACAGTCATGAAAAGAATTCCAAGGATCTTAGCTCTAGAGCCAGAAAGAACCTCAGAGGTTACCTGGTTCCATTTTCCCATTTCACAGATGAGAAAACTGAAGCCTAGAGAAGTTAAATGAATTGCCCAAGGTCCCCAAGGTGGTAATGGTGAGCCAATATTTGACTTTAAATCCAGCACAATTTCTCCAACACCTGTTTCCTTTAAGAAGTCTCTAATTTGGAAAACAAACAAACAAAATTCCTGGCCTTGGAAGGCAAAAGTGGAAAAAATGAATTATACTATTATGAGAGTGTCAAAAGCCTTCAGCATGATGAGGGAATTCACTTGAAGGATTGGGATGAGGAATGTGAATGGCAAGGAGGAAAGGGAGGTACTGAATAAATAGAATTCAGAGGTTAAGATTGATTTCAAAGAACAATGTTCAAAAGATAATTGCTTAGATTTTTATTTATTTTTCGTATGGTCTTAGAAGAATTTGTAGTAGATGAGAATCTGGCAAATATGAACCAGGCTAAGAAACCTCAGACACTTCTATCTGTGTGACCTTGGCCAAGTCACTTAACCATGTTTGCCCCAATTTTCTCATCTGTAAAATGACCCAGAGAAGAAAATGGCAAACTACTCCAGGGTCTTTGCCAAGAATACTCCAAATATGGTCATGAAGAGTTGGACATGGAAATAACTGAGTAATAGAAAAAAAACTTGCCCATTAAGATGGAGAAAGGCATGTGTATTGATACAGTCTTAATTACTGAAGAGGGGAGAGGCAAAATAGAACATATGGAATTATGTCACTAAGAGAGGGCATCAATAAATTCTAGTCTGTTATCAATCCAATAAGCTTTTATGAAGTGTCTTATTCAAAGTCCATTAAGAACAAAGGACAAACACAACCTGTGAGTGAGTAGCACTTTCTCTCCTCTCTCCTCCCCTCCTCTCTTCTTCTCTGATCTCCTCTCTTCTCTGTCCTTGCCCAGAGTACTCTACCCACTGGAAGGCACACTTCCATGGCAAAAAGCTGCAAAAATGCTTTGGATTTACGTGCTAAATTTCTTGCTCAAAGACCAAGCCTTAAGCCCAATTCACTCTGGAGCTCAGAAATTGGACAACAGGTCCCTGCCCACCTAGCACAGAGTGAATGTGAATACTAAATAGTAATACTCTTTTACCCAGGAACCCTGAAGGTCTTCCCTTCCCACTTTGATTTTTGGGCTTTTTTCTTTATTAAAAAGGATGATCCCATGAGCAACTCCTTAAAGAGGCCTATTCATTGAATGGGTGTATCTCACTCAAAGTGAGAATCTGATAAGACTTTAGCCGCAAATGGCCAGTGCATCCTGGGTCACCTCCAGTTGTCCTGATGAATATCAGGCCACCGGACCCAGACGGCTCTGGAGGAGAAAGTGAGGCTGATGACCTTGCACAGCCCTCCCTCACTCAAATCAAAGTCAAGCGCAAGTCATGTCATTATCTTGATGTCATGGTCCTCTTTCAGAATGAAGGACAAATACAACAACAATATTCAAAGTAAAAGGCAGTAGAGCTATTAGAAGGCAGATTTGTAGGCAGGAAGTCCTGGGTTTGAGCCTAATATACTAGATACATGATCACAGGGCAGTCACAACTTTGCTGTGCTCAAGGCAACCTTCTGACATGCAGGCTATCGATGAACAGCAAATCCTCATCAATGGAGGGAGTTGGCAATGCAGGGAGTTCTCCATACAAACGAAGTCATAAGTGTGTATCCAACACAAACAAACAAGAAATCAACAAAAAATACAGTTCCTTACTTTAAGGAGCCTAACATACAACATGCAAATGGATAAGTAGATGCATGATAATTTGAGGAAGAGGGGAGAGAGTTCGCAGAAGAGGGGTATCAGAAAGTGCTTCCCATAGGAGGTGGTATGTCAGCAGTAGTAATTCTTCATGACCCCATTTGGAATTTTCTTGGCAAAGATACTTCAGTGATTTGACATTTTCTTCTCTGGCTCACTCTACAGATGAGGAAACTGAGGCAAAGAGGGTAAAGTGACTTGTCCAGGGTCACACAGCTAGTAAGTATCTGGGGCCAGATTTGAAATCAGGAAGATGAGTCTTCCTGACTCCAGGCCTGGCACTCTGTTCACTGTGCCACCTAGCTGTAAGTAAAATAGGATCTTTTGCTGTTTTTGTTTTAGTATAATCAGGAAGTATAATGCCTCTATTTGAATGTGATTAAGGAGAATCTTTGCCACCCATCGTCAGGTCTGGGAAAATTTGTAAGAAGGTCCACACCTTTTGTGAATGAGGCACTGGTTCTCAAGGGATGTGATACCCTCTGTCTCTAAAACGTGTATAAAGACTCTGAGGGGCAGGTTTTACTTTGGGGCTTACTGACTGGAAGTGTTTCTTTGGTCAGACAAGGATCCTGGGAAGCCGCTAAAGGAGCCCCCCCAGCTTTGAGAACCCAGATGTCGTGCTTCCCTCTCTGGTAAATAAGGTGAGACAGTGGGATTTGTCTGTTGAATTCAGGCAGAGGAAGCCATGTCTGCTGACGTTTTGATTTCTCTGTATTTTCTTTGAATTTCAGGGTGCTGACTCCCCTGAAGTAGGTGAATGATATATGTGCTTGGTTAAAGGATTGATACATGCGCTTGATAAAAGTGACTGTTAACCCCTCAAAAGTTGTCTTTCCTTTTATGAATGCAGATCTAAGAACCTGTGAGAGCAGGCCCCTTGTGTATGTTGGGGTGCTTACTGATACACTAGTGGCCCCAGGATGTGATATAGAGATGGAGTATTGAGGGAAGCTTTGGATTCTAAGAAGCAAAGGTATGGAGACAATGCATTTTGGGTATGGGGAGGTCCATGGTTCAGTCATGGAGCTATGGGATTTAAAGCCTAGTGCAGGGGCCAGTATGTAGTCTGATTTGTCTCCATGAAAGGTTCCACAGATTGACAGTGATGGAAGAGATTATTAGTGATGGTCAGTGATGTCAAACTCAAATTGAAGCAGATTCCTGAAGGTGTAATATTGATTTCAAAAATCACAAATTGACGTTATTTATGTGGTGCTGTGTTTTTATTAGTTTGGTTGAATGTTTATTAAATTAAAAAAAATTCATTTTAATCTAGTTCAGGCACGTTAGAAAGTTTTGAGGCTGGTTGCAATGGAGTTTGACACCTCTGGTATTTTGCTCCCATTATTTGACAGTTAAGGAAACTGTTGCCCAGAGAGTAAAAGTGAATTGTCCAAGATTGTTTAGCAAGATAATTACTACCAGCCACGAGAGCTCATGTTCTTTTTACTTCTATTATATGTCCTTCCTGCTGCTGTAGAGGCAGCCAGTATATATTCAGCAACTCCCCTGGGAGTCCACAGTTAACTCCGACCTTAAAAAAAAAAAAAACCTACCAGAAGGGATTCATTCAAAATCTTGTCATATTACTTTTAAAAGATTATCAGTGCTTTGATTATCAACGTTAGTTCTACTAGCTTGCTTTTACACAATTCGTTACGGTTAGAAATCAGTATACACACACCTGAAAATACATACAAAATACACACACATATATATACACTTACACACATATATACAAACATATACATATATTTATATACCTATATATACACATTATGAGAATATACATGAATACACACTATAATACACACATATATGTATGTATATATGTGTATACATGAACACAGTACATGCATACACACACATGGACACACCCATATATACACATATATGTATACACACAGGTACATATACACATGTGTGTATATACATATACATATACATATATATGGGTATATGTGTGTGCATGTGTGTGTATATACATATACATATACATATATATGGGTATATGTGTGTGCATGTGTGTGTATATACATATATGTGTATATATATATATATATGTATATATATATGATTTCAATAAAATCTACCACAGGGCAGCTAGATAGAACAATGGCCTGAAGGGGGGAAGACTCATCTCCTGAGTTCAAATCTGATGTCAGACATTTACCAGCTGTGTGACCCTGGGCAAGTCACTTAACCTTGTTTGCCTGTTTCCTTATCTGTAAAATGAGCTGGAGAAGGAAATGGCAAACCATTCCAGTATTTTTGCCAAGAAAACCACCAATGGAGTCTCTAAGAATTGGTCATGACTGATAAATGGCTAAACAAAAAATCTACCTCACAAATTTGTTGTCATGATCAAATGAGAAAATATATTTTAAAGATATGAATAGAATAGCAATATAGATTAATAGAATATATATTTTAACATTTTCTCATATATTTATATATTTTTAATATATATTCTCATTTGATATATTCTTTATGGAGTTTCTCTATATATTCTTATATTTGAATATAATATAGTATATCCTCATATATGGAAGTAGAATATAGTCTAATATAATATAATATACATATATATGTATTACTCTGTAAGAAACGATGACTATGAAGAACTCAGGGATACTTGGGAAGTCATATAGGAACTGATGCAAAGTGAAGTAAGCAGAACCAGGAAAACAATATATAATGTGTGCCACAATACAAATGGAAAGGATAAGAGCTAATTAACTAAATGGATAAATAAATAAAGCTGAACTTTGTACAAGTCTGTTCCTAAAAAAATACTGGAAAAATCCCCTTCCCTACCTCCTTTGAAGAATTGGGGGACTATGAGGAGAGAACATTACATAAACTTGTTAGACTCAATTTGTATTTATATATTATATTTTGTTATATATTTATACATATTTGCATTAATATACATGTATTTATATTAATATATATTTTTATATTAATTTTGTGAACTTTTTTTCCTTCTTTAAGGATTTGTTGTTGTTGTTAAAAGAGGTGGCTTGCTGGGTAGGGGTGGAAAAACGTATATATTCAGAAATGAAAGTGTTATTAAAAAAACTATCAATAACATATTTTTAAAAGGGACCAGAAGGAATCCCAGTACCTGAATGACACGAAGCAATATCCCCAGAGGGGCTTTTCAGAAATGTTGCTAAATTACTTTCTGAAAATGTTTACAGCCCTCAGAATCTTGTCTGTGCCGAATATTTGTTAAATGTTGTCCTCCTACCCTCTCCCCAAGGGAGTTGGGTGGTAGAAGGAGGAAAGGAGTTGCAGAACAAATCTTTATAGGGAAGAGGGGTAGTGGAGAAAATAGAAAGAGGGAAAGAGATATCTCACAAATGAAAATATAGCCCTTCTCAATCTAATTCCAAATTCCAAATCGTGATTTGAAAAATAGAACATAGCCATAGAAATATCTCTTTCTAGGACTTTAACTTTATTTGATTGAAGACAGACTCTTGAAGCTAAAGATAAAAAGATGTGTAAAGCACTCACTATCTTTTGAACAAGTGTTTCGAATTTCTAGCACCATTTATTTTAACAAACATGCTTTTATTAGCTTTTTTAATCTGTTTAGTAATAGGCCGTTTGCTTATTTGTTTGTTTGTATTGAAGGTTAACTTCACTGGTTTTTGATCTCCCTTAATATCTTCCCTGGCCTTAGACAAGATGCATCGGTCAGTTTGCTAAAAGGCCAGAATCGTAACTAGCCTGATAATCTCTTGTGTTCCATTCCATATCCAAGAAATGCTTTCTAAATGCTAGTTGACTGTTTTAAATTCTTTGGTTTCTGACATCATGTAAGAGATAATGGCATGATTTCAGAGCAACACAGGTCTCTAGTCGAGAGAATGCATGCTTTGCTTTGAAAGAGTCTGTCATACTCTAATAACGTAATTAAATATTTCTCCAAACTGTTTTATATGTATTTTTGTTGATCACTGTGCATATGCTCCCTAAGAGATGTGCAGCATAAAACATGCCGAAGACAAGAAAAGAAATTGGGTTGCTTTATTTGGTCAGCCAGTCAGTCCATACACATTTATTAATTTTGTGTGTGTGTGTGTGTGTGTGTGTGTGTGTGCGCCAAGGTCGGGATATAAAGAAAGGCCAAGGATATTCCCTGCTCTCCAGGAGCTCATTCTAAATGGAGGTGACAACATGAATAAAAAAAGCTACCACATATAAACCTGATACAGACAGTATAAATTGGAGACAATTAACAGAGGGAAGGCAGTAGCATTAAGAGGAATGGAGAAAGTTTCTAGAAGGTAGGATGTTCACTGGAACTTGAAGCCAAGGAAGTCAGGAGGCAGAGATGAGGAAGAGGAGAATTCTAGGTAGGGAGGACAGCCAGGGAAAATGGATAGAAAGTCTTGCGCAAGAAATAGCAAAGCTAGTGCCATTGGGTTGTAGAATATGTGGGAGGTATAAGAAATAAGACTGTAAAAGCAGGATCAGTTTATGAAGGGCTTTGAATGCTAAACAGAGGATTTTATATTTGAATTTGGAAAGTGATAGGGAGCCACTGGAGGGAAAGAAGGAAGGAAGGAAAGAAAGAAGAAAGGATTTACTAAGTATCTACTAAATTCTGGGCCCTATGCTAAGCATTTTACAAATATTATCTCATTAAATCCTCTCAATAACTCTGGGAAGTAGGTGCTATTATTATTCTTATTTTATAGGTAAGGAAGCTGAAGCAGACAGAAGTTAAATTACTTGCCTAGGGTCACGCAGCTAGTAAATATCTGAAATTGAATTTTAACTTAGGTCTTCTTGATTCTAGGTCTAGCTCTTTGTCCTCTGGTACCACATCACTGGTGTCCTTGGTAGATCTAGGAATAGAGAGGAGAGATAGGTCTAAGAATATCAATTGCTAGATTAGAAAAAGGAGACTTTTTTCCTAATCCTAGCATCCTTGTAAAATGTATTCTTGTTCCCCCCCATCTAACCCCAAAAGAATGATGTTTGAAGGTCACTTTAGAATAGAATCTCTTCCATACAATTCCCAGGAGGGATTGAAAATCTTCATAGGTCAAAGGGCAGGAGGTACTGGAACTAGTACTGAGAACTAGAAAGGATAGGCAGACTGTATTGATCTGATTTTTGATGCTGAACATGGCATCTAGTATAAACTTGTATTTGACCTTCAGCTGGGCTGGACAGGGCACAGTAAAAACAACAACAACAACAAAAACCAACCACCAGAACACAGAGATGCTGGTTCTTTCCATAAGCCTCCTAGATCTCTGGAAGCTGGAGGTTAGACATTTCCCCCTCCCTCTTTTGGGATGGGAGCCTCTAAAGCATCTCATGGAAACTGCAGACCTCCAGAACCTACAAGAACACTGGCCTTGTGACTTAATGTTTGAGAGCTTGCAGGACTTTGGGACTTACCAGCTGCCCAAAAGGATTGAAGAAAGGAATGAAACTGATACTCACGATTTTTTTGTATTTATGTGTGGTATGAATTCTGTATTAGAATCAAATTCCCATGCATGCAAGATATTTTGACAGATCTGCATATTTGATTTTGTCTAAAATTCCCCCCTTGAAGTTAAAGTATGTTTTAGTCCTGTGTATTTAATAAACATACCTCCTGTTTTCAAGGAGCATATGATTTATCATGAAATAATTTATCTAAATGCTTTATTACCAATGTTAGTCATTCCAGTTTTTCAGAAGATTAGGACATCAGGAAGATTTAAAGTATGACCTTTGTTTACCTCAGAGAGAAAAAAAGTTTAATTCTTGGAACTTCAGAAATGCACTATTCATTTATCTTACAGTCCCTGTACACGTGTGTTTGACCATAGCTACAATAAAAAAGTTATACTTGAATAAAAGAAAAAATAAACTAGCATGATCTAGTTCACCAGGATGTAGCATGATAATTTGGTTTATAAATAACTAGGGTTATAAATAGAATATATAATGCTGGGAAATTCTATGTTGGAAGAGATAGTACCTATGGTTCTATAATATTCAGCAGAATTACAGAGACCATTTTGTAATCTTACTTCCCCCAGCTGATATGATCATTTGCAATTGATGAGAAGAAAACTGTTATACTAATTAGTTTTATGACTCAGTACAGAATATGTAAAATAGTTGGCTTGTTCTTTTATCTCATTATTACAGATTTTAAGAAAAAGAAAAATTTCAGAACCACTAATCCCTCTTCCCTGTTTGATTATATGAATATAGGTTTTACTTACAGGCAGGATTTTTTTTTTCCAGAAAATTTAATGAGGTAAAAGAGATCTTATGTATGACACCAAAAACATGGATCATTCATGGAACTGTATAAATGTGCAGATGTCCACTTTTTCATATATAAGCTAATTTTTGCATGAACTATTGCCTCTGACCAATAACTTGTCCATAAGCTTCAACTCAACTTCCTGTTTTGGCTACTGGGCTCCTGCAGACTGCCTGAATGCCTGTCTCCCTGAGCTTTGTTCTACCCCCAAGGCCAAAACTCAGTCTCTGCTCATTCCTACCTGACCTTTTCTCCATTGCTTTCCTACAGGCTGGATAAGTGTTTTTCTCACTCTTCAGTTTGCAGTCACCTGCTAACTGATTGACTGAAGGTCTATGCAAACAGGGGTTGCAATCCACTTGAGCAAAGAGGAATATGAAATAGGCCAGAATTGTTGGTGGAATTAGGATGCCATCTGGGGGAGCATAATGCGAGAGGGAACTGGGTGCCCATCAGAGGTTATTCGTTGTCCAGAATCCAACTTAATTAGCAATGGATAGATGGAGGAGATTATGAAGGAGAAAATAGAAGACTTCAGAATGTATTACTGTGTATCATTAAACAGCTAAGATTTAAAAATAAAACAAACTCAGATAAAGATTTTAGCTATAAATGGATCAACATGATTTTGGCAACACCATTAGGAAAAATGATATTTTGGTTTCAGTTCCTAATACACATGGCACTAGTGAATGTGTCTCCATTGATTACTTCCATGAGCATAGGTTTTACCTAATTTTAACAAATATTGTATATAGGATGTAGAAAGAATTATTCCAGACAGCCTCAAAGTACCACACAAGACTGACCTGGAGCCATTCAACTTGTGGTTCTAAGCTCTTAAGGAATACATAAACATACATACATATGTACACACACATGTATTTATATGCCTACATATGTATGTGTGTATGTAGTGTGTGCATTTGTATATAGCATACACACAAATCCCCACATGAGTAATTGCATTATATACCTATATCTATTTCTATAATATCTGTATCTGTATCTATGTCAATGCCTACAACATCTATCTCTTCATATATACTTGTATCTATTTACCTTATAGGGTTAGAAATATTTTTTTGACTGGCAATGATTATTATTGAAACAGCCCTTGGTTGTTCATTTCAATCAGCTCAATATTATCTGCAAACGATAACACTTAGCACCTGGTGAACCTTGCCATTTGTACAGGAATCCTGATTCTCTTTAGATTTTGTGAAACATCCTTGTTTTAGGGCAAATAAATAAAGTTTTTATGTGACCATAAAATTATATCAATAGATATATATTAAATACTTACTCTGTATAAGGTATTATGTTCATATTTAAAATAGGATAAGTCTAACCATTCATGTGAGAACAGCCAAGTGGATTAAAAAATGTTCCTTTTTCGGGTTGTATCATACAGTTGGACTGATAGCCTGTGAGTTATTCAACTGTGTATATATATATATATATATATATACCCATATATACACATCCACACATAAATACACACATATACTCATATACATACACACACACACATATATCACTACGTGTAGACTAAAAGCTTGGCCAAGAATTGGATAAGAGAAGGGCAGTCTGGTTTACATTTGAGACTTCAAATTGCTTTCAAAATTTACAACCTGATCTTTATAGAGCATCTTTTAAAAAACATTATTCTCTTAATGTTGTTCTACAGCTGTGAATCATGGAGCACTGCAGTGTCAGTAGAAATTAAATCACAGGTGACCCAAAGGCCAATGGAAAGCCTCGCAGTGGGTATAAAGAGACCGTAACATATTATTAATACCTTGCCTTAAAGAAATAGGGGTAAAGATTTTATTTAGGACATGTATGACTGGAAACAAGGTTGCTCAGTCATGCAGGGACATCAGGGGATGATAAATAGGTAGGTAGGGCAATGTGTAGAGAGGTGGGCCTGAAGTCAGGAAGACCTGGGTTCAAAACCAGCCTCAGACATTTCCTTGAAAGTGCAGGAGATTGTAGTTTGGGAAGTAGATGGTGAGGTCATTCACTGCCTGATGCATTTCTTGCTGGGGTGTGTTGACAAAGTGCATTCAGTCTTGGGCTTGGAATTAGGAAAACCCAAGTTCAAATACTGCTTCTGATACTATTACTGATTAATTATATTTTTTAATATTATAATTTGTACTATATTATAATATTATAATTTATTTTTATATGTTATTCTCTATTATTATCTACTTATCTATGATTAACTATTATTTAATTATAATATTTTTATTTTAGTAGCTGGGAAAGTTACTTAATCCCTATTTGCCTTAGTTTTCTCATCTGTAAAATGGAGATAATAGAACCTACCTTGCAGAGCTGTGAGGATCAAATGAGATAGTAATTGAAAAAGATTTAACACAATGCCTGGCACATAGTAAGTGGTATGTAAATGCTAGCTATGACTATTAATTATTAATAGTAATAGTAGTAGTAGACTGAAGGCTAATAAAGACTCAGAGGACAGCCTCTATCTTATTGGATGGTACATCCTTTGATGATCATCTTCCTGTTTTAGACCAAGTAAATAAGATTTATGTGTAAATATAAATTTATATCCATAGATTCATGTTTAATACCTGCTATTTGCAAGGCATTATATTAAGATTCAATTTAGAGTTAAATTAATTAAATTAGGTCACAAGGGAAACCAAGTGGAGAAAAATGCTAATTTCCAAGTTGTGCTGTGCAGTTAGACAGGTAACCTTTGAGTCAGTCTAGTATATATCTGTAGATATGTAAATATACTATATTATATTACATTATGTTTATTATATTACATTGCATATTATACTATACTATATTATGTTGTATTATATATACATATGTATATAATATTACTTCTATTCTGTTCCATTAGATAAGCACTATATGTAGACCATGTGCTTGGCCAAGAATGGGATAGGAGAGCAGTCTGGGTTATATCTACTTTGAAGCATGAACACAAACGAGAGGCACCAAGATGGTGCAGTGCCCTTAGAATTAGAAGGACCTGGGTTCACGTCTCATCTCAGACATGGTCCAAGTAACCCTGGTATATGCGACTTAATCTTTTTCAATCTCCATTCTCTCATCTGTCAAAAGGCATGAAAATATCTCTAACGTGACTCACAGGGTTGATGGTAGGATCAAGTGAGATAACGTATGCAAACTAATTTGCAAATGTCACATAAAGGTAATATTATCATCATCATCATTAGCATATCGAATGAAAATGTAAGGAGAAGTACCAATCATCACATGTAGAAGGAGGTCTAACATTATTGAAATCTCGGATTCCTTACAATAACATTTGATATTGAAGTATTCCATGTACAGGAATTTTTAAGATAAGAGAATTTGCTCACCTAAGTGTTCCAAATCAACATGTATTTATAATATTAAAAACTTTTAATGGAAAATAAATATGTCTATGATAATAAACAGCAATAATAAGCATAACTGAAAGTTTGTTTAATGACTCGAGGTCATTGTTCTGAATATCAATGATGACATTATTTTATTAATACAGTGATGGCTTCATGGATTATTGACTTGTTTTGAGTTGCTTGCCCTTGTACTAAATATTCTCAGGCTACTGCGCTTTTATACCATTTTTATTCTGAATAACTCCTTTATTTCTTCACTCCAGAGTCAGTTGTCATTTCTTGCTTCTGTCAGGAAAAATGAACAATATCTCAGATCTCTGATCATCAGTTCACCAGGTAATGTTAGCAGGTAACAGGGGGTAGATTCTGTAGAGGTGAATACTTGTGTTTACATTCTTGTTGTCATTCAGTTGTGCCCAACTCTTTGTAATACCATTTGCAGTTCTCTTGGCAAAGATCCTGGAGTGGTTTGCCATTTTCTTCTGTAACTCATTTTATAGATGAGGAAACTGAGGCAACCTGAGTTAGATGACTTGCCTGGGGTCACACAGCTAGTTTCTGAGGCCAGATTTGAACTCATGATGAGGAGTCTTCCTGATTGTATTCTAGTGCTCTGTCCACTGTTCTACCTAGCTGCCCCACATAAATGCTAGCTATTTCGTAGGTACAGAGTGTCCCAAATGTCTAAGTGCAGTTTAAAGCTATTAAACATTTAGTTTTTAAGTTTCAGGGGCATAAAATTGCAGTAAGACTTTTTAGGATATCCTATATACTTCATATCATATATCTTATATATGATAAAAATAATTTTATGTAAATATATTTTGAAAAAATTTTAAACTGACTTTTGGCTATTCCTTGTATAAATGCACTTTAAAGAAAGCAGTATTTCTGATTAGTATGCTTAGATGAATCCTCAAAGATGCCCTCTCTCATCCTCCCCTGATAAAAAATCCAATAAGAATGCTGAGAAATGTATTCTGGTTTGTTCACATATTTCACACTTGAGATGTTAATTGATGAAGAGTGATATCTCATGTTTTTAACTCCTTCCTTTCCCTGACTAGAATTCCAGTGATATATCATAGCTGCCTCCCTCTTCAATCAAATGCTCATCTTCTATAGAAGGAGAATATGAAAGAAATTCAACCCTGTAAACTGATGAACATTTTTAACAGTGCCTTCTGTTTTCACAGAACTTGTAAATTACAGGGAGAATGACCTAGAATTTTCCAGCCCAGCATGGATTAGATCGCTTTTTTTGTATTTATGATTTAAGATATTGACTATTTCTTCAAGAACAATATGTGATTTATCTGCTTCAGGTTAAATGCTGGAACGAAGGTCTGGGCTAGGATTTCGTGATGGTTGATATTTCATTGTCTTTTTCTGGAGGTGAGAAAGGAAGTTCCTGTTCATATTAGGATGATTTATAAAATTTTCTCTTTCCTCTCCCCTCCAGAAGATTAGTTGAACAATTATGCATGTGACCTAAAGATAAGACAGTATTATTTAATAATTGTATTAGATTCTAGGCTGTTATAACCTGTATGTGATAGGCTATGCTTTTATAGTCTTTCTGACCTCTTAGTCTACTGTGATCTCTTTGTTTTCAATATGGTATCACCACCCATGATAGTTCAAAGGATTTTTAGACAGCCATATTCTCTTTGGGAATAACATCCTTAACAAGTCTATACGAACTGCAGTAAGTAATGATGCTATCCTAGTGGG
Source organism: Notamacropus eugenii (assembly GCF_028372415.1). Lineage (NCBI taxonomy): Eukaryota > Metazoa > Chordata > Mammalia > Diprotodontia > Macropodidae > Notamacropus > Notamacropus eugenii. Next base: position 441,127,910 of record NC_092873.1, read on the forward strand.
AATCCCAGTTGGATGATAGTGTTTGCAGCATGTATGGAGGGAGGATGGATCATGAACTGTAGGAGGATACGATATAAGTAGAACACTGGAAAAGAAAGGGAAGGGGGTAGTGGACACAATGCTGGGAATCCTGGCAACCGCATCTAATTCTTCCCATTACTAATGGGATCTTTTCCCTCTTTCAGGTTGGGAAACAATGACTACAGAAGTATCCCTAAAAATATCAGTGCCTGGCAAATAGCACTTAATAAATGCTGAATTTCCATTTCTCTCTCTCTCTCTCTCTCTCTCTCTCTCTCTCTCTCTCTCTCTCTCTCTCTCTCTCTCTCTCTCCTCTCCCTCTCTGTTTGTCTCTCTCTGTCTCTCTGTCATATTTATTTATCTATCCTTCCTTCTACCCATCCATTCATCTATCTATCTATCTATCTATCTATCTATCTATCTATCTATCTATCTGTCATCTGTGTGTGTGTCTATCTGTCTATCTATCCATCTATCTCTATAACTTCCGTTCCAAAAGCCATAACTACAAAAATTTAATGCTTTGTAGGTCCGATGGATCCCAGTTTGATTGTTAGGTAAATACACATTTATTCTTTCCTAGTGATACTAATGTAAAAATGCAAGGGGTAAAACAAGACTTAAAAAACCCTTTTTCATGTCTAACTAGCTTTTAAAATTGGGCTGTTTGTAGAAAACATAGCCAAAAGAACTCACATCGACAGTCTGTGAAAGTAGATGGTGAGAGCATTCACTGTCTGCCTCATTTGCTGAAGTACTATGGAGAATTATACAGATTCCTGGACTTGGAATCAGGAAAATCTGAATTCAGATCCTGCCTCTGACTATCTCAGTGATTTTTCTGGGCCTCAATTTCCATGTAAAATGTGGGTGGAAATAATACTTGAAGTGAGAACCTCACATGGTTGTTGTGAAACTCAAATGAAATATCATAAGCAAAGTGTTTTTCAAACTTGAAAGTGTTACAAACACACCAGTTATTATTGTTGTTGTATGCCTTGTATTCTAAGTTATAGTAAAAAATCTTTTGATCTTATGTCATATGATTAATTATGACTGGTTGGGGAAAGATTCAGAGGGAAATAGGAGCTCATGAGTAGTGGATTAACACACTTCAGTATGCTTTTGCAATCTGTGTGTGCCAATGGGGTACTGAAGACACAGGATTTCTTCAGAGACGGTAATCCCCCATCCAAGCCAATCATATCTTAGTAGAAGGTCTTTATGAGTAACAATGACTGATAAAACATACCAGTCCTGGTGGCCAAATGTCTGGTATTAGCTGTCTCAATTTAGCCAGCCTGGTTCTAGGTATAACCAACAGGAGCCCAATGAAAGGCTTGAAACCCAAGGAAGCACCAGAGAATACCTTGAATGGTAGAGGGACAGATAAATATCCCACAATCAGAATAATGTGCAGATTATATCAGTATTCACTGAATGGAGCATGCAAGTCTATCTGTCTGTCTATCTCTATCATCTACCTGAATATCTATCTACCTACCTATCTATCTATTTATCTATCTATCTATCTATCTATCTATCTATCTATCTATCTATCTATCTATCTATCATCTAGCTATCTATTTAGATATCTAGCTATCTAATTCCATGATTTCTATCCTAAGAGATTATAGTTGCAAAAATTTAATCCTTTTTAGGTCCAATGGAAACCCAAGTTGGATTGCTGGGCAAATACCTTTATCTCTTTTTCTAGGTTGCTGTCTCATAGTGATATGATATAACAATACAAGGAGTGGAAAGAGCTCACATAACTGGACTAGAAATCAGGAGATCTAAGTATTATAAGCAAATAGTTGGCGAGTAAGGCATCGTTATCAATAACATCAACTATATACTTACTAAGTACCTATTGTGCGTAGACTCTGAGAGACATACAAAATTTAGCCTCTGTCCTCATGGTGCCTACAGTTTAAGAATACAATTAAGCAACAGATGCTAATAACTATAATATGCAAAATTATAAGTATGTAAAGCAAATATGTGAAAAGAGTTCAATGGAATGCTATTATAATGGTTCCTAGTGATCAGACATCCTATCTAGGACACTGTAATACCACCCAAAGAGAATTCAATAAGGTGGTCACCAATAAAATGTTGAATCATAAAGTCATAGAAAAACATTGAAAGAAGTAGATCATCACAAAATAATTTCTATTTACTTTTGAACTATCTATTAATTCCCAGCATGAGGCTTATGTTATTTTCACTAGCAGATTTATATTTTTAATGATTTGTCTTTAGATATACACACATATACATGCACACACACACACACACACACACAAGCAAATATACACACTCCTAGAGTATAGAGAAACATATGAGAGAGGGAAATAGCCTAGATAGAGACTTGGTAGATAATGAAGAATGGAGGAAGTAGTGGAAATGAGGATGAAGGATAATTCAAACTGGGATAATTTTAAATTCATTTCCAAGAAATTAGCTCTATTTTTTCCCATCCATATCAAGGATTATAATTTTCTTTTAGACACTAAAGAAAATTTCTAGCAACTCTTTCTGCTTTACTGAGAGCATAACAGAGCTCTCCCAGTGCCTCTACATTGCCCCCTTTCCTATAATACGAGAATCCTCTAGAGTATTCATAATGACTCAATAATGTCGGGGAGAAAAATTGGTTACCCTTCGGCCAACATGGTGAAGAGCTTCTCTGAACTTGGTTAGGTTGGTCCTCAGTAACATATAAATCCATCATCGCTATAAAATCTTTATGAGATTGATCTACACACATATATTGATGGCTTGATGAAAACACAAGAAGAGAATGAATCTGCTTTCACAAATGATTTTCTGGAGCAGACCACATCTTCAGAAAGGCGACTAAATGAGTGGTGTTGAGAATACAAGTTCCCAATAGGTTTCTATTGCTGTTGTTATTTCAAAATCAAATAATTGACTGGGTAGAACTAAATTGAAGTCTTAAAGGTTTCCCTTCATTACATCTCCCATGCATATTTAGGGTCATACAAAATTCCTTGAAAGATAGAAATTCAGAGACTTTTGTTCAATGCTCCTCTGACTATCAGTATCAAATAAGGCATACGGGGTTGGCATTATTTAATGCCATGAAGCAAGGGCAGATTCATGCCTAGAAAGGCCAGGACAGTGAAATAGGGATGAGGGATGTCTTTTAAGTGTTCCTAGTTGTGGATAGCTTTGTATTGTGCTGACTTCCTCAAGCCACAGACTGATGGAAAACCTTCTGCAGGACATCCACAGTCACTCTGAACAGGTTGGCAAAGAATCTGGTCATAGTCTCTCAATCCACACATTTTCTGATCTGCCAAGTGCTCTCCCACCAGACCTCAAGAGACCCCAGGAAGGGCTTTGGAGCTCCCTGCCCTGAGGCCATGCCTCATTTTTGTAATTGTGTGCCCAATGTTTAGTACAGTGTCTGGCACATAGTAAGAACTTCTTGTTCTTGTTCAGTTGTGTCTGACTCTCCATGGCCCCATTTGGGGTTTTCTTGGCAAAGATACTGAAGTGGTTTGTCATTTCCTTCTCACCCTCATTTTACAGATGATGAAACTGAAGCAAACAAGGTTAAGTGACTTATCCAGAATCATACAGCTAGTAAGTGTCTGAGGCTGGATTTGAACTCATGAAGAGGAATGCTTCTGACTTTAGGCCTAGCATTCTCTCAACTGCACCATCTAGCTGTCAGTAAGTACTTCCTAAGCACTTTTTCATCACTACAATTCACATACAAAGGAAAACCTCAGAGGATGAAGAATACCTGTTCTCCAGATTATGACATGCAGTTCATCGAGTTAGCTGGTCAGGATCTATATCTTGGCTATCCACTGCAGTTGGACAATAACCCAGGCCCAAATTTGAAGAGGAGGAACAGAAAGGGCTGGAATGTATTTGGAAACTCAGGCAGCACTCTTAGCAGTCTCAGGCTCTTTCCTGAAACTAAAATCCGTCTTATAAACACCAATAGTCTCCTAGTGAAACAATAAAGCTGCAAAGGATGGAATCTCTTAAGAATCAAAATGTGGATAACCCAGGAGACAGCGGAGACTTGTATGGTAAGCCTGAGCAGCCTATGTGTAAGAAATAGCATAAGAGATATCGTTAAAGAAAAGCATGATCAGAAAAGGAGGTGGGTCAATCACATGGCAATAGCAAAGAACAGTAACATCCAAGAGGATCTACTACCTTTTCTTGAAAATGTATTGTATTTTCCTACCTCTGGACAGAATGGCGTGGTGGACAAAGTACTGGGTTTGGAGTCAGGAATGCCCGTGTCTCTAGTTGTATGACCCAGGGCAAGATGCACTACCTTTCTGAGCCTGCTTTCCTTGTCTGTAAAATGGGCACAATCATACTTGTATCACTTGTGAAGTTTTTGTGAGGCTCCAGTAAGATAATATTTGTAAAGCACTTTGTAAATTTCCAAACTATTATTCTTCTTTACACCATTCCATCCACTAGAATTCCTTCTTCTTTCCTTACACTCTCACCCCAATCTTTGTGTCTCTAAATCATATGAATCATTTAACGCTTAAATCAAAATTCACCTCCTCCTTGAAGCCTTCTGTGATTGTTCAATCTCTTCCCACTTGTATAATATTCTACTACAATGCTTACTTAGCACATTCTACCTTGTATTATTGCAGATTTATGTACTCATCATTTTCTTTACTGTTAATTCTTTCAAGGAAAATACCAATCAATGAGCACAATTAAGCACTTGCTATGGCAAAGTACTTTTCCAAACACTGAGGATGGAAAGAAAAAACAAACCGAAAAAGCTCCCTGATACCGAACCTTGTTTTGTGCCTTAATATAAAACTGCTATGAATTGTTCATCCTTGTACCTCCCACAGGAATATACACAAATAGCAGCCCATGCACACAGCAAATACTTAAAGAATTGTGCATAGAACCCACTATGGCACAGACCTCACCTGATCTATTTCCCAATACTCGTTCTGAGCTTCAGACTGCAAGGTTAAAAACAGTATTTTGTTTTTTTTGTTTCTGCCCCCCTTCCAAATCCACTCCCCCTGCATTGATCATAGGATCACAGATAGAACTGGAAGCAAACTCACAGGTCATCTACTGCAACCCCAGCTTTTTACAGATGAGGAAACTGAGGCAGACCTACAGAGGTTAAGTACTCATGGTCTCAAGTATCACAAACTTTTGTTGTTTTATTTGTTTTCAGTGTTCTACAATCACTTCTATATAACTTAGATTTTTTTCCCTCCCTCCACCTCTTTCTCCCACTCCCTCTTCACTCCCCCTCCCTCCCTGAGATGGCATACAATTTTATATAGGTTCTACACATACATTCCTATTAAATACATTTTCACCTTAGTCATGTTGCATAGAAGAATTAAAATGAATGGGAGAAACCATAAAACAAACCCAAAGGTAATACAAAGGAAAATGGTCTGCTTCATTCTGCAATCAAATTCCATAGTTCTTTCTCTGGATGTGGAAGACATTTTGCCTTAAGAGATCATTAGGAATTTTTTAAGTCCTTGCATTGCAATGAAGTACTAAGTCTACCAGAAAAATTCTTCACACACTGTGGTTGTTGCTGTGTACAAAGTTCTCCTGGTTCTGCTCCTTTCGCTCAGCATCAGTTCATATAAGTCCTTCCAGGCCTCTCTGAAGTCTTCCTGTTCATCATTTCTTTTGGCACAAGAGTGTTCCATTACATTCGTACACCACAATTTGTTAAGCCGTTCCCCAATGGATGGGCATCCACAGACAGTTCATAAACCCAAATCATCTGGGTATAAATCCATTGCCCTTTCTAGTCATATTTATAGCGTAAACAGCTCTAGAAAAATACATGAGACTGCCAGTTACTGTACGTGATATGGAAAGTGCCCTAAACTGCAAGGGAGAGCACCTAGGTTCTAATTCTGTCTTCAACACTAACTAACCATAAGACCTTAAGCAGGTCACTTCTATTCCCCAGGCATTCCTTTCTTCATCGATAAAATGAATGGCTTGTCTAGGTGATCAATGCTTCTTCTAGCTCTGACATTCCAGGGGAATTACAATGCAGTTCAGCACAAGACTGAGATGTAGGTAAGGACAGGTTATCTAAGGTCACCAATTGGTGTCCCTATCTCCTCTCCCCTACCTGATAGCTATTGGACCCAGAACAGGGGGCGGATTGCCTTGCTACAGGAAAGAAAACTAATTCTGTTTTGTGAGGTAGGTAGTAGTTCTGGGGCTCAGAGAAAATATATTGGAGGATGAATTGGCCTACCTATACTTTAAGATCTAGCTGAATTCCTGTTTACTCCAGGAAATCTGATGATTCTGTTACACTCTATTATCTATCTCTATCTCTCTCCCTCGCCCCCCACCCCACTTTTCTATCTTGGTCTCTGTCTCCTCTTTGCCCCTCTCTATTTCTTTCCTCTCTCTGTCCCTCCTCCCTATTTCTCCAACTGTCTCTCCTCTTCCTCTGTCTCTCTCTGTGTGTCTCTCTTTCCCTCTCTGTCTGTGTCAGTGTCTCTGTCTCTCCCTCCTTTCTCTGTCTTTCACTCTTGTTTTCTCTGTCTCTCTCCTGGTATCTCATGACATTTGATGTCTAGACTACACATGGCGGATGTACTTCTTTTGTTTGTCTCTAAGGTTTTAGGGATCATATCTCTCTAATGGAGTTATAGGAAGACATAGACAACAGTTAAACAGAATAGGAAAGCATGAATTATTTGCAATGTATATCATTGGGTAGAGTAACTGTACATTCATTGAAATATCTCTACAATAAGATTATGAGCTCCCTGAGGGCAGGGGCTCTCTGTCTTTGTCACCACATACACACACACATATGTTTATACACCTGTGCATTATATAATATATAAATATATACTCATACCCATATATACATAAAATATTAGATATATGTTAATGTACTATGCAAACAATAAAATATATAAATGTTATTATAGATCTATGCATGTGTGGATACGCAAACATACAATGTACATGCAATATACGTGGTGTATATATATATGTATGAATATATGTGACAAGCCTTGTGTATATGTATATCTCTCTTTCTCTCTCTCTAGAAAGATAGATAGAGATATTTCCTCCCCATTCCCACAGTACAGAGTGCTAGACCACAGTGGTGCCTGACAAATACTCGAAGGGAATCTGACTGCCTTCTTAGACTTACGTTCTCTTAGGTCATGTCTGTATAGCTGGGAGCTCATCTTCCCATTTCTTCCAGCACAATTTGAGAACTTTAGTCCTATTGTCTTCTAACCCACTGATGTTTTTAGGCCCCTAATCAGACCACAAGAGGTTAATGTCATAAAGGTACTTTCCTGGGAGTCAAGGGAAGAGATACATAAATAACTACCTATGACATGTATGCAATATTAATTGTATGGTTAATTAATTTTTAATTTCTTGCTTGTATAATTAGTAACCCAAGAAACATTTAGGTTGCTGCATAGGGATCTAGTTAAGTTCTCATGTAGGTGTGAAAGCCAAGTTTACATTAGGCTTATAACTTGATATTCATTTTTACAGGTTGATGAACTCTATATGAAACCAGAAAAGAAAACAAAAGAAAAAAAAAGAAAATCAAAGGTTTCTTGCCAAATATAATTACTAAGTAGTTAGATTTTTTTTGGGTCAAATTGTGAATTTCCTGCACACAAGGGTGATACTATCTGGGAGAATTTTTTCTGTCTAAAAATAATAAGATCAGGGCCTTCGTTGCGTACGCTACAGGCTAACGAAATATTGCATCTTTAAAGGAGAAAAAAGGAATTAATCACTAATCAGTGAATTGCTTTAGACTTCATATCCCAAGAACAATCTAGGTTCTGTCCTGGAAAGCCCTGAGTTCATTTTATTTATTTGTCTAAATGTTTCAAGATGATAGAGTTGGTAACTCCTCTGTCTGTATTATTTCCTGTTTCCTATGCTATGGAACCTCTATATCATCCTGTAAAGTCAGGTGAAAGGAGAACTGTGTCTTTCTATAAAAGCAAGAGTAAACACTGCTCTTCCCTATATATTTTAAAAGTGAAATCAGCAGTTAAGGCTTCTAACATCTCCATTTTTGCAGCCATTTCATAATTATGTTTCTAGAATAAAGGATGTGTTTTTATTTTCATAATTAACAGGAAATACATGTTATACATTAAATGTGACACAAGAGATATGAATTATGCAGCAAACTCGGTATGTGCTGATCAGCACAAAGCCCAAGGCACATTCTGCAGGGTTTCTATGAAAATCTATAATGAGTTTCAAGTACATCATTTCCTGATGGAGGATAAGAAAACATCCATCAATGCAAATTTCTGCACATTTTTTCAGTTTCTATGAATACTTTACAACTTCCAAAAAGGATGAATTTCCAAAATGCAACTTGAGCAAATTCTCTTAGTAATAGAATATTAGCTTGTTCAGGCTAAATGGAATCCTCAAAGTGGCATTCATTCAAGATTCACATGTATTTACCCTTCAACATGAGGGGACTTTGCTAAGCGAAGGTGGCTCATGTAACAGAATCTGACACTACATTCGAAGGCTCATTTTACTCAATAGACTAAAATGAATATATGTAAATTTGTGAAGGAAAACAGGCGAACCGTTCAAGTAACAATGAATATTTATATGGCCATTCACATTATGTCTTTTCATCCTCACAACCTCCCCTCCCCCCCCCAGCACCTGTGAAGTAGACACCACCATTTTCTCCATTTTATAGGAGTGGTTAAGTTTATTGCCCAGTAACAATTTATATAGCTTGCTACATGTGATTGAACTAGGATTTGAACCAGGTCTTCCTAACTACAAGTCTAGCTCTCTATCCTTGTACCATGAAACATTCAGCAGTCACCATAATTTATGAGTAAGATGATGCAGAAATGGAAAGAACATTTGATTTGGAGTGAGAGGACCTGGGTTCATATCCTGTCTCTACCTCTTACTACTTTTATGATCCCGGGCTATATACTTTTCTATGTCTAAGTTTTGGTATCTCTAAAGTGAAGGGATTGGACTAGCTGCCTTCTAAACTGCCTTCCATCTTTTAATCTGTGAACTTGTGATTAAGGTCCTTAGAGAAGTAATTCACCAGAAACAAATCTGGTCTGTCGAAAGTGCGGTGGGAACTTCAGTGTTGATTACTTCAAATATATACAGGTCCAGGTAACTATATCTCTCAGTTTTACTTTTTAAAACCAAACTGAATCTGGAGCTGATCTAGAACTGAAATCTGGATTATGGGTTTATTTCTCCTTTTAGAGACGTTGTTTTTAATTAAAAAAAGAAAAAAAAAACTAAAACAGAAAAGCCCCCTAAAACATGAAAAACAAAGTGAAGCCAAGGAAAGAAAAAAAAAAAATGGGGAAATTGCTTAAGATAAAAAGTGCTTTGAGTTCACTCAAAATTTAAGACATTTCCTATTTATTTTTTACCCTGAAAACTTAGCAACATCCTTAATATCTGTGGGAACTTGGGCAAATGCTTTAATTTCCTTCCTCTGAAAAATGAAGGAGTTGGATTAGATGACCTCTGAAGTCTTTCTATCTCTGAATCAATGATCCTATAATCCTAATATGTGTTTATTGCCAGACCGTGATGGATATTTACATTAAATCTAGTTCATATTCCTCTGATTTGACATGATGCCTGTTTCTTCTAAGACCTCACAACATTCATATATGGAAATTCAGTTCTGCTCATAGTAGAAAGAAATGAAAGTTGGGTACCTATTTATCTGGATGAGTGAAAGAGTTATTATTAGGTTTTGCTTTTTATCCAGGAAGTCACTGATGTGGGGGCCAACCAGGGGGAGAATGGTCTTTTTTCAGTCTTCTAAATCCAACACTAGAGATTTCAGATTCAGTTATCTTGAGATGGGTGGTTAGGATATGGATAATTTCCTATGTAACCTTACCCTACCCTTTTAGATCTTAATAGATTCATTTGTAGAGAGTTTACACTGAAAAAGGAACCTTCTTGATCTTTTAAATACTAGTGGAGTTCTTTACAATGATTATAATAGGGGAACACTTGCAAATATATATTCGTATCAAAAGGGGGCACTGAGGGACTCCAACATAAATTTGAGTTTCCAGTTACCTTGAGTATTTAAGCAAAGAAAGCTTTCTTTTCTTCCCACAAACTATTCAACAAACTCTGTTGCATTGTATTTAAGAAGCTCTTCTACTTAGCACTTAGATGAACCTTGTGTTACACTAACAAGTTGGAGAGCTTGTCAACAGCACGTCCTGGTTTAAGTACATCTACTCTTTGATCGTGCAAAAAATGTTTCCAACACTGTGGGTGTTCCTAATTAAGGGGAAACTGTGATCTGCTTCTACTTCTAGATTTCACAAGTCAGGCAACAGACCACATACAATTAATGCTTACTAATACTGTCCTATTCAAATCCCAATATCTCCCTAGATACATAACTGATTATGAATATGCGTGATGTTATAATGGTTTCTTTTAAGAGGAGGTTTGATGTTTCTTATCTAAATATCCCCAGGGTTCCTTTCTACTAAAAGTATTTCTTCCTAGGAATTTGTAAGATTCAAAATGAGCTCCATAGTTGAATAAGGGATTATTCCATACTTAAAAAGCAGCCTATGATCAGGATTTATAAGACTCTTCTAGTCTATTTAGAGTTTATTCTCAATTACCTGTTCCCATAGAGGAGACATAGATAAATTACATGTATGGATAAGCCAGGACCTCACTGGAGCTTGAAATTCTTTTCTAGTCCTGTGGTTGTAAGTGCTCCAAGAGCCATACAGTGGTGATCAAGAACCCTCCTGGCTTGCTGGATTGGGGCTTCTGTCACGGAAGTGGATATATACTCAGCCCCTCCTTTCACAGTTGACAAAGGAAACTCTAATTGGTTCTTTGTGATGGGGGAGTTTGTGCCAAAGATGATTGACAACTGAGAATCAAAGGGAACGGATTCCCCCTCAGTGGTATATAAGAGCCATGGAAAAGGCTTCTTCTCTTTTCTGAAATTGATTCACCTGTGGGACATTCCCCCGGGGCTTTCTCTTCCTTGGATTTCCAGCAAGTTGTATGAGATGCTGTGGTGGTGATGAGAGTTCTACTGCTGCCCCAGACTCCCACCCAGCAGCAATGGTGACATAGCATAAATACATAGCATCAAGCAGAAATTATAAATTCAAGCTTTATCTGCTTTATTTACAAGATGACCTAAGGACATTTTTGGTTAGAGAGAAGTGGGAAAAATAAGGTGGCACAGATAAACATAGAAGCAGAAAAATATGTTTGAATAAACCAAGGTTGACTGTACAAGAGATTTGAGCCTGCCTCCACCAAGGCATCCTCTCCCCTTGCCTTCTCTTTGTCCCTCTTTCCCTAACTTTAGCTACCCAGATGCAATCTTGGCCATCCAGGTAGTGGGTCTATCATAAGATTCTCTCGCTTTAACTCCTCCTCCCTCTCAGCTGTTTGACTACCTTAATGTGAAGGGAGTGACAAACACTGTTCTTTTCTTGAGATGGAAGGTAACCAGGATTTACCAACTGCTCTGCCTCTTTGCCATCCAGACCCCCAGACACTGTCACCTGACTTAGGGATAAAATGTAAGGATCCATTGGTCTTCTCATCTTCCTCAAATCTGAACTTTCTTTTATATGCTATCTCCTCTAATTAGACTATGAGTCTCTTGATAATAGGGATTATTTCTTCTTGTCTATTTGTCTCCACAGAGTTTAGTACAATGCTTGGCATACAGAGAGCATATAATAAATGTTCTTTAATTCATTCATTTATTCATAAAAGGTATAAAGCAATAAGTCAAGTGGTATGAGTTAGGACTGACAATGGAACTAGGAAGACGTGGGCTCAAGTCCAGCCACTAATGTAAATTGACTAGACAGTCCTGGGTAAATTATTTAAACTCTTTGTACCCCAGGCAACTCACTTACACTTTAAGTTGTAAAGCAGATGTCAACTGCATTGATAGAGGGAGTTTTCTCACCAGGAGTTTTTCCAATCACATGTTCAGACATTTTTCAAAAGGTCTATGGTATGATCAAGGAGCCTCAACTCTGCTGCAAACATGGTGGACAGATCTCTCTCCAAAGATCTGTAAGCAATTTTATTTTATTTGTGCCCATGGAAAGGAACAGTCACATGTAATAATTAGAAAAGATGTTGTCTAGGAGTTTGACACATAATCCATGGCATATAGCAACTTTTCATCAATATGACCAGGAGAAAAGGGGAATTTATTTTACCGAAATGTTGCCAATTTTTGGCTATCTGTAACAGTGCCCTTTTTAACCTTTGTTTCTCTGTCCACTTTCTTTCTCCTTACATCTCCCACCAAGAAAGTATTTTAACACAGAAATTATTTACCAAAGGAATGGTTGCAAATTCCATTAGGATAGGTCTTGAGGTTTGCACCCCATTTACAAAACTGGGATGAACTGGGCATAGAGACGCTATCCAGTTGGGAGGTATTGAGGATGTAGGCTAAAGTAGTTCCAATCTCAACCTTAATTCAAATGCTATACATTAATGTACATAATTCACAATCTCTGTGTAAATAATGTCACACTCCTTAGGCATCAATATTTTGATCTGGATCCCCTTTTCTCTCTCTTTTCTCTTTCAAGAATCTCATTGTATCCTGTGAGTTAAACTATTATGTCTTTGCAGATAACTACTAAATCTACTTCATGTCTCTCCTAAGCTGATCAACACCAATTTGATTTAGTTATTATATTTATTTAGGTGGAAGTACTGAGCTTTTGATTAGCTGCTGTTTGAATTTTTTTGGTCACATGTGACCCTAGCCCATGAGTGAATTAAAATATTGACAGCCTGTTCATGGAGGTAACTGAAATGTTCAATGTTCTTCAAATTACCCTGGAGTAATTAACTGGATCTCTTCTTTTTCCCTAATTGCATTATAACTTTTAGAATAATTAATTGTGGATCTCTTCTGTCCTCCTTTTAAACTGTAGGCACCTTGAAGATATTTTTCGCCCTCATTGTCACCTGCACTTGACATATATTCTCAAATATTTAAAGAAACCTCTGATCTCATTGATGTAAATGTTCTATATATCATTGCAGATTAAAATCCATCCACACCTGCCCAACCCATATGACTCTTCCTCTTCCCCTCCCATAGGTTCACAGTGTCACTGGGTAGCTGCTGGCATGCTGGGCAGGGCAGATTACACCACCTCTGGGCTCTTTTGGTTGGTCTGCTGTTCTTCCAGGTCCATGCTTACTCTTTAGTGGGAAGCTACAGACTTTTTTCCCCACCCTAAATTACTGGCGTGTGTGTGTGTGTGTGTGTGTGTGTGTGTGTGTGTGTTTCTGTGAGGATGGAGGGAGGGAAAGAGGGAGGGAGAGAGAAAGAGAGAGAGAGAGTTCCCTTCAGCCAATATGTTACGAAGGTCTTTCATGTAGGCCAGAAAATCTCAAACTTTTTGGTTTCAGGATCTCTTTACACTTACTGAGGACTCCTCAAAGAATTTTTGTTTATGTAGGCTATATCTAGGAGTATGATGGCACCATCTTGAATTGGATCACTAGACGCAGTTGTTAAATGACGAATATGAGCAATTATACCTTGGCAAGTGAGACAACAAAGAACAGATAGAGGCATGTTGACTATGTTTATAAGTGCTTTCTTTAAAGATTCTATACTTTGATAGGCTGAGTGGGCTAGAAAATAGGAAGGCAAATGGGTACCTAACATGGGGAAAGGAAGAACTACTTAGAAGATGCCTTTAGCCTGCTCTTTAAGTGTGTACAGGCAAATGAAAACTGTATGTACACAAGCACAGAGCAAGTAACAATGTTGGAGCCAAAATTCAGACCCAGATTCAGATACTCCTAATTCAGTCATCCTTTATGTTACACCATATGGTTCATCTTGGGCAAATCACTTCATCAGTTTCCTCCTCTGTAAAATTAGGGCTTGTACAAGATAAATGCTAAGGTCTCTTTTAATTCTAAATCTCTGATTTTATGATAACCCAACAGTATTCAAGTCCTTCACAGTATCTATACCGCTTTGTCACAAATAGAATTTTGCCACTGTCAGTCAGATCAGAAATTTAAGTGTATGAATGACTCACCAAAGCCCCAGTTGCTAAACAACCCTTCTTCTGTTCTTTACTTGATGTGACTTTAGTCAAGAGGCCAACATTAAAATCTGATGGCAGATTTCAACATTAGACCTGGTATGCTTCAACAGCAAGAGGGCTAGAGCTAGAAAACAATTGGCATATATGAGATGCTGGATGTGTGCTGCCATCTGAAAATAATCTCAGAAGAAAAACATGTGCACATATTTTACACATGTGGCTGATTTAGTTTCCTAGAGAAATGTACACAAAAAGATACATGGAACATATTTTTCTATTGCAAAAATGATGTGCAAAATACCAGCTGGTTATTTTTTTGTTTGTTTTGGGGTTGGGGTACACATCATAAGGAATGGATTGACATGTGACTCAGGAAGCCTAACATTCTGCACTCAAATCATGGGATGTGGGTATCATGCTTTCACCATGTAAAATCTATTCTCAGGAAGTCTCTGAAGCTTCAGGAAACATCACAAAATCTCAAAACTTGGAACTCTTTAATGACCACTTGGTCTAGCCATTACCTGAGGCAGGATCCCCTGTAAAGTACATCCAATAGACAGACTCACCAGGAGTCTTGCCCACTTGTATTGGAGTCACAAATAAACTCACTACTTTGACTGGAAAAAAGTACATCCAATAAGAGATTATCAAATCTCTACACCCAGCCATTGGAACTCCACTAATACCCATCACAGATTTCTAGTTGTAAGGGACGCTAGAGATATTCTAATCCAACCCCTTCATTGTGTTGTTGAGGAAACTGTAGCCCAGAGAAATTAAAAAATTTGTCCAAGGTCATTTGGGAAGAGGAATTTGAACCCAAATCCTCTGTTGCTGCATTCAGTGCTCTTTCCATGGCAAACATACTGATACTCCCATGTAGCTTGTCCCACTTTGGGACAGATCTTCATTGTGAGAAAGTGTTTCGTTATAAAGAGTTGATATTGGTTTCTCCTCAACTTCAACTGATTTCTTCTTCTATCTTGTCTGGTCCCATTCAATTAATGATGATTGTTTATTTTAATGATAAGCCAGACATTATGCTAGGTGTGCACAGTAGATAAAAAGACAAAAAGAAATAGTCCCTGAATTCAGGGAGCAGACATAACATAAGGAGATACAAAACAAATATATAAGTATATAAGACAATGCAATGTCGGCCAGTGGGGAGACAGAAGGAAACAAAAGAAGTGAGTGTTTTGTACAAAATAAAACACTATGCAAATGTGAGATTTAATAATAACAGTAGTCCTTGACTTTAAAGAATTTACCAGGTACTTGATTTCTTAGCAAGAGTAGTTTTTTCCCTTGGAACAATGAGAAGACAATGCACTATGAGGTGATATTTTACAAAGCTATCAACAGTCATCAGCAATCACATGAGTTGTCATTTGAGATAATGAAGAATGGGACATGCCTGTCTTCTCTTTTCATTGTTCATATCACTTAGAGATCTGCCTTCAGACTTCCATTGGATGTTGGATTTCCCTTCCCTTCTCCTTCCCAGTAGTAGTATCTATGATGGCTACATGTACATGTGAGCAAGATCATGTGTTTTTCTAGATGATCCTGAGACCATATCCCAAGTCCCTAGTTGCCCTTTTCTGCTTTGTGTTTCTTTCTCTGAGCACAGCTTTGTTGACATGGATGTTACTATGTATCTGACATGTCATAAGTATTTAATAAATGCTTGCTGATTGATTTCTAGTTTAGACAGCTACCTTGTGAGTCCCAGAAGTCTGGAGTTATTGAGGAATCTGGGTGCTCATTGTCTGGCAAGAAATTATTCCTTCATCTATCCCTTTCTTAGAGAAGGATACCACAGGGAGGATGAGCCACACATTCTTGACTGACCATGGATGTTAGTGAGTTGCTGCTTGGCAGTGTCATTCTGACTTGATGTAAAAAAGCTGTTTGAGAAAGAGCTGGAGAAGAGAGAAGGACTTTAAACTGAATATGAAGGAAGAGATTGCTTAGCTGACTTGCTGGGGGTGTGAGGAGTTGCAATAGTGAAGCAGGTTGGAGAGGAGAAATTTTGGGGGAGAAATTGAGAAAAATGTAAAGAAGAACAATCTCCAACCACAGGTACTGGCCCATATCCTACTTCAGAGCTGATAGGAGAGCAGGATCAAAAATAATTAAAGATGATGTTGTTTTTCAGTCATTCAGTCCTATCTGCTTCTTTATGACCCTATGGACCATATCACACCAGTCCTGTCCATGGGGCTTTCTTGGCAAGGACACTGGTGTGGTTTGCTATTTCCTTCTTCAAATTAAGGATGATATAAAAGGACAAAAGAGGATTCCATAGGGCTAAAGATGGTTAGAGAGTAGTACCTTGAGGGGAAGATTCAAGAAGGAAAATGATAAGGCAGTTAGGGAGAAAAAGTGAGATAACAAAGAAAAGCTAAATGAAACAATTAGAAGATAAAGCCAATTGAAAGGATGAATTGGTCCTGAAGGAAAAATGGTAAGACTGATTGGCATTTGGTGGAAGACTAAAGAGGACATTAAGGTCTGGCAGTTAGAGTAAGGACAGCAAGCTGAACAGGACTAAGTTATTGAGAGGAGATAGATCTAAAGGTTGTAAAAATTTTAATCCAGTTCTTGAGGCTGAAGTGTAAATATCCACAATTTATTAGAGGGGAACAAAAGGTTGGAAATCTCAATTAGCAAGAACAGTAGGGGAAATTGTAAAATGAGTTGCATTTCTGCATAGTGTTTGTACTCTTGCCATAGAAAAATGACTCAACTGCTCTAAGGATAGGCTTCACTGTTACAAGAGCGGTCAGCAACACACATTTATTAAGCACCAAGGATAAAAGCAAAGCAAAAGACAATTTCTGCTCTAAAGCCACTCCCAGTCTAATGAGGAACACAATGTGCAAACAACTATGGAAACAATATGATCTCAGAGGGAGGGCATTAAAATTAAGGAGGACTTGCAGAAAATGAGACTTGATGGAAGCAGGGAAGCCAAGAAGTAGAGATGAGGCTGAAGAGAGTTCTGGTCATGGGGAGAGCCAATGAAAATGACCAAAATCAGGAGATAGGCTAGCTTGTTTGAGTAACAGCAGGGAGGTTGTTGTAACTAGATCACTGAGTATTACCAGAGGAGTCCGAAGTGAAAAGTAGAAAGGGGATAAGTTATTAAGAACTTTAAAAATCAGAGGATTTCATATTTGAGCATGGAGATGATAAAGAGCCATTGGAGTTTATTGAACAGAAGGTTGACATCAGTCCTGTGATTTAGGAAGATCAAATGGAGGGTGCACTGGAGTGGAGAAAGATATGTGACCAATCAGCAGATTGTTCCAGTAGTGCAGGTGTGAGTGATAAAGGCCTATATCAGGTTGGTGATGGTGTCAAAGGAGATAAAACAGCATATACCAGGGATGTTACAATGGTAGAAGCAGCAGGATTTTACAATTGCTTGAATATAAGAGGTAAGGGACAGAGGAGTTCAAGATGAGACAGATTATGATGCTAGAGGATGGTAGTTCCTTCAAGAGTGATAGGGAAGATAGAAAGAAGGTTTAGGGTGAAAAGATAAGTGATTTCGGTTTTGGAAATGCTTCTTTGAAGATATTTACAAGCCATGTAGTTTGAGATGCTTAATAGGCAGTTGGAGATGAAAAACAGGGGGTCAGAAAAGAAGATAGGGGTGACCAAACATATCTGAGAATCATCTGTACAGAGATGACAGCTAAATCTTTGGGCTAATGAAAAGAGAAAGTGAAATAACATAGAAGATAATAGAGCCCAGGACAGAGTCCTGTGGAACACCACTGGGTACATAATGAATATGCATCTGGAAGTGCAACTTCTATCAATAAAAAAAAATTGATCATGATTCCCATTACATGCATATTTATTTATAAATTACATAATGTACACACACATATACATGTGTATATAATATTCAGTATAATACATACATTATCTTCCTGCACATAGCCCACTTTGTATATATTTGTGTGCATGTTGTCTCCTCCGTTAGACTCAAGGGCAGGGACTATCTTTTGCCTCCCTTTGTATCCTTAGCGCTTAGCACAATGCCTGGCACATAATAAGTGCTTGATAAATGTTTATTGATCTTCATTTCTCACCAAGCTCTGCTCCAGACTTTTCTACCATGCCCCAGAAATCTCTTCATCTTCCAAGATCACTTTAATCCTGGAATTCAGACTTCTAAAGTACCCTCAGTCCCTGTTCCTCCCAGAATCTTCATTTAGAAGGGTTTCCTCTTTATTTCTCACCAGGAAGCACTCTGACCTTCTTCAACATGCCCCTCCTGGAGCCAGGTGTCTTCCTCTTCCCTCTTTTTTTCAGATCCCTTTTATGTTCTGCCTTCCCTCATGAGTACAAAAGCTTGTGGAAGGCAGGTACTTTAAAAAAAATTATTTTTTATTTCCAACAGGAACATAGGAAGCACTTAAAAATGCTTGTTGAATGACATATATAAAATATGAAGAATAAAAGGATAAGATGAAAGAAAAATGTTTTAAAATATTAAATTTAATTGTATGAACTTTTTTGCCTTCATTCAGTTATATTCATACCATATTTAATAATATTTATAGGGAGGACAATGAGATTGAACATGTACAATGAGGAAAAGCACTGATTCTGGAGTTGGAAGATATGAGTTCAAGTGCCTGTTACTACTGCTTACCACCTGGGTGATATTAGACAAGTTATTTGACTTCTTTAGGTCTCTGTTTCTTCATCCATTAAAGGAGGTTAGCCTAGAATGCCTCTGAGGTCCCTTTTGGCTACAAATCTATGATCTTTGTTCCTATGATTTTATGCTTCAATATTTTTCAAAATCTTGATTTAACATTTTGTGACATAGTTACTTGAAGGACTGGTTCTCAGTTCAGTTTATTCCAATATTTGATTTTAAGTGACTCTATTAGCTGAAATAGATCTTCATTAAATATATAGATCCCCAAATAAAAGAAATATATTGCTAAATATACTTATTAAAGCATGAGTCTCACTTTTTAAATCTCATATGTCAATGACAGTTTTTTGTTAAATTTTAGCTAGTCAATTTGCATCTTTCCTAATGTCAAATTAGTTATTATTATTTGATTAAGTAGTGTATTTTTTATATATTTTAACAAAACCCAGTTTTTTTCTTTTTTAAGGTTTTAAATGAGATTTCCAAGCTTTCTAAGTGCGTAGCTATAAGAATTTTTATAAGTGACTCATATGGTTTGCTGAAACAAAATTACAAAATGGTGGCAGCATTTCCAGATATCTATATTCAAGGTGATCTTAGCACAAGTTTCTTTTGAAAAGCAATTGCTTTCATGCTGCTTTTTTCTTTAAAAATGATGAAATTAGCAGATATCAACAAAATAAAAATTTCTGTATGCAAAGAACAGAGAAGAAAGATGGCATGTGGCATCATAAAACTATATTTTGTACAGCTACCCCCCCAAAAATGTTAAATTTGAGATGGCAATATTACCTTCTGCTCTTTTCTGTGTCTTTTAAAAATATTTTATTGATACTCTATTCTTTCTTTTCTTCATTTTTTAGTCATTAATATCCTTATTCTTCCTATTGTTACCTCACAATTCTTCATCTTCCTCCCCCTCAAATAAGATCCTTTCCTTATGAAAAGGAGACAAGTATAAAACAAATCCACACGTTGATCAAGTCTGAAAGTTTAGGTCTCATTTTATACCTGGTCCATTGCTTCAGTGTCAAAAGCTAGGAGTCATGTTTTGTCATTATTCTTCTGGAGCTGTGATTGGCCATATTGATCAAAGATCTGATGTCTTTCAAAGTCATCTTCCTTTGCTATGCTGTAGTCATTGTATAAATTGTTACCCTGGCTCTACTCTCTTTATTCTGCATTGGTTCATATAAGTCTTTCCAGGCTTCTCTGAATCTATCCATCTCATCACTTCTTATAGCAAAATGATATTGCATTACATTCATGTGCCATAATTTTTTCAATTGTTTCCTAATTGATGAGCATCCACTTTATTTCTAGTTCTTTGCTTACTAGGCTTCTCTTCACTCCTATGTTTGCCTTTCAAAGTTTCTAAGTAACTCTGGGCTTTTCATTTTTAATGGTTGAAAGTTCTTTAGTCTATTGAAAGTCAATTTCTGCCCCTCCTAATAAGCACTAAATTCAGTGACACTAAGCAGCCAAGAATCAGAAGACCTGGGTTCAGACTTTTGTTCTGAAAATAATTAGTTGTATGATTCCCTAGTCTGGGCTTCAATATTCTTAGCTTATACATGAAGAGATTGCACTAGATAGTATCTAAAGTCTCTTTTAGCTCCATGAATCTTCTCTCTTCTTTTAACTTTTCTTCCTTTTTGCAAAGCCCACCTTCTCCCATTTCTCTCACTCTCTTTTATATTTATGCTAACAGACTGGCATTTTCTAGACATTGATAGTCATAGCACTTCTTTCCTTCTACCAGATGAATCAAAAGTCATAATATGTCAGGACTGATCTTCAGGACTTTGGCTGTTCTTGGCTGTGTTCCTGTGTTGCTGACTATTCTGGGGCTGCAGCTTTCTTATCAAAAAGGTTTATTTCCTCCCCACCCCACCCCCCCAGGCTACTTCCAGGTCTGGAGCTATTCCACAAGGCAGGTCTCCAAATAGCCAAGTTTCTCCTGTTATAATTAAGCACACAAACAACCAAATACCTCAGAGAGCACTTTGGATTTTTCAAAGCACTTGCCTCTACATTCTTGGTTTTTAAAATTCTATATGGTCCTGATATAATGAGAGGGAAGGGAGGATAAGCCAAACACCTATTGTATGAGATAAAAATGTGGCATTCCCTTAGTCTTTAATGAATGAATTTTTATTTTTAAAAAAATATTTAGTGTTTAATTTTTTCCCAGTTATGTGTAAAAACAATTAAAAAATTTGTTTTTAAAACTTTGAGTTCCAAATTCTCTCCCTTACCCCCTCCCCACTCCACCCACTTCATTGAGAGGGAAAGCAACTTGATATAGGTTATACATGTGTAGTCATGCAAAACATTTATTTCCATATTAGTCACATTGTGAAAGAAAACATAGACCAAAAAAATAAAACCCTCAAGAAAAATAAAGTTAAAAGAGTATTTCTATCTCTATTCAGCCACCAGAAGTTCTTTCTCTGGGGATGTATAGCATTTTGCACCATAAGTCCTTCAGAATTATCTTTGGTCATTGGATTGCTGAGAATAGCCAAGTCATTCACAACTGATCAGCTTATTCTACACCCAACCGAGTGTATGTGTTATTCCATCTTTGAGCCAGTTCTGATGAGAGTAAGTTCACTCACTCCCTCTTATCTCCCCCTCTTTTCCTCCACTCTAAAAGCTTTTTCTGGTATCTTTTACATGAGATCAGTTACTCCATTCTACCTTTCCCCTTTCCTTTCAGTACATTCTTCTCTTACCCCTTAATTTTATTTTTTTAGTTATCATCCTTTTGTATTCAACTCACACTTGTGCCCTCCATCTGTATATACTCCTTCTAGCAGCCCTAATAATGAGAAAGTTCTTATGAGTTACAAATATCATCTTCCCATGTAGAAATGTGAACAGTTTAACCTTATTAAGTCCCTTATGATTTCCCTTTCATATTTGCCTTTGTATGTGTCTCTTGCATTAAGAATGCTTGAAAGTACTGTATTTCATTGACTGACCATTTTTTCCCTGAAGGATTATACTGTTTTGTTGGGCAGGTGATTGTTGGTTATAATCCTAGTTCCTTTCTCCAGAATATCACATTCCAAGCTTTCTGGTCCTTTAAGGTAGAAACTGCTAAATGTTGTATTATATTGACTATGGCTCCATGATACTTGAATCATTTCTTTCAGGCTGCTTGAAATATTTTCTCCTTGACCTGGGAGCTCTGAATCTGACTATAATGTTCCTGGGAGTTTTCATTTTGGGATCTCTTTCAGGAGGTGATCAGTGGATTCTTTCAATTTTTATTTTACTCCCTGGTTCTAGGATATTTGGGCAGTTTTCCTTGATGATTTCTTAAATGATGTGATGTAGATTATTTTTTTTTAATTGATCATGGCTTTCAGATAGTTCAATAACTTTTAAATGATCTCTCCTGGATCTGTTTTCCAGATCAGTTGTTTTTTCCAATGAGACATTTCACAGTACCATCTATGTTTCATTCTTTTGGTTTTGTTTTATTGTTTCTCATAAAATTGATTTTTTATAAAATCATTAACTTCCATTTGCACAATTCTAATTTTTAAGGAATTATTTTTTTCAGTGAGCTTGTATACTTACTTTTCCATTTGACCAATTCTACTTTTTCAGTAGTTTATTTTTCCTTCAGTGAATTTTTGTGCCTCTTTTTCCATTTGTCCAGTTCTGCTTTGTAAGGAATTCTTCTCCTCATTGGCTTTTTGTGCCTCTTTTACCATCTGACTTAGTCTGTTTTTTAAGGTTTTATTTTCTTCAGTATTTTTTTTTTCTGGTGTCTACCTAGCTGTTGACTTGGTTTTTTTGTGATTTTCTTGCATCATTCTCATTTCTCTTCCCAATTTTTCCTTTACCTCTCTTACTTGATTTTCAAAATCCTTTTTGAGCTCTTCAATGACCTGACACCAACTCATATATTTCTTGAAGGCTTTGGATGGAGTAACTGACTTCCGTATTTTCTTCTGAGTGTGTGCTTTGATTTTCCTTGTCACCATAGTAACTTTATGTAGAATTTCTGTGTGTGTGTGTGTGTGTGTGTGTGTGTTGTTTGCATTTTCCCCCATACTACTATTTGACTTTTAACTCTTTGTTAAAGCAAGCTCTGCTTCCTAGGTGGAGGGTGTACTCTCCCAAGCTTCATGGGTTTTGTGGAACTATTTTCAGAGATACTTCTGGGACCTGTAAGTTTTCACTTCTTTCAAGGTAGTACAATTTAAGGAGAGGTGTTTAGTCCTCCCCTGGTCTGGGCTCTGCTCTGTGAGTGACCACAAGCACTCTTTTCTGCCCTGGAACTGGGATGAGGTACCCTGCAAGTCCTCCTGACTCCTGCACTGGTGCTCTATCCACTGCACCACTT
Organism: Notamacropus eugenii; assembly: GCF_028372415.1. Taxonomy (NCBI): domain Eukaryota; kingdom Metazoa; phylum Chordata; class Mammalia; order Diprotodontia; family Macropodidae; genus Notamacropus; species Notamacropus eugenii. The sequence continues at coordinate 441,151,131 of NC_092873.1, forward strand.
AGCAGCCCCTCCGTATGAGGTTATGCCTCATAACCCATACCTGAAATGCATTCTATCACTACTATCAGAAAGCCTTTTTTCCTTCAAGCCTTAGCTTAAGTACTACCTTCTCCATGAACCCCATTCTCCTCCCAGATAGCTGCTGGTGGGTCCCTATTCCCAAATCACCTGTCTACTGTGTACAAACTGCTCCTTAAGGATAGGAACTCTCACTTTTGTCTTTGTATCCCCAGTACCTATATGCCTGGTATGTAGTAAGTACAAACTTTTAGTTATTGATTAACCAGAAGTTATATTATGACTTTCAGCTAAAATGACCAGTTTTCTCTTGGCCACAATGACAGAGTGGCCACAATGACAGACAAATTTTTTTAAAGGTATTTTCTGTTCTTTGATAAGATACTTTACAAGATAAGCTATTTATGACTTACACATAGGGCTAAAACAAAAGAAAATTTAAAAGGCATAGTAGGAATATTAGGTGGGGATATCACCAATACTCTCAAACTGACACACCTAGTTTCTAAATGGCAGGTGATTAAGATATCAGAGTTACCATGACTTATGGGAAAGTCCCTGGAACTGAAATTCAGAAATTTGTGTATACAGTAGTTTAAGGGTGAAGGGAGAACTTTTAACAACTAAGTAGAGATCAGGAAAAGCTTCATGTAAGATGTGACTCTTTAGATGACTGGTGAAAGGAATCAGAAAAAAATTCCTTGAACACTGTAAATGTCATATATTATTTCATAATGTGTTCTGATTTGTATCTAAATATTCATTTTCAATTACATATATTTTTTATTTTTATTTTTCTTTCTTTAAGCATATTAAACTTAAACATATTAAAACAACCTCCAGGTTTTAACAAAAAGTTTATGTTTGACTTTTTTCAATAAGTCCCTAAGAGTTGACAAAAAGATCTTGCATGTTAAAGGATCATTTAAGACCAATGAATTAAAAAAAGCAGGCAGTCAGAGAGAGCCTATGGTTTAAACTATGGAGGTGATTAAGCTTTCTACATTTGTATTAACAAAGAAGTATTAAGTTGAAATGAAATTTTCCCCCTTTCATTCTTTCTCTTTCCTCCTCCTCCCCTTTATTCCCCTCAGAGAGCAACATGAAACTCAATTTTACCCTTGGTCGAGAAGGTGCTAATTTGTCTGACAAGTTGTTGGAATCTGAGCAAGTACAAGGTATCCTTGATGTATCAACACCTTCATGCCGAATGAAGCATGCCTTTTATGTGTCAATGTTTAGTAGATATTCTATATCTCATTAGGTAAGAACAAAGTAAACCACACACAGGCAAGTGTGTGTAGTCGTCTAAGGGAGAAACTTTAAAAGTCTTATGTACTAACCAAGGGGTACAGTAAATTCACCCAGCAAAGAATTTCATCAGAAATGAACTTGATCACATTCGTAGACTGTCTCTCATGCTAAAGGCAGAAGAGTCCTCCTTAGAGAGAGCAACATTCTCTCCCATTTGATCTTCTAGCCTTTCTCTTTATTGACTATAGTATCCGGAAGTATTTCTGAGAAAGTTCCTAAGAGAGACTGCAATGGTAATATTGAAAACCCTAATTCCTTTTCTTTTTAATTGCATATTTATTGATTTTTCCGTGCACTTCATAAAGCTAAGAATTAGTTATATGAGTGACCTTTGCATTTTAACTATACCCTAATTGGTAGCCCATAGTAGCCCTGGGAGTAAAGGTATGATGGAAAATAAAATTCTTTTTTTTTTAAATGAACACATTTTAATTCACTTGATTAAGTTGCTAATTTAACTCTACCTGCAGTTATTATATAACTTCAAATGCTATTAGTTACTTATAACATGTCAAAAATGGGGTTGATAAAAACTTCTTTTAAACTCAGTTTGTTTTTATTTTAAAGAAAAGAAAGAATAGTGACTCTCCCTCCTCAACTACCATCAAGGTATAGAGAAGGAATTGAGCCGGCTGTTGAGCTAAAAGTATGTACAGAATATGGTATTTTAGAGCAAGAAGCCCGCCACAGCATCTTCTTTCAGTGGAATTTTTTTATGGTAGAGAATAGTGGCATACATACACATTATGATTTTCTATGAGTGTTATGTGATCTTTTGTTCAGCACCTCTAGAGAACCAAGAGATCCTCAAATGCTCCTTTCATAGCAATGCATGATATTCTTCAGGAAATTTACCTCTCTAATGTCACTAACTTGATAGCACAGAAAACTTGACACTTTCAAAAAATGGGGAAAAAGATAATTTACTGTTTTGCAGAATTGAATGTCCAGGGCAACTCTTTAAAGATCAGTTGCTTAATAAAGGCTATGTCTACAAGGGAAAAAATAGAGAGAAAAGGGTTACATGGGTCCAGCTGTTTGGGGGAGGCAGTGAGGTGTCCAGCGCTGGGTCTAGAGTCTGGATCATCTGGTTTCACACCTCACCTCTGACAGGCAAGTCATGTCATTTCCCTGAGTCTTGGTTTCCTCATTTGTAAGATGGGTATAAAAATGCCCATGTTATCTACTTCACAAGTTTGTTATTGATTTATCATTTTGTAGCATTGTATAAATACCAGCTCTTATTATGCCATTTGCAGTGGTTCATTTAAATGATTACATGGGACCTGCAATCTCTCTACTCCTTATCTCTTTCCCAGGGCATTACCTTGATATTGGCTGTATTCTCCTCACTTCTCCATCTTGACCCTATGTTGAACCAGTTCAATTTTGCACTATCGTCGGGCTTATCATGTCACTATTTCTCACACCTTGGATACAGTCAGTCATCAAATCCTGTAGATTCTAAGTTCACCATAGTTCTTGTAGATCCCTCTTCTCTCTTCTGATTCTGTCACCATCTTGGTGTAGGTCCTTATCACTTCACACTCAGACTATTGCAATAGCTTTCTAGTTGGTTTATCTGCCTCATCTCTCTCTCTACTCTATTCCATCCTCCACTCAGCTATCAAGGTGTCCTAAAGCACTGATTTGACTATTTATTTTACCTCCCAACTCATAAACTCCATTGGCTCCTGATCACTTCAAGAATCAAGTAAAAATTCTATCTTTAAAAGTTTTTTATAACCCGATATCTTTTTATATTTCTAGTTTTTTTATAGCTTACTTCCCCCTCCACATACTCTATGATCCAGTGAACTGACCTCTGCTGTTCCTCAAACACGACACTGTCTCCCAAGTCAATGCATTTTCCTGAATGTTCTTAGTCCTGGAGTTCTCTCCCTCTTTTGCCCCATCTCCTGGTTTCTTTGTATTCTTTCAAGTCTCAACTAAAATTCCACCTTCTGCAAGAAACCTTTCCCAGTTCCTTTTAATGCTACTATTTTTCTTCTTAGACTACCTCCAGTTTATCTTGTATATATCTTGTTTGTGTATTATTATATCTTTGTGAATTCCTTGAGAGCAGGGACAAAATTTGCCTTTTTTTATTCCCAGGTCTCAGCAGAGCACTTGGTATATTGAAGGTATTTAATAAATACTTATTGACTCATTTACTATTTAGTCAATTTTTAAAATACTGATGGTAATTGGAAATGCCAAATTAACTCTATCATGGTCCCTGCACTAATGGTATAAATATGCAATGACTGTAAATTGAATAAAAAAGTATACCATATGTGACCTTCCAACACCACAGTACTTGAAACCCCCAACAAACTTTTCAAGTATATTTGGAAAGCACTATGTCCAATTAAAATAATTAGCAGGTAATTCTTGGAAATTCTCTTAGCTGAATTGGAAGTGAACAAAAGATGATAACTTTGAATATCTTCTGATGGGGAATGACTGTCTACAAAGAATAGATGAAAAATAATTACATTAAGACTGATTCTTAATTAAGATGAATTTGTGGTATATGGGGGGTTCATGGCTCTGGTATGAGAGCTTGCTGAGCCCCTTTGCGGGGTGACTTATCCACCTTCGTGTCCGCCTGTCACCCAACTCTCACCTGTGGCTCCAAGAATCTGTAGTATGTACAGCACTCACATTCTGGTAAAACTGTCTCAGCAGATAGACTAAATTAGGCCAGAAACCCTTTAGTAAGTTAGGGGTATGTCTACCCCAAGCATGTGAAGACTTCCTCTGGTTACTGTTGTGTTTGTCCTTCATTTTCCAAGAGAACCATGACATTAGGGAGATGATGACATGACTTGTAGTTGACTTTGATTTGAGTGAAGGAGGGCTATGCAAGGTCACCAACTTCACTTTCTTCTCCTGAGTAATCTGGGTCCAGTGGCCACATATTCATCAGGATGACTGGAGATGACCTAGAATTCAATGGGAGACTCTGGCCCTTTTAGGTTAAGGTCTTTTCAGGTTCTCACTTTCAGTGAGGCAATACACATTCAATAAATAGGCCTTTTTAAGAAGTGAATCAGGGGATAGCCCCTTTAATTACCATCCCCCCCAAAAAATCAAACTTGTAGGGGAAGATCCTCAGGGTTGCTGGCCAAAAGAGAAACAGTTACTATTTATACTGATTCTGAGCCAGGAAGGCCCAAAATATGGCAACTTATTGGTGCTTGGGTAGGGACCTATTGTCCAATTGAGAGTTCAAATGGCCATGAAGGTGGCTGAAGCAGGTGCTGTGGATTGCTTAGAGCTTGGTCAGACATTGAGGATACCAAGGTCATCCACTGCGTCCTGGGCTATCATCTGTCATCCTGACTTTTGTCTTGTCACTGGACGTTGATGGCTCTGGAAGAGTAAGTCTGATGACTGTGCCTCTGCCTCACAAATCCAATTCACACATGAGTGACCTCTTCAGAAACAAAGGATGAGCCACAAGATCAGTTTAACAAATTATTAAGCATCTTCCATGGGCAAGTCCTTTCTCCACTGGCTCGTTCTCATGTCAAATCGATTCTGGTTTCTTGAAGGCTATGACAGGCAAGTCCGAGCTAGGACAGATCCTACCAAGCAAGCTGTGTACAGCCACAAAAGCAGCCATATCCCCTATTCTTATCCAAAGACCAGCTTAGCCAACTTTAGAAAAGATCATTGCTAGATTCACTGTGAGATGATGAATTCTTCAGCAACAGCAATTCCTGAAGACTACGTCCTAAACCTTAGAGGGATTGAGATCTTGGGTGGTGGAAGAAGGATTCAGGCTAAGGAAATCAAAACTCCCTCAAGTACAGATGTAGGTACCAGTCATAGTGCTTGTTATATGTCAGGGGGAATGGCCATCTCCAGTGAAACAAAGCGTATGTCAGTGCATCTCATTCATGTTTTAATTATTATCATAAATACATATTCCTCCTACAAACAACTGTTATCTGTCTTCAGATAACTTCTTTTTCTCTTGGAGGCATGGAGAGATGCTCTTGTATTAGCTGACTAGTACTACTATAGCATAATAATATTTGACAGGTGGGCACTTTCATTTCCTCAGAGCTCATAAACATGGGCAACGCAATTATAATTGTGTAGACAAGTAAATACATTTTCTTCTTTTACTGTTATTATTGGGAAGATGTGGTAGGAACAAGCTTCAGGTCTGCTACATAGTACAGGCTATCTAGTCTTTCAAGGGCATTTAAACTCTCTTTGAGGGTTTCATTGACTCAGGTTTCTAAGTTTCTTGCTACTGGTACAGCTTTCTGTTAGCCTAAGTACAAAAGCTAGCTCAAGAAGAGATAAGAATTGTGCCAATGAAGAGCTGATTATAATTGAATCAATGCTATATCCTTGTTGATCATCCTTACACTTACTTCTGTTAATATCTGGACAGTCTTGAGTATTTCACTTCTCTTCAATCCTGAACCTAAAGAATCAGAGCATTCTGGATCAGGATCATCCTACAAGAGTCACACAGCATGAGAAGGCATAGAGAGACTGACATCTGTACCACCAAAAGCGTATACATACTAATGAGAACATAAAGGTATCAAAGTACTGTACCAACTTTTCCAGGACATTGCCATTTTAGGGCAGGAAAAACCAACCACCACCATTATCACAGTAAGAGTTATAGTCTGGGATCTCCAAATTCAATATATACTCTTTCATTTCAGTTAAATCAAATCAACGAGCATTTAATATGTTCTTACTATGTGCCAAGCACTCTGTTAAGCAAAAGGAAAACGAATAGAAACAAAAAACACAGTTCTTGCCTTCACAGGACTTACATTCTAATGAGAAAAGACAACATAAAAGAAAGAGGAAAAGCTGTGTGCAGAAGGAAGAACAGATGCATCACAGGGGTCATGGTAGAGTAGAAAGTCTGCCAAGTCATCAGGGGCAAAGGAAATGGATTTATGATTCTGAAAAAAAAAGAAAAAAGTTTAGAAGGGAAAGGAAGTCGTCCTGGTGAGAAGAACACATATAAGGGGACGCATTCACCAGCTAGTGATTGATGATAGCTTATACTGATAGTGCAACCAGCTCTGTGAATCAATTATTTTATTTGCTTAGTTAATAATAACACATTCTAGCTGTTTGTAAAGTGCTTTACAAATATAACCTCATTTGATCTTTACAACACCCTTGAGAGGTAGGGATATTATTAGAAGCATGGTTTTCCCAACTTTAACAAGTCTCATCAGCAACAAGCATTTATACAATGCTTTAAGGTCTGCAAAATGAAACTGAATCTCAGGTTAGCTGGCTTGCTCATAGTCACATAGCAAGTTTCAGGTCCATTTGCACTCTAAATCTAGACTTCTTTCCATTATCCACAATGCCTCTTATTACTAAAGTTATTCATCATACTCCATCCACTTGTTAAAATATAGTAAAGCTATGGATATTTCTGGCAAACAGTGGAGAGATGCTTTTCTAAGTGAGTGGATGAATAAATGAAAAAAGATTTACTAAATGCACTGTGTTAAGTGCTGGAGATACAAAAATCAAGGAACTTACAGTTTAGGAAGAGGTGGCAATATAGATAGGGGAGTGATGGTCAGGGTGGACATTCTAGTCATGGAAGGGTTAAATTCTTCCATTCATGGTGTCTGGCCAGAGGGCAAGATGGCGGCAAGAAGATGTCCTGGGAATAAAGTCAAGCATGTCTGGAGCCTGCTTCTGTGTGTGGCACTCCAGGACATAGGACTCTACTAATGAATTCCCTATCCAAAGAAATCCAATGAAAGGGTTGTCTTTCAGGTCACGGTCTCTGGACAAATGTGTGGGTGGCATTATTTTCCTCATTTTAATAACAAGGACAAGATTTTAGAATTTGCCAAGTGAAACTGAGTCTCAGGGAGATTAAGAGGGTTTGGCTATGGCAACACTTCGAATCCAGACCTCTTTCTATTATGCCACAATGCCTTTCAGTATATTACTTACCAAAATCTATCAATTTGTTATAATGTAGTATAAACTATGGATGTTACACACATACCCCCGCACACACAGAGGATACTTGTCTAAATGCATCATTATTTTTGAATAGGCAATACCTGTACAAAGCTGCTTTGGAAATGTAGAAAGTCTCACAAAGACAACATCTTACCTGATTATTATTTTTCTAGGAAACTGAGTGGTCAGCAGGGTTTTTTTTATATTTCATCAGTTCATCCACATTCCGTGAGTGGAGATCACCTAAAAGTGCAGAATAAAGTCAATCAATAGATTTGTACTTCTCAAGTTCTGTGGTTTGAGATAATATTGTCTATTTGTTACATTGGATAATCTATTATCATTTCTCTCCTTCTGTCCCTGACCTCCTCTTTCCAGTGTGCCCACTCTTCATTACACACCAAATGTGGACTCTGATGTATGGTTCGAAATCCAGGTAAATCAGAAGAGACTGTGTATAAAAGACAGGAGTCACGTTTGCCTGTGATTCATTCTAATTACATGAAAATCTAACTAATGGAGGAGTCAGTCCAGTCAGAGGAGAAAGGAATGTGGCTTCTCCTCCTCTGTCTTTCCTCTTTCCAGAGACTGACCCCAGTGCACTGTGGAAACTTGATAGCCGTAATCAATAGCCTGTAAAACAATAAGGTCAGCATTACAAAGATTCAGATTTTCTGCCTTCAAATGTAATAGGATCGAGACTGGTGTGCTGAGCCATTGAGGTGAGTCTGACCTTAGCTGACTGCCTGATAAAAGAGCGAGGGGGAGAAGAGAAATAATGGAGTGACATGGGGAGCCTATGGTTGTAAATACAGTATGAGCACATGTCCGCTGCTCATCCTGGGAGCAGGGAGAATCATTTTTCTGCAATTTGACCAAGAAAGGTATATACCGAAACTGGCCAAACCTTGGATTAATTAGAACTGGCATAATAAGAGAGCTGGACAGTTCATAGGTAAGATGTATTGCTTAGCAAGGCAGTTTGGTGTGATGGAGAGTACTGGGTTAGGAAGCAAGGGAAACGGGTTTGAACACTGCCTTTGACATAATTAAAATCAGATTTTAAAAATCTATCTATCTACATATAAATACATACTGCCTCAGACTTTAAAAATAAGATTGTATATATACATGCATGTATGTAGAAATGCATATATGCATTTCTATATATAAATTAGATTATTAAAGATTATTATTAGTAGGTTCTGATACATAGGTTTTCATAAATACACATGTCCATATAATCTTATTTTAATAGTGCCAGAGGCAATATTCACAATCATATAACAGTATATATGTCTACTACATAGACATACATGAAAATAAATATACACATGTGGACATATTACATGTGTATACGTGCACATAACATTACATGCATATATGCACACACACATACATATATGTTCATATATTAAATATAATTGCGGGCAGAGATTGGCTTCTTTTTTGCTTTTGTGCTACAATATATACAATGTATATACGTATTACGTACATATGCATTACATACAAAATATGACTTGATGTATATGAATCCATGTGGCAGCTAGAGGGCACAGTGGATAGAGCGCCAGTCCTGGAGCTAGGATGACTCATCTTCTTGTGATCAAATCTGACCTTGGACACTGACTAGCTGTGTGACCCTGGGCAAATCACTTCACCCTGTTTGCATCAGTTTCCTCATCTGCAAAATGAGCTGGAGAAGGAAATGGCCAACCGCCCAGTATCTTTGTCAAAATAACCCCAAATGGGGTCACGGAGAGTCAGACACTACCGAATCAATGAAACAGCAGTGAAGAACAATATGAATCCATGGTATAAATGCATTATATTTATTATGTATATCACATGCATTTATATTATCTATGTGTATATGTTCTATTAGCTACCTATAGATATATGTTTTATTCCAATAGTCTCTCTAGAGAGACTATTCTTTCTCTATAAACTATTATATGCATTATATTCTATATAGACACACTATTATAGTGCATACCTATAGTATAATACATAGTAGTATAATGTATATGGATCTACTTTTGCAAATTCTAAAGCATTATATTAATGTTATCTTCTGTTTTTCTAATTATTTTGTTAATCTCACTTTTTTCATCTTTTTCAATCTAGTCCAGTGAGAAGCTTTCCTGAGACAAGTCTTTATCCTACTTTTATACTCCATGTTCTGTGGACTATTGCATAAGTCGATAAAATAGATGATTTTTGTTATTGGATAGAAGCACTGGGTTGCCAGCTCATCTTCTTTAGGCTTACTGAATTGATCTTCAGGGCTTCTTTTGTAGCAGATGGAAAGATGACAATGCCCTCATCTTATTCCCATATGATTTTGATTTTTTCGGTCAAGTTGATGTTTTTCAAAAGTTTTTCTTTTCATATAACCTAGAGATTATTAGTATTCAACACAACAACAACTATTTAAAATGCTATTGTTATTTTGTTAGGAGTCAATATCAAGTCTGGGGATTGTAGATATCCGTTAATTTTCCAGGCCCAACAATTCAGTAATTAGTTAATCTCATCTTTTTTCAATGAGAGTTAGATTAAAACAGTTTTGGGATAAGCCACTCTCCTATTATTTCCTATTATGGACCATGACACAATCAATAAAATAGTTGCTTTTAGTAGTTATACACAAATATTAAGATGGAAACTCATCTGATATATTCTCACCGGAAACATCCTCGGTACAACTCCAAGAGCAGATGAAATGATACGGATAAGCTGTACCTCGTCCTCTTCCTACCTTATTTTTGTCTCCTCTGCTAGATTTCTATATTTTGAAAATGTTTTTATTCTAAGAAGCTTAGAGATTATGGCTATTTGGCAAGGTGATATCTCATAAAAATAGATTTTTATGGATCTATTTTGGTTGGAAAATTATTATCATCATTAATGTTTTTATTAATCTCTTTCTCATTCTATTCATCTGGATAGAAACTATCCTAAGGCAAGTTGCTGTTCTATTGCTATTACTTATATTCAATGTTCTTCAGATTATTGCACAGGTGGATAACATAACAGGAATTTCTAGTTTATTATTTTTATTACTTTATCTAATTGTCACAAGTTTTTTTGTCATTTAGATAGAACTGGAGCCTTCACAGAATTAGTAAAAATTGGTGATGCCTACCTCACAAGGTTGTTGCATGGATCGCATGAGATAACCAATTATTCAATATACAAGCTTTTTATGAAGCACCTACAATGGTTTAGGCACCGTCACAAGGACTGGGCATGGTTAAAAATAATGCGGCTGTCCCTACCCTCAAAGAGATTACATTCTAACTGGGGAGACAGCAAGTCCATATGTAAACATACACAGAGTAAATGTAAAGGAGAATAAATAAGAGATAGTTTGGGAGGGAAAGCACTAGCAGTTGGGAATAGCAGGAGCGGCTTTGTGTAGGAGGGGGTGCTCAGGCTGTGTCTTAAAGGAAGGGAAGGGATCTGTGAAGTAGAAATAATATAGAAGTGAGGAGAGAGTGCATTCCAGGCTTGGGAGACAGCCAGGACAAAGGCGCAGAGAGAGGAGATGAGCATAATCTGTGAAGAATGCAGAGAAGGCAAGTTTGACTGCATCACAGAGGAAAAAGGAATGATTTATAATGAAGAGAGATAGGCTGGGGTCTGAGATGAAGGATTTTAAATGTTAAACAGAGAAGGTTATATTTTATCATAGAGGAAATAGGGAGTCATGGGTTTTAGCAGGAGAGCAACCTGGTCTTTCCTTAAGGAAAATCATTTTGGCAGTTGCATCTATCGATTGGAGTGGTGATAGGTTGGAGGAGGGGAGATTGGGATGTTGTTGCAATAATCTAGGAAAGATGTGATGAGGGTCTAAACTGCACTGTGTCAGTAGAAAAGGGGTAGTATATGAAATGTGTTGTGGAAATAGAAATGGGTAAGGAAGAAGGAGGAGATAAGAATGATGCCAAGGTTATGAATTTGAGAGACTGGGAGAATGATGGAGCCTTTGACAGAAATAGGGAAGTTTGGAAGAGGGTTATGTTTGGGGTGGTGTGGGGAAAGATAACAAATTCTATTTTGGAAGGAATGAATTTAAGATGTTTCTGAGACATACCCTTTGAAATGTCCAGCAGGCAATCAGTGATGAAGGAATGAAACTCAGGGCAGGAAGACTGGGGGTAGTCATTTAGCTCTGTGAGTCAGCTGTCTAGAGATGATAGTTAAACCCATCAGAGTTGATGAGGTCATAGAAAGGGTATAAAAAGAGAAAAGAGGACCCAGGTCAGAGCCTCGGGGAATAGCCACACTTAGGAGACATGATACAGATGATCAAGCAGCAAGGGAGACTGAGAAGGAGCAGTCAAGTGAAACACATCAGAGAAACCTAGAGTGGAGAGAATATCTGGGAAGTCAAATGCCTGAAAAGCCCTTTGGAAACCTTGGAGGAATATAAATGCCAATAATCATTCATGATATTGAAATAATTTGTTCATAATTATTAAATTCAAATTATTCATATTATTTAAATTACATAGAAAGATCTTAAAATTCTAGATATGAGCTAACGTTGTCTAGCTCTGGCTTTTTGGTAATTCTAGTAGTTTACCTGCATTTTCTGAATGCTGGGACCACCTGAAAGGGGAAAAACAAAAGACTTGGCACTTCTATTAAAGGGAGAATTCTAATGTGCAACTCTTGGGTTAGAAGCCAGATTCTTTTGGCTTTAAAATAAATGCTCAGCATTTTTCAGGTCTGAATAGAACTGAAGTGGGGCTAATGTGCTCTTATCCACAGGAAACTCCATGATGTTGCTACAGAAAATCTTAGAAGGAGGCTGAGAAAAATCATCTGGAGCATTGAAAGAATGAATTTTAACCAGTTCAGAGCTTGCTCATGCTTCATGGTTGGCATTTATGATCTGAGCTTTAGAAGCTACAGTTTAAGTAGGGAAAGTCAAATTCTTCTCTTAAGTGATCTTTTAAAAGGTTTTCTGAAAAAATGTATCATTGACTCTCAAAATATTATGGATGACTGAATTACTTAATAATATTTGTGTATTTGTGTGTGTACGTGTAAATGAGTCAGACACATACAGAGTAAATTTCTTTCCAAATATACATGCACTTAAAAATTAGAAGAAAAAAAACATTTTTTCCCCTTGGAATGCTTTGATGAAGCTAGATCATTTCAGAAATAGTTCAAGATGTTCACCGAAGCAAAAATGGAGCCAGATGTAACTATTCCTCTCTGTAAGATCAACCCCGCCCCCCTCCAAAAAAAAAAGCAACAAAAAATGAAACCCTGCAGGTTATTTACCCTAAGGATAAAGTTCTTATGGAGGATACTAGTGGTTTTGAGGTCAAGGTCTGAATTTAAAAAAGTAAAGTGAGTTGCATATAGTAGCTACTACATACTCAGAGAATGAATAAATAACCACTGACTTCTAGTAAATAAAGTTCACTGTGGACTCTTATTTCCCACAGCTCCCCTTTATGTAACTTATTTTAGCTAGCCAAACTTGACAGCAAGCTGTTTCTCCAATTCCAAAGGTTGACTCTTGTCTCTATGTACTGGTGCTGTCTTCTCTGATGCCTGGAATAAACTACTTTCAGTCTCCACCTGTTCAAATCCTTTTCTTTCTTGAAGACTAAGCCTAGGTGCCCCACCTCTAAGAAGCCTTCTTTGATTACTCACAGGTAAAATTGTTATCTCCCTCTCAGATTTTTCTAGAAGCACTTGCCTGGGTCTTTCCCACTCGCTACACTCAACCTTCTCACATGCATTTGTATGTAATCATCTTTCCATCGGGAGAATTTAAACTGTTTGAGGACCTGAAACATTGTGTCCTTTTCCAATTTTGCGTCTCCATTGTCCCTCGCTATTATATTGTAGCTTGTGCTAAGTGACACAGTGGAAAGAATGTTCTGTTTGCAGTGTGAGAACCCAGATTCAAATACGAGCTCTGCCATGTTCTTGCTCCGTGATCATGCTTTGTAAAATGAAGGGGGTATGAACTGCATTAGACCAGATGTTCTCTGAGGTTCCTTCCAACTTGAAATCCAATGGAACTCTGGTCCAATAGTAAAATGTTTTGGTTAATACCTGTGATGTTATCACAGTGGGAATGCCTAGTGTAGAAAGGGTCTCAATCAAGGGAGATAAGAAACTCTTATCTAACTCGTATTCTTAGATTATCACCTGAGGTGATGCAAATTTAAGTGATTCCTTCATTCTTCATAGAGCCAGTGCATATCTGAGATTTGGGTCTTATCAAAGCTTTGTTTTCCAGAGCTATTAATTTCACTGACTGGCCAATAATAGGCCCCAGACCAAGCCTCACTTACTCATTGTTTGGGTTTTGATGCGAAAATGTTATGGGTGGTGCAAGTGTGTAGAGTAGGCTTGGAGTCAGGAAGACCTGAGTTCAAATCTGACATGAGATACTTATTAGCTGTGTGACCTTGGGCAAATCACCTCACCCTGTTTGCCTCAGTTTCCTCATCTGTAAAATGAGCTGGAGAAGGAAATGGAAAACCTCTCTAGTCTCTTTGCCAAGAAAACCCCAAAAGATCTTGAAGAATGAGACACAGCTGAAAAACAACTCAACAGCAAACACATAGAGACACAAAAATTATTTATACATATGCATATATTTGTATAATTTATTTTCATTGACTATGAATACTTCTTATAAAAATTTGCTTTCCTTTTTTTTAATGGGGGTGGGGATTGTGAGAGAAAATAAATTTGTTAACTAAAAAAATAAAGAGGTGGGAAGATGCCACAGATATGAAGTATTTTTTACTTTGTTACAAGAGATCTCCCATGTTTGAGGAATCAATGGTAAATATAAAAATTAGACATAAATAATACTTTTTAATAAAAGGTAGAATAAATTTAAGTTGGGACTTAAAGGAAGCCGGGGAAACCAGTAGGTGGAGGTGAACAGGGAGAACGAATTAAAAGAAGTCCCCAAGTCATGAAATCTTTGTAAATAACAAACAGCAAAAGGTGGAATAAAACTCAAGCTAAGTACTAACACAATGGAATCTGATTTACAAAAAAAGTAATTAGCAAGATGGAGGATTCAGCTGATAATTATGTTAGGAAGAATGCCCCCAAATTCCCTTCTGATTCCTTTATTTCTCTGCCCATTCCCAAAGGGTATACAGTGTATTTGTACATTACCTACAACCTGGTCCTAATCATATTCTACAACTATGGTCTCAAAAACCTATATCCACCAACTCGTTTTACTATTTTCCTCCTTCCTAACTACAATCATCAGAAGTTAAAGCCTACTTATTGGTGCCTAACCTGAACTCCAAATGTGGTGTTGGTTTACACTGCTTAGAGTAATCCATTGATTTTTCTGTAAAAGATGAATATATTTAAAATGGAGGTTCTGTGTGTGTGTGTGTGTGTGTGTGTGTGTGTGTGTGTGTGATGGACTCCTTTGGTCGCTTGGATTTCTCAAAATAATAGAATATTTTTAAGTACATAAAATAAAATACATATAAATTCAAAGCAAACCAAATATAATGAAAATCAAAATATAATTTCTTTTTTTCTCCATCCAAGTTCTGGGACTCCCTTGAATTCTGTCTATGATAATGTTGGCACCAGGTTAAGGATCCTCATTTCAGAGGTTTACATTTGTGAACCTTTTTCTGTAGTGTAAAAAGGATACAATGCATTAAAAAGGAAGTTCATAATGGACAGAAAAGGCAGAATTGAAAACTACTTCTCCCAGGCATGATGTAGCATGACGCATATGATTGCTGTAACCTAATGTACCCTGAAGTGATTCGAAACACCTCAAGCTGCATAATAATGCGGATATATTGCTTGTTTGTGACCATGGTTAAGGGCAAAAAGCAAAGGAAATTTAGAAATAGAGCAAACCACTTCACCCTTTGGCACTTCCCAGGCCCCAGGGGCTTGTCTTCCCTGCAGCTCCCTCTACACTGGGCTGCTTTGTATTTTGGTCTTACATTTTTCTACCTGCTAAGTTAAAGAGAGGGCTCCAAGCTTCAGACTCTCTTCCCGTTTCCACCACCAGAGGCATTGCCATGGAGATGAACTCTTCCTAACAGGATTCTCTATGCTTTAGTGGGAAGTTGTGTTACTGTACTACAAAATATATTTGGGGAATAATGCTTTTTTTTTTTTCCAAATGTATCTCCAAAACCTTAATCTAACTATTGCAAATCTTCTGTGCTTAAAAATTCAAGTCAATTCAATGTATAAACATTTATTAAGTCCTTACTATGTATGTGACACTGTGCTAGGCATTGGAGATTACAAAGACAGAGCAGGTAGGCAATCTCTGTCCTCAGAGAGCTTATGTTCTACTGGAACTTACACTCTATGTTCCTCCTTTTTCTCTTCTTCCTTCTCCTTTTCCTCCCCTCCTTTCTCTTTCTTCCCTTTCTTCTCCTCCTTTTCTTCTTCCTTCTTTTCCTCATTTTTCCAGAAGAGAAAGTTAAGTGTGGTACAATGGCCTAGATCCTTGATAAGGAGGTAACATACCTGGAATCATGTTTTGGCTTTGCCATGGATTCATTGGGAGAACTTGAACTAATCACTGAACCTGACTGTATGAAAGCCTGGTCTTAAGAGATCTTTATCTCTGTATCTCTTTGCAGCTATATCTGTATCTATATCTATATCCATATCCACATCTATCTGTATGTATGCATATACGTATACACACATATGTATGCATACCTGTGTATATATATGTATATGTGTGTCAAGAAAAATATGACATGCAAAACCCCTCAAAGAGAATAAGAGACAGATTGGTGTTAGTGGTGGTGGTGGAGAAAGACATATGAACAAGGAGTCAGGAGACACGTGGATTCTAATTCTAACTCCAACACTTACTAGCTTTGGAAACATGGCTTAATCATTTGTTTGGCAGCTTAGCACAATAAAAAGAACATTGCCTCTGGAGCCAGAAGACCTGGTTTCCAATGTCATCTCTTATGCTTACTACCTCCGTAACCTTGGGCAAGGCACTTAACCTTCATTTATAGGTAAGAATGGGCTGGTATAGTTGGCTTCTGAGCTATCTTCTGGCTCTAGATCTAGGATCTTATCCTGTAAATTCTTTGAGTCTCAGTTTCCTCATCTCTAAAATGAGGCTAATAGTACCTACCTCATGGAGTTATGGAGACAAAGTGAGATAATTTGTGGAAAATATTCTATAAATTATTATAAAATGATAGCATCCTAAAGATCAATTATATCAATAAAGCATTGTCAAAAAATTAATCATTAGATGAACAACAATACTAATAACTAGAGAAAGACATGAATACAAAAAGAATGACATAAGAGAGAGTGAGGTGAGTGCAAAAGAGAGGTCTAGTAAAAGTTCTAGGAGAAATCCAAAGAGGAAAAGATTACTTCCATTTGAGGATGGTGTTAGTTGGGATCAGGGAAGGGTTCACGAAGAAGGTGGCTCCTGAATTGGGTCACTTTGTTAAAAGGGAGTCATAGGCATGGCATAAGTAAAAATTTAAGAAAATAGGATGAAATTCAGAGTTTGGCTAAAATTTGGTATCTATTTCGCTTTCTTTAAATATTTGGTTGTGGCCTTTACTAGCTGTTGCTAACTACAGTTAGCAATGTCTCTGCTGATCAGAAACATTACTATTTTCATACAACATTCAATAAGCATGTAGTGCTACATTGGATGCCTCTACTTTCTCTCTTTTCACTCTTTCTTAACCCCTTACAATCTGACTTCTGACTTCATCATTCCACTGAAACTACTCTAAGTTACCAATGATTGCCAAATTCAATGACTTTCTCAAGGCTTATTCTTCTCGATGTTTGCCATTGTCAATTGCCTTCTTCTACTTGATAAAGTCTTCTCAGTTTTGGGGACAGTACTTTTTCTGGTTCTCCTAACCATCAGACCTCCTTTTCTGGATTCGTATCCAGGTACTGTCCTTGAACTGGAGGTCTGTAGGTGTCCCACAGACCTTCCTTGGGTCTTCTCTTCTCTCCTCCCTCTCTAATATTTCACTTGGTAATCTCATCAATTCGAGTAAATTTAATTATCATCTTTATGCTGATGATGCTCCTAGTTACTTCTCCAGT
This sequence comes from Notamacropus eugenii, assembly GCF_028372415.1. Classification (NCBI taxonomy): domain Eukaryota; kingdom Metazoa; phylum Chordata; class Mammalia; order Diprotodontia; family Macropodidae; genus Notamacropus; species Notamacropus eugenii. Next base: position 441,168,543 of record NC_092873.1, read on the forward strand.
CTTAATGTCTCTGCAGATTTTCAGTCTTATATTTCCAACTGTCTTTCAAATATCTTAAACTAGATTCTCAATAGATGTCTTAAACTCCACATATCCAAAACTGGACTAATTACGTCCCCTCTTAAACACTCCCTTCCCCATCCCTCCAAAATTACCTGTTACTGTCAAGAGTACCACCATCTTCTCAGTTCCCTAGGCTCACAACCTAGTGGACTCTTCACTCCCTCTAACCTCCCATATGCAATCTCTTGCCAAGGTCCATCGATTTCACCTTTGCAACATCTCTCAAATATACTCCATTCTCTTCTCTGATACTCTAACTTTCCTAGGACAAGCCCTCATAACCTTACACTTGTACTATTATAATAGCTTACTGCTTAGTCTGCCTGCCTCAGATCTCATCCTTGCCAATCCATTTTCCATTCAGCCAAAAAAATTACATGCAGGTTTGACAATGTCACCCTCCTACTCAATCATCTTCCGTAGCTTCCTATCACCTAAAGGATCCGTCCTGTTTAGCGTTCAAAGCCCTTCATAACCTAACCTCCCCATACTTCTCCAATCTTGTCAGACTTTATTCTCTGCCATAAACTCTTTGATTCTAACTCTGGCCTCCTTGCTCAATGAAAAAGATACTCCATCTCTCCATGCCAGGCATTTTATCTGGCGGTCCTTTGCCAGGAATGCTCTCACTTTTTATCTCTGCCTACTGCCTTCCTTGACTTCCAACTAAAACCTCATCTTCTACTGAAAGCCTTATCCAACTACTCTAATTCTAGTAATTTCCCTCTTTTAATTGCTTCCTATTTTTTCCTGTATGTACCTTGTTTGCATATATTTATATTTTTATAAGTATATATTTGTATGTATATCTATATACATCTATTTACATATACTACACATGTACATACACATACACAACTTGTGTATATGCACGTACACATATATTTGCATGTACAAATATATATGTATTTGTCTTTACATATAAATCGATACATATTTACATACTGATGTGCATATTTGTATGTATATATTTAGCTTCATTTAGATCATTAGTTCCTTAAGGGCGGAGACTGTCTTTTGCCTCTTTTTGTATCTTGAGTGGTTAGCACAATGCCTGACGCATAGTAGGTACTTAATAAATATTTATTGATTCCTTGGTGCCTGTTATTCTCTGTGAGGAATTTAAAGACATACACACACACACACACACACACACCCCTATATTGTAGCCCCCTACCTTCATGGAGTTTACAGTTGTGTGCGTATATGTGTGTGTATGTGTGTATGTGTGTGCGTGTGTATGATGTACGCAAATAACTCATGCAAGTAACTGTAATAATTATAATAAGATGGCTATACAAAGGAATTTAAAAAGTGATATAAATTCAAGCCAGGAAGAGATACTGCAAGGTGTCTTTATAGCTTTTTTTAAGCTATAATTTGTATATTATGCCTCTGACAAACATTCACAAAAGTGAACATTTCCACATATAAATAAGAACAGAAATAAAGGATTGTATGAGGAAATAGGAATCTCTATTACATATGCCTTAGGTGTTCTAAAGGCATGAGATAAATTTAACATGGTTGAATAAATACTGTCCTGCTTGTCCGGGTCCCCTCTGAATTTTTTTTTTTTGCTCTCATTTGTGTATAAAATCCCCCCAAAACAACCAGCAACCTATCATTGACACTCCTTTATTTTCTTCTTGTTATGATATTCCCAATACCATCTTTTTATCTTTTCATAGTCACACATTCCCAGAAAATTTAATCAAAAGAGTTCTCAAAGGCTAACTAGTATAAGAACAGCATTGGCATTCCCTTTTTTGAGGAGTTTTTCCTATAAAGTAATGACACAAAGCTTTACATGTACAAGTCTGTAAAAGCAATCGTGGCAACACATTTGATGACTGCTGCTGTGAATAATTTTAAGGATTTAATCACATAGTATAATGAACTCCCTATTTATTCAGCATTAAACTAAACATTATTCAGAAAAGTACAGCATAACATTCATAGCAACATCCTTAAGCAGACCATGTCATCTAATACATATATGTATTTCATAACACTCAGTATGTCATATATCATTGCATCATCAACATCACGGGGTCCCAGGATAGGGTCTTCCCTAGCATGATGCATCCTTAAGGGATAGCAGAAAATACCATACCATCCACCCCTAGATCACTGTAAGAACAATCTCCTTAATTAACTGGGTACTGACACAGTATCCTCTCTCATCTTGACTCAAGGCTGACTTTTAAACCCCAAGTTTCCTCTTCCATAGACCAACTGCTCAGAGCTCTTGTCTGGGTTCATGTAAAGCCAGCTGTCTTCTCCTGCTCCTTGTTTCAGCTTGTAGGAACTGTTCCAGTCCAAACTCTTCCTGCTTCTGCCTGATAGCAAGTTCCAGGGGCTCCTGCCCACAGTTTCTGTTTCTAGGAAAATAAAGCTTAACAGGACTATAACAATTCATTCATAAAGACCAACAGACAGGACTTCTATCTGAGAAATTAACACAGACCAACAGACAGGGTTTCTGTCTAAGAAATCAACACAGACCAACAGTCAGGACTTCTGTCTGAGGAATTAACACAGATCAACAGACAGACTGCTGATATCCCAAACATTATTTCTGTTAGGACTCCCCACAAGCAAGTTCCCCTAGACATTTCACACTTGCTGCTCTTTCTCAGCTCCGCTTTTCTCTCTACTTCTCTTAGCTCTGCTTATCTCTCCAAACAATACAATGTATCTATCTATCTATCTATCTATCTATCTATCTATCTATCTATCTGTCTGTCTATCTATCTATATTGTTTCCAATCAAAGATTCTTGAGTGGCTCAATCACAGGCAAGACTCAATCAAAGGCACTTGATTGGCTAAAACTCCATCCAGAAAAATGGCAAAAAAAATCCTACTTTGCTTGCTATTACAAAGCCATGAGGTAGGATGATTTATCCTTTACTCTCCAAGTTGTGCGGCTGACTCTCTGGACTTTCTTTATCATGCTGCAGAAGCCCCTAGACCCTGGAGCTTTATTGACATTTCATATTGAAAACACTCTCCACTCCTGTGGTCTCGTAGTGTTTCTTGATCTCTGTGTCTCTCTCTCATTGCCTGTTTCTTTCTAGAACCTTCATTTAGAAAGGATGCCAAGGCTAGCCAACTCTCAATTCCTCTTCAGGCTGCATTCCTTACTCTAGAGATGAGACAGAGTGAGAGAACTGTTTTTCTTGGAAGAAGAACAGGAGAGCAAAGTGTGTCATTTGCTATTTCTCCATCCTTAGGCCCTTGCATAGGCTTGCTCTCTCTCCCCACCTCTGCCTTACAGAATACACAATTTGCTTTAAGTGCCACTTCCTGAATAAATCTCTTTTGGAGTCCTTCCCCCCATTCTTAGGACCCTCCTCCACAAATAAAGTAACTTTTCATCTACCTTGAGTATATTTCATATTTACTTATCTGTGTACATATTGCTCTCTTCAAGTAGAATGGAAGCTCCTTGAGGATAAGGACTATGTCATTTTTTGTGTCTTGGCATCTTCAATGCTTAGCACTATACTTTGCGCATCGTAGATGTTGAATAAATGCTTATTGAACAAGTGAAAGGGGAAGACTGAAAGAATATACTTCATGAGGAGGAGGTGCAGACAGGTAGGAGAGATGGAGCTCCAAATACAAACTTCCTCAGTTTTGCAATTTTATCCTGAGAGTATATTCATCCTCCACTGAAGCTTCATCTTGATTTGGAGTGACCCAGGGCTTTCAAAGGCTGTCTCAGTAGAGCACAAGCTCTGGCAGGATTTACTAAGCTGGAAAGACTTTGAGGATGGAGATGAAGATAGATTGCCTGTCTCTTTTCTTAGGACCAGACTAGAAAAGAAAAGAGAAACTCTTCATCTGAAAAACAAAAGCTAAAAGCCAAAATCAAGCTCCTTGAAGGCAAGACCTAGTATACTTTTATTCCCAGCACCTAGTGTAATGTCTGGAGTGTGGTAGGCAGTTAATATATAATTCTTGGTTGATCGGTCATTTAGAAGAATGGCCACTGGGTTATAATTGCTATATCGTTGTTATTAGGCCCAGAAATCGATGAATTCGTCTCCCCATTGGCTGCAGAGAATATGAAAACACTGATGATCAGGGCTTTTTTTTTTAAAGACTGGAATAGTGAAGACATGTGTCATGACCAGGTGATTCTGTTGGGGTTTTAAAATAAAAACTTTTCCCTGGCTCATTGTAGAAGGGAAGAGTAGAAAATGTCCAGCCTTCTTTTCAACCAATTGTCTTAAGAAAAACACTGGCATACTATTTCAGTTCTTGGGCCTGATATGCTTTTTGACGCTTCCACAATAATCCAGTTGTGCAGAAATCAGTGTTGTTTGATTTAAAACACAAGAGCCCAAAGGAAAGAGACCACACTCCTGTGAACTCTCATTTTAAAAAGTGTCCAGAGCATATAGGCACCTATTTTTATCTTTAGGTGATGATGATGATTTGAGATACAGTAAAAATTGGAAAATTTGTTCACTTAACATTTATCTCAGAAGTGGCACTTTGTCACAGATAAATGTGGAGGACAAGGACAAGCCAGACTCTACCGCAAAATAAAATTTAAGAGACAGGGGTGTAGAATGTATGACTTACTTTAAGAGAAAGGAACTGATGTTGAAATTCATATAAGCTCTGGCTGATTGGAGCTCTTGACAAGGTGTCTCAAAGCAATGGCAAGGTAATACCATAATGGCATATGAATTATCTCATTACTCTGTGTTATAAAAGGGGCAGAGATAGGAGAGTGTTGGTAAATGTTGAATTATTATTTCTTTGGAAAAAATGTACACATGACATATGTGCTTTTAAGTTTAATTTGCATTATTAACATTTTCTCCTGTTCTTTCTTAAGTCTAGAAAACCAATGAAATATAATGCTTTTATTTATAATGTTTTATATAATGCTATATAAGCTTTTATTTGTAGCATTTGCCAATTTCAGAGGTATAAATGCTCACACTGAAAATTTCACAATCAACTCTCAGGAATAGGTAAGAGTTGGCTCTAGAACACATCTAGTTTTGTGATAATAAACAGGAAGTAATTGATTACTTATAAAGTCTTGCTGTGATTAGCGAATCTCAGAATTGGAAAAGAACTCAGAAGTAATTTCATATGTCACAAAATACAACAAAAATTCTCTTACGTCATCTAAAACAATTTGTTATCATTCAGACTCTGCTTGAAGATGTTCAGGAATGGGGATCTTACTGCTTCCTGATGAAATTTATTCTACTCTTGGACAACCTGAATTGTTAAGGAATTTTCCCCTAACATCATGTCTAAATCTACCTCTCTGCAAATCCCTGTAGCTTCTCTTAGTCTGTCCTCTGAGTCCAAGCAGAATGGGTCTTACAGTTCTTCTGTAAGGTAACCCTTGAAACACTCAAATAATGATGTCATTTTCCTCCTCCAAACTCTCCCCTCTCCACCAAAATTTTCTCTAAGCATTCAATTTCTTCAGTCAGTCACCTTGACTATTCTTGTTTGGACATGCTCCAGTTGAAGGAATTCCTCTTCTCAAATATGGTGCCCAGAACTGAATGCAGTAATACAGATGTGGTTTGATTACGTCAAAGTACAATGGTGATATCATCACCCTCACTTAGAACACAATATTTCTATCAACATAGTCCAAATAAGACTTTATTCTTCCCCTTTGGATGTCATATATCACTGCCATGTGACACTCTCCTAGTGAGCTTGGAGTCAGGTCTTTTTCACATGACTCAATCTAGAATACAGGTATTATTTTTTCTTGTTATTGTTCTTGTTTAATTTTTTAAAATTTAGGTGTAAGATTTTACATTTATTGCTATCACATTCAATAATTTTAATTTCAGCCCATTGTTTTAGCCAACTAAATTTTTCTTCTCAGCCTTATGCCTTCATCCAAGTTATTGTAATTCAATGTACAACAGAAACAAAGGACCAAGGACAGAGACTTTGGATATTCAAATAGAGATATCTATCTAATTTAATTCCATTCCCATTTAAACATTTCAAAGTGCCTCTCATGTGCAAGGTAGATCATGGGATCATAGATTTGGAATTAGAAGGCACTTTAAAGTCAATCTTATCCCCTCATTTTACAGGTGAAGAAAATGAAGCTGAGACAGGTTGAGATATGCTCAGGGCAACTCAGCTAGTAACTGTTTGGATTTGTATTGAGTCATTTCTCTTTGGGTCTGGCCCAAAGAGACTATTTCTGAATTAATGTAACTACATGTCCTCACTTTAGAATCACATGTAATAATAATAATAGTAATAATAGCTAGAAATACAGGTGCTAGTTTGTTGTTCGATCATTTCAGTTGTGTTTGACTATTCACGACCCTATTTGGGGTTTTCTTGGCAAAGACACTGAAGTGGTTTGCTACTTGCTTCTCCAGCTCCTTTTATAGATAAGGAAACTTGAGGCTAACAGGGTTAAGTGACTTGTCCAGAGTCATACAGCTGGTAAGGTCTGAGGCTGGATTTGAACTCATGAAGATGAGTCTTCCTGACTTGAAGCTGGACACTCCATCCAGTGCGCCACCTATCTGCTTATGGGTACTATTAGTATCCCCATTTTATAGATAAGGAAGATAAGGCTGAGAGAGGTTAATATCTTATACAGCTGGTAAATGGATTTGAACTTGGGTCTTCTTGATTCCAAGTCCAACACTGTCCACTGTACTAGTCTTGCAGCTGCTGCATAGATAGGATGAAACCAAGCATCTGGAAGCTTTCAGGAATACATAGGTATTTACATTCATAATTTTCCATAATTTAAAATGTACAAGGTTGTAAAAAAAAAAAAAGGAAAGATAAGAATAAACTTGGAGAAAACTTGAGAACTCACATGCTCAGAAGAGATTATTCAAGAAAGTTTGGAACAAAAGTTCTAGTGAATAAGACATTTAGTATATGATAAATCCAAGTGCTTGCTAATAGGATTGGTGCATAATCTCCTACAGAGATTGTGGTTCTGGGGTCTCCAAGGCAGGTTGAACTGACCCCCATGGCATCCAGTGTGTCAGTTAGCATTCCAACAGGGTAAGACAATGACAGTTGGTGTTTGGCTGGGTTGGGAAGTATACGATAACAGAGAGGTTGGTGGCAGGTCTTGACCCAGGTCTAATAAATCAGGAATGCATTTAACCAATGGGCTTTTCCTGGAGGGTGCGTGTGGGTTGGAATGGCTTTTTACAGTGTCCTGGGAGCACTTTCCAGGTAGCTATTCTCAAACCTTCTCCATGAAATGTTAGCCCCAGTCCAACTCACTCCCCCTCAAGGCTGCAATTGATGAGTTCTCCTTCAGAGCTCTCAAAATGCTTTCTATCTTTATTATAAACTTATCACACACCTTTTCTCCCCTATAATATTTTATGTTACACACAGGCAGTAAGTATGTTTTACTCATCTTTGCATCTCCAACAAACATCATACATCAGCAGTTCAGTTAAATAAAAAGCCAAAACAAAACAAAAATACAATTATTAAGCAATCCCATATGCCACGAAATTGTATTAGGTGCCAGGAGGTGGGGTACAGACAAAAATGAAAGAATCCCTGCCTTTGAGGAACTTTCATTCCATTGGTGCACATAGTAGGGGTGCATATATAGTAAATATTTGCTGTATTTCTATAGCAGAGCTCTTTCATAGTTCTTTCAGACTGACTTCTCATCCTGCCTTCTGCCAATTTGCTTCTGCTCAATACAACCGATGACTTTTTCCTATTGCCACCTATAAACCACCACACCTCCTCCCTTTGTTGCCTTGTTCTTCCCTTCCTCTTATCCATTGTCTCCCCCCAATCTCCAGATTTCGATTTTAACGACTTTATAGTATTTGAACTATATTAGCTCAGCTTCCTGCATCTTTTTGCTTTGTGTCTAGCACCCTGTTGGAACTTAACACTCTGCTAGCAATGATGGTAAGGGCACTTAATGCAGACTTACCTTTCCTAGGAGGATTACATGAAATCTGAGAAGCCAAGTGATTGTTCTGTTTGGGAAGTCCCCAATTTCCCAAGGTTTGCTAGGTGGACGCTGAGTGGGATAGGGCATGAAGGGAACCACAGCTGCCAGGAATTCTACTATTGCAAACAGCAGGGATAAAAAAAAATATATTTTTTTACAACCAAACTTCTCACAGCCAAGTTTTAAACAATTTTAATAAAGCAGAGTACTCAATTAGAGATGCTTGAGGAAGCCAGGCACGTATCATCTGTGTCAGCAGCAGAGAAGAAAATATTTAGCCTGTGCAAGCTGTGACCACTTCAACCCCGTATGATGATGTTGCCTTACAGAAGAGTGAAAGAATACATTGAATACCTCAGAGAGATTAATTTCCCCAGAAAAAACAAAGGAAGATCCTCTGATTACATTTAAATATTTCCTTGCCAATGCTTGGGGAATTCTAACATTCCTCTCTTGCAAAGGAAAGCTTTTGTGCCTGGGAAAAAGGTGATTAGGGAAACATGGTTCAGAAAGAGAGATGGAGGGAGGGAGGGAAAAAGGGAGGGGGTGGTTGGGAGGAGGGAGGGGGGATGGTTTCTGCAGTAACACAGGTGCAACAGTTTGAAGTGAGTGATGGCCTTACAAATGACTCTGGCACAGAGCAGAGGAAACTCAAGGAAAAGATTAATTGAATTACAGCGACAGTGTGTGTGCATTTTATTTCTGCCATTGAGTCCAAATGGATTGTGAGGCTGACTGACCAGCTGGGGAGGGTCAGAATATTGAGGAAATAGGAGGGGAGATGCATGAGCAAATTTCCTGATGGGGAGGAAGATCTAGCTTGCATGCATTTTAATAAAACGTTTTGGGGTTTAAGAGGTTTCAGTTCGTCAAACTTTTTTTTATTTAGGAGTGTATTAATTACCATTAGGTTAAGGAAATGGCTGGGGCACGTGTATCTCCCCGTAAGCAAGTATAACATATGAAAACTGAAATTTGTACAAGTTGAAATTGACAACACAACTTAGGATGCCCATTTAGCATTTCCTCTGGGCTATCTCCCCAAGTCAGCACAGACACCCTCATTGGTGTCTGCTGTCCCCACAGGTTTTAGAGTACCCTGTAGATTCAGACTCCTACTACTGTAGCTCATGAACCCCCAGTGGTTGGTTCCGTGATACAGTTGGAGTTTGGCAAAGTTAAGATGACAAAAATAACAATTGCAAAATATTTGCCCCCAAAATGGGGGATATGTTCTTTTACAGGCACATTCAGGGTCCATGGTAAGGGTGGGAATGAATGTGTTGTGGGGTATACACGTATGGAACACATATGACTGATTTAATTTATAGCTCCAATACTTTAGGTCTTTGATATCCTCCTTCTCCTAGTAAAGTCCTCACCAAACTCCCCTCTGACTTGAATGTCTTTGCTGGCAGAGGTGTTCAGCTGGGCCCTTACAGCCTGCACCTCTTCAAAGTTTTACTATTGATTGTTAGGGCTAACTCTCTCTTCATTCCCCTCCTCACCTTTCCCTTTCCCTTTCCCTCCCCTCCTCTCTACTCCCTTCCCCTTCCTCTCCCTTCCCCTTTATTTCCTTTTCTCCTCCTTTCCTTTCCCTTCTTCCCTTCCTTTTCTTCTTCCCTCCCTCCATGCTTTCTTCCTTTTTCCTCTTCTTTCCATCCTTCCCTCTCACATTTTCATTCCTTTTCTTCCTCCCTCCTTCTCTCCCTTTTCCTTCTTTCCCTCCTTCCTTCCTTCTATTTTTACTTCCTTCCATTACTCATTCCTTCTTTCCTTCCTGCTTCCTTGCCTTTCTTGCTTTTTTTTGCCTTCTTTCTTCAGTTTTAGAAGACCCTGGTCATGGAGTGCCAACTCTGGCAATACCTATCATTCTGGAAGAGGCTTAAGTATGGGAGGCATCAAACTCTATGTCAGTCTTCTAAGGCTGTGCATAGCTATAGTCAGAGAGGCTCCCAAGAAAAAGGATGGTTACTATGGAGCCTGGTAGTTTAACTAGATTTTACTAACTAGCTATTTCCCTAGAATTTCACTAGATAATTTGGTAGTGACACCAAAAATGAGTATGAGAGACATCATCAGGAGAGAAAAAAAAAGGATAAAAAGAAACCTAAAGCATTGCTGACAAATACTTAAAGGGTTTGTCATGTAAATTAGTGATGTCAAATTCAAATAGAAACAATAACCACTAAACCATTCATAAGGATTCCTGTGAACTAGATATCAATTAAAAAAAACAAAACAGTGCTTCTCTCTCTCTCTCTCTCTCTCTCTCTCTCTCTCTCCTTATCTTTCTTTCTTTTTTGTTAATACCTCAACACATTAAAATCAGATAGAAACTACATTTTAATCTGGTTCAGGCTATACTAAAGAATGTTATGGGCTGTATGAGACCTGCCATGTGTTTGATACGTCTTATGTAGGAAACAGATTAGACTTATTATGTTTGTCTCTGAGGGAAACAACAACAGCTAACATTTATATAGTGTCTTAAGGTATGTCCTACTGCATCCAGGCCATCTCCAGGTGTGCTGACCTATGTCTTGCCACTGGACTTTTATGACCGTGGAGGAGAGAATGATGCCAATGACATTGCCCAGCTCTGCCTCACTTCAATCCAATTGCCTGGCAAGTCAAGACACCACCATGTAGATGTCATCGGTCCCCTTTGAGAAGGAAGTTGAACAACAAGCAACAGTGCCTTAGGGTTTGCAAAGCACTTTACAAATACTAATTTTATCCTTCCCACAACCCTGGGTGGTGTTTTATTGTTTCCAGTTTACATAGGAAAAAACTAAAGTAGACAGAGGTTAGGTGTCTTGCTCAAGTTAACATAGCTAGTCAAAGGCTGGATTTGAACTTGGGTCTTCCTGACTCCAGTTCCAATGCTCTTTACATTGTGCCACTGACATCAATGAGGACTTTTTAGGATGACAGATTTGGACTCATTATAGGAAAGGGATTAATAATTAGCACTCTCCAAAATTGCCTTGTAAGATTTTAATTCATTAGAAGTGTTCAAACAGAGTTTAAATGTCCTCTTATCAGGGAGCTGGTCAAGGGGATTCATATGTTGAATGGGCAGCGGGTTGGACTAAATGAACTATCAGAAGCTTATGAATTCTGAAGTTTTCTTTTTTAATAGCAAACATCAGGAAAGGAGTTATAAAGGAGGAATTAAAAATAAAGAATCAATTTGATGATTGATACAAAATTCTAGTCTGAAGTTATTGACCAATATTAGATTCTGTTCAAGAAGGATCCTTTAAGAGGTTTAATGGTCACAGGGTTCTTCACACACACACGCACACACACACACACACACACACACGGTGCTAAATCCCAATAAAATAGAGATGACTAGCACTCCTTCCTCCCTCCCTCCCCCCACACCCATCTACATTAGGTTAAATCATTGCTGCTGGGAGGGAGATGAGGAGGAGGAAGTTTAGAAGGAGAAGTAGCTGCATGGACAGAATTGTAGAGGTCAGTGGAATTCACTGGTTCTAACAGAGACACCAGCTCCTGATATTGGGCCTATTCAATCCTCTGGAGGAACGCCTCCAGAGAACCACACTGCCCAGGAGGTTGCACCACTCTTGGAAAAGCAGACGTAATAGTTCAAAATGGGGTGACAGGTGGTGGGTGTTGCTGAGCAAAAAGAACATTTTCTTTCATGCATAAAGTCTTTCAAGTGTGTGAAGGGCTATCATGGGAAAATCAATCAATTGACAATCCTTTATTTAAATGCCCACTGTATACCAGGCATTGTGCTGGGGCTCAGAATAAAAATACAATGAAGAAAATAATCCCCACTCTCAGGGAGTTAAAATCCTAACAAAAGATGGATTAGATGTTACAGTGTGGACTTTTAATTTGTAGAACACATTCCTAACAATTAATAATAATAGTAACATTGATGACGATGATGATGATAAGTGTTTACTATGTGCCAGATACTTTGTAATTATTATGTTATTTTATCCTCACAACAACCTCAAAACAACTCTGGGAGGTAGGGTCAATTTACAGTTGAGGAAACTGAGACAAACAGAGATTAAATGACCCAGGGTCACATAGCTGGTAAGTGTCTGATGCTGGATTTGAACTCAGGTCTTTCTGACTCCAAGCCCAGCACTCTATCTACTGTGCCAACTATCAGCCCAATGATTAAGTGGAATGGGTTGCCCCAAGATATAGTAGGATTCCTTTTGAATAGAACTCTTTTAGGTCTCATCCAGATGCTAAGTGAATATAATTGGGGGTACGATAGGGGAGATTCTTGTTCAGATATGGGCAAGACTATACAGTGTAGTTCCTTCCGACTACGAGGTTCTGATTGGCTTGACCATGGTCATGCATGCATTATATTTTGGGGGGAGGACATGAAACTTGACCTTTCCTTCTCAGAGGACAGCTCTCCATCCATTACACTACACTATCTTTCTTCTCAGTTTAACAAAATGCCAGCTTGATGAATCACTCTGTAGTTTTTAGCTCCCTTCCCCCAATTATAATCTTTCTCGATTATTTAAGTGGTAGAAGGGTTTTAATCTTGCCAATTTCTACTCCTTTGTGAACTAGTTCAACTTTACACTTTCCTCTACTATCAAATCTTATTCTCCCTTGCCCATTCCACTGAAAATACCTTGCCAAACCACAACCTGGATTACTACCACCATCTGCCTCTCTTGTTCCTACTCAAGGTGGGCAGCTAGGTGGTACTATGGATAGAGCACCAGTGCAGGAGTCAGGAGGACCTGAGTTCAAATCTCACCTCAGACACTTGACACTCACTAGCTATGTGACCTTGGGCAAGTCACTTAACCCCAGTTGCCTCATCCTGGGTCATCTCCAGTTATCCTGATGAATATCTAGTCTCTGGATTCAGATGGCTCTGGAGGAGGAGTGAAGCTGCGCAGTCCTCCCTCACTCAAAACAAAGTCAAGTCCTGTCATCATTTCTCTCTGATGGATGGCATGGTCTTCTTCGGCAACAAAGGACAAACACACACTCAAGGTAGCTTGTTACCTCCTGGGCCATTACCAGTTTTGTCTTGCCCCTGGACTTCAATGACTGGAAGAGAGAACAAAGCTGATGACTTTGCTCAGATCTGCCCCATTCATATCCAATTCATGTGCAAGCCAAGACATCACCCTTGTGATGTCATTGGTCCTTCTTGAGAATGAAGGATGAACAACAGGGGTTCTGATGATCATGTACTTGGAATGTGGGCAAAATACTTGTTGGTTATATATTATTGAGAGATATGTGAAAATCTACCAAGAACCTACCATCTGAACATGCTCTTCACAATTTTTCATTTAGTCTTTGGGGAGATATGTTAACCCCTTCATTCTCCTTCAGATCCTAGAGCCCTGTGCTAATTAATTATTAATGATATTCTGGTACCACCTGTTGTTCCATTCTATCACTATCCAAGTAGAAATCCCCTCCAGTACAGCTGTGGGTCTTAAATCATGTCAATGATGAAGTTTGGAATATTTTAGTATAGAGAATGAACATTCCCTGAATAAGATCAGAGCTGAAAAAGCTGCAAGGCATTAAGTTTTGTTTGAATTGACAAGTTATTTTCCCCCCAAATTTAACCATTATACAAGCTCCAAAACTGTCTCTATAATTCTCTTCCTTTTAGAATAATTTTACTCCTCTTTTATTTCCTAGTTCAGACACCAACTAGCTATGTGACCTTTGGCAAGATAATACTTAACATCTTTAGGCTACATCAGCAGCAGCAGCAAAAATGTCTAGGATTTCACTTGACGAGTTCTGCGGTCCTTTGCAATCTCCAAAAATAGTATGCTAATTTCTAACAAGATCTACAATAATTGTGTTAAATTAAGATCCAGAATTTGTATTAGTCTTGTAGAATTCTAAGTTCCATCTCTTTCCTAACAGGTTTCAAATTATGCTGACCATGAGATAGTATCCTAGCTTTGGAGCTATGAATTAGGAAAACTGTTGGAGATGGCCATCAATTTCCAGTCATGGCAATACATTAGGGTTACTGTCAGAAGATGTTTGGAAATAGACTTTGAATGAATGTCCTCTTTTCTGGGTGACTTTGTTTGAGACAGAATTTGAACTGTCTCAAACAGAGTTTGAGACAGAATTTAATCTGATTAAATCTCAAATATTCTATTTATATTTTTTAAGAGTATGAGTGGGCAGTCTGGTGAACCCTGTGGACTCCTTATCAGAATAATGATTTTAAATGCATAAAATAAAATCCATAAGATTACAAAGGAAAACAACTATGTTGAAATATAGTAATAAAATATTAATACAACAAATTCATAACCCCAGGTTAGTAACCCTCAGGGAAAATATGTATATTTGGGTTGGGAGAGGAGAATTGAGATGACATTAAAAAAACCCAAAACTTTTGGTTGATGGCATGATTAGAGAGGGGGAAGAATTGGATTGGTTTTGGGATTAGGAAAGCCCTACTTTCAAAGATTATCTCCTATACTTAGTAATTATGTGGTGTGACCAAGTCATTTAACTTCACTAATTCTCAGGTTTTTTCAATCTGAAAAACTGAAGTGATCATAATAATAGTTCTTATTAAACAGGGCTATTGTGAAGCTCAAAGATGACAATTTTTTAAATCATATTTGCAAATTTTTTTGCAAATTATTTTGCAAACCGTTACTATATAAATTCCAATTATCATAATATACCTCTCTGTAAATATCTATCTGACAACAAATATTGCTCTTTTCAGGAAGATTTGGTTTGTCTTCATTAATCCAGAAAATCCTCCTCACTATTAAGAAGTGTATAATGGCACTTTAAGAAGTGTTTCAGTTTAAAATTCAGAGCCAATGGAAATAATTTCCAGTGCCAGGACCTAACACTGTCAAATTCCTAGAGTGCAGGGCCATTTCTGCCAGCTACCTCTATGAATTCACAAAGTTCAATTCTTGATTACTCACCAGCTGTTTCACTGGGCCAGTCATTTAGCTCTACTCAGCCTCAGTTTCCTTATGAGTAAAATGAGATGGGCTGGGCTGGATGATCCCTAAGGTTCCTTTTCATTTTAATATTCTGCTTTTAATTATCTGATTTCTTTTCTGATTAAGTATCTGAATCAAAAAGGACCTCATAGATCATCCCAACTGTGTGTGTGTGTGTATGTGTGTCTGTGTATGTGTGTGTGCGTGTGTCTGTGTGTGTGTGTGTTTCATGGATCTATTTGGTAGTCTGGTGAAGGTTTAATGTTCTTCAGGGTCTGTTTTAAGTTTCTGCATCAATCATCATGTAAGAATAGAAAAAAAATAATTAACAGTTTGGTCATCTAGGAAGGATTCTAACCATGACATGCAGTGATGATGAATGTTCTTGGATACACATGAAAGTCCGGAGTAGTAACATGTTCACAGAAAATGAAAATGATGTTGAATGAAAAGAATTCTGGGATAGATATTCCATGTACTTTCCTTTCTTAATGTCACTTCTGCACATGAAAAGACTTTCAAAGGAAGACCTAGACTCTAGGTTCTAGAAACACTTGGAAAATACTGCCATTTTACCAAGAAGGAATCAAATGTTGTAAAGAGATACCCCCAAAGGCACAGAGTCGATTAGTAACTGTGTTGAAAAGGGGACCCATTCGTCGAATTGAATTGATTGTTAAATCCGAAATGAGATTTCACTTTTATATTTTGATTTACAAAATTCTCTTCCTAGTACAATCCTGTGAGATTGCTACTGAAACTATCATTCCCTCCACTTTACAGATGAGGAAACTGAAGTTTAAAAGGTTTAAGTGACTTGTCCTTGGGTAGTAAATGGCTTAGCCAGGACCTAACCCTTCTGACACCAAGTCCAGGGCTCAGTCTACTACAGTTCATTATTTTTCCTGTGGATCCCTTTTAATGTAATTTCTTATAACTTATTACTCTTCAGAAAAAAATCTAAGGAAAATACTCAAAATCATGAACTTCTAATTTCTCTGTGTGTGTATGTGTGTGTGTGTGTGTGTGCATGTATTACCATAAGCACCAGAATTTTACTTTCTGCTAACACCATATTTTGATTCCATTCCATTCAGTACATATGTATTCATCACTTGCTGTATGTAGAGCACTGTGCTAGGTATACAGAGTACAAAGATGCAGATTTTGCTGTTAAAGAGCTTACAAACTAACATAGGAAAAAACATATACACATTAATAACTGATAAAAAAGAATACAATACTGACAAGGGTGAGATTTTGGCAAAATGCTAAGACTAATTGGAAGAAGGAAGGATTAATTTCATTTGGCAGGAAGAGAAGGCTTGGAGAAGAGGAAGCTTGTAGAATACTTAATGGAGGAGATGGCCCCTGAACTGGGTCTTGAAGGATAAGAAGGACTTGAATGGTTGATGGTAGGAGCTGAAGATATGCTGAAAAGGCACAAAGGTGAGAGGGGGCAAGATGAGAACGGGAAATGGAGAGCAGACCAGTTTGGCAAAGACATAGTGTAAGTGAACATGCAGTATGAGAGATGAAGCAGAAAATTAGTTTAGAGCTAGACTGTATTGAGACAGGTAGGTGGCACAGTGCATACAGAGTTCCCCATCTGAAGTCAGGAAGACTTATCTTCCCAAGTTCAAATCTGGTCACAGACACTTACTAGCTGTATGATCCTGAGCAAGTCACTTAACCCTATTTGCCTCAGTTTCCTCATCTGTAAAATGAGCTGGAGAAGGACATGGCAAACCACTCAGGTGTCTGCAAAGAAGATTCCAATGAAGTCAGACAGTTGAGCAATAGCAAGGGTGTAGAGGATCTCGAATGCTAGGATTAGGTAGGTGTTCACGATTTATTCAATTGGAAATAAGGAGCTGCTGCAGGTTTTTATTTTTTTTCTTTCAAGTAAAGAGGTTACTTATCAAAGCAGTGTATTACAGAGACAGGCAGAGATATGTCGAATGGATTGGGATGTACTTCATGAAGCAGGAATTCAAGTTCCAGTTTTCAATAATCTAGCTAAATAAATGAGCACCCTAGAAAGGACGAGATGGTCAGAAAAAATATTGTAGAATTAGAATGATCAGGCCTTGGCAACTTACTAAATGTCAGGGATGAGAATAAGGAGAAATTCAAAGGTAACTCTAAGAGAACAGAGATACAAAAGTCAGTGATTCCTAAAGGAAAACAGTACCCTCACCTACCCACCTTCTCCCACGGATGCCTGAGGTTTCATGAGTGACCCCAACATTATTTTCCTCATAACGAGCACTGGAGCTGTAGAAGATAATCTGCATTTCTATTGATAATCAACATGCCAATAGGATGCTGGGAACAGGGACAAAATAGGGTAAAAAGCTAGGAATGAAACTACCATAAGCTTCTGGCTCATGTATCCGGGATTAGGAATGAATCTTAGAGGATTTCTCTTTTTGCGTTTTCAAACTTGTCCGTTTGTATTATGAATGTAAATTGATGCTAACTGCATGACTGACATCTAGTGGATATATTCCAGTGTTGCTCTTTGCAATGAGTATTTTTTCTTGGCAGACAAACAAGTTCTATCAGAATTCTTTGGAGCCCAAACTGGGTGGAAGAGTCAGATTTGATGAATTTTTTTTAAATGTTAAGATACGGGCTGAAATTGAACAGTAATGAAGTGAGAATTTGCCCTTTGAAAATGAAGCTTTATAAATCTAGATATATTTTGGAGAGAGAACTATGGTTTAAGAAGAGAAAAAAGTTCAACCAGTAAAACACAGGTTTTGTGTAGCTCATTAAAAAAGCTACAAGACCTCATTCACATTGGAGTGAGCATACCCAAACACACACACACACACACACACACACACGCACCCATACATGTGTACTTGTGTGCACACCCACCCATGCTATATCAACTGCTTCTTGCCTGGACTTTCTCTTTCTGATGTTACCACATAAACTTGTTCAGTATTCTACAAAAAGGTATGGTCTCCTGATAATTAAAAAAACCCCTCAACAGTCTCATGGTTGGTGGCAGACTGTTTTCAGCATCAAACTCTGAATGTTGACAGGAAAGATGTAAATAAAATTATATCCACGTGGTAAGTGACTTCTGAGAAATTGTCATTTCTATTACAATGGGTGACATTCGAGGGTCATTGTACACTTAGAAAAAAGAGCATAGCTCTAGAACGGTAAAGCATGCTTTAGGAATTTTAAAAAAAAGAGTAAGGGGAGGAGTCCTGGTTTTCCTTAGGCACAAATAATAAATACATTACTATCCAAAGAAGCCAGGAAAGAGAATGTGTTTGTAAAAAAGCAAATCTTAGTTTTTGAAAAAGCTATGGACATTTTTATTATTCCGGGTTGAGATTAAACCTCGAGGATCTGAGCAGGCAGCCCAGTGTGATACAGCGGCAGCTCATATTACAGAAATGCCACTGTGGGTCAAAGAAGTCCTTAACTGCCGGCAATAAACAACATTTTGACATGCAATCTTGTAGACCTTTCAATGATAGTTTCCTAACAGAAGTTTTCTGCCAAAGAAATTACTTTTCACTCCCCCACCCCCTGGATATGTGAAAATTTCAAGTGGAGATAGAAGCCCTGTTCTTAGAGGGCATCTCGTCAGTGACAGCAGCCCAGCTCTGTAAATTGCATTGTCCAGAACACTCACGTCCTGTATAACAGTTGTATTTCATAATAAAAGGAGTCACGCTGCTTATCACCCAGGACAGATGGCTTGGGTTTCTATTCATAACTACCAACTGATCAGAAAGACCTTAGAACTGAGCAGTTAGGTCCTTCTTTCCTCTTAGAATGGAGCCAGGGAACGGGATAGCCTTTTATTAGCAGGTCTAATGAAGGGACAAGTGACAGAGCGTTTGTATGTGTGCCTCTAAGGTCACAGAATCACAGATTTAGAACTGGGAGGAACCTTGAGTTCAGCTCAGGCCATCAAATTCAATTCTTTTTCTTTATAGATGAGGGAAGTTTTGGAAAGAAAGCAAACCACACATTTTTAATGTGTCTTTTTCATCTGTATTCATTGATTTCTAATTAAAGTCCGTCTAACAGGAGCTGGTAAGATGTTATGATGCTGAATAAAGTTGAATTTCTGAACTTAGATGCAATTCTAATTTTTAGAAAAGCCCATCTCCAGAAACTGTTTTTTTCTTCCATTTTTAGCAGTCATATTAGAGGCTGGCACATAGTAGAGGTGCTTAATAAATGCTTATTGATTGATTTGTGGAATTTCCTCATTTTTTCTCTCTGTACTAGTAATACCTTTCTGCATTTACATAGTACAGTCATTCAGACGGAGTGAAAAAGAATCAGGAAAAATCTTCATGTTTCTAGGTAGTCACGTACTTGGTCATGTATAGACAAACTTGAAAGTCCCATCTTTGTGCATTTCCTTTTCATCTATACTTCTTAGAACCTTTCATCTATACTTAGAATTTCTAGTTTTCTTCAAGGTTTAGCTCAAGTATCACCTTTTATATCAGACCTTTCTTATATGTCAAAAAACATTTTCCTTGTGCTCCCCAACCTCATGCACAAATAATAAATATATTGTATTCCAAAGAAGTCTGGAAAAAGAATGTGTTTATAGGGACCATATGAAAAAGAACCTGTGGCATAATGGATAAAGGGTTAGACATGGAATCAGAAAGCCCTGGGTTCAAATCAGGGCTCTGATATGTAACTAGCTGGGCAAGTTACAACTTCTACACGTCTCAAGCAACTCCCTTGAATGGATCTACTAAGTAAATGAAATTTTGCCTCTAGAAAGAGAGTACTCCAATGTGAGACTTCCCCACAATGGGGAAATCACAGATCCTTCTTATATTTTAGTCCGTATATGCATGAATGAGATCTTTACAGCACTGCCAAAAATCATTTGTTAATATAACAAATTCTATAATTCTAAAAATAAAGGGGGGTAGGAAATCCATATAGACATACATACACATACAGACCAATGTGCAGAACAAAAACTCTCTGGCTGTCTCTTCCTGCTTCTCAGAAAAGATTTAATAACACAGCTCCAGCTCATAATATTGAGTCTTTGTTATTTTTAGTAAACATACAAGAGCTCATTTGGTACAGTCCCAGGAAACGCTATAATTAGAATTAAAAATCCTTGTCAAAGCAAATGAGCCAAGTGTATTTCATGATGAAGCATGGCTCCGGTCATGCTTTCTTTCCATATCCCTTAGCATTTTGTATAAGCAAAGTACTTAGAAATAAGATTATTGGAAGATCACCAAAGCGTCTCTATTTGAAAGGTAGGGAAACAGAGGGTGAGAGTTTGAAAGGCATATAGGAAACTAGTTGCAGGGTTAGTATCATTATTTGGCATGCTTCCTGATCTGGGCTCTCTTCCTAGTCTAATGGGAGGTATACTATTCCTCTGTGATATATTTTCTCATAGGCACAAGGTGGGGTGAGGAATAACTGAGTTCAAATCCCGCCTGAGACACTTACTAGCTGTGCAACCCTGGACAAGTCAGTTAAACTCTCTCAGTCTCAGTTTTCTGATCTGCCTGTAAAGTAGAGATAAGAATATCATGTATCATCTACCTCACAGGGTAGTTGTGAGAATCAAATGGGATATGTAAAATGCTTTGCAAACCTTAAAGCACTATAAATAGCAGTCATTATTATATAAAGGCATCTAGGTTGTATAGTGGATAAAATGCCAGCCCTGGATTCAGAAAGACCTGAGTTCAAATCCTGTCTCAGACACTTATTAGCTGTATGACCCAGGACAAGTCACTTAAATTTGTTTGCCTCAGTTTCCTCATCTGTAAAATGAGCTGGAGAAGGAAATTGCAAATCACTCTAGTATCTTTGTCAAGAAAACCCCAAATAGGGTCATGAAGAGTCAGACACCACAGAAAAATGACTAAACAACAGCACTGTTATATAAATTCAATTGGTGTTTAAATATTAAAGCAAAATAGTGAGAATTTGCCAGAAAGATTTATCAACAATACAAAAGTATCTAATGTTTGTCATATATCGCATAAATGATGTCAGTCCATTGTATACTAAAGGATCTAATTAATTCAGTTAAAAAGTCTACCAGCCATCTGGATATTTTGTCTTTATGAAATTTTTAAAGTCAATGAATTAAATGCCTATTTTTTTGGTTTGTTTGTTGGCAGTCAGGGTTAAGTGACTTGCCCAGGAACACACAGCTAGTAAGTGTCTAAGGTCAGATTTGAACTCAGGTCCTCTGATTCTAGGGCCAGTGCTCTATCTACAATGTCACCTAGTTGACTCGAAATGATTATTTGAATTATTTGAATTTATTTATTGGATGATTGGACACAATAAAGACATAGCAGTGTTTTTTAATACCCTTGGAAAATACATTTTAAGCAAAATATAATATTTTGTATTTATATTCTACAAATTTATGTGGCTGCATATAGCAAGAATTGATAGTCAGTGATTTTTTTTCTGTTTATTTATTTTTTTTTTAGTTCTTAACATTCATTTCCACAAAATTTTGAGTTCCAAATTTTCTCCCCATTTCTCCCCTCCTCCCACCCCATAATGCCTTGAATTCTGATTACCTCTTCCCTCAATATGCCCTCCCTTCTATCACACCCCTCCCATCCCTTATCCTCATTTTCTCTCTTTTCTTGTAGGGCAAGATTGATTTCTATACCACATTACCTGTATTTCTTATTTCCCAGTTACATGCAAAACCAATTCTCAGCATTTGTTCCTAAAACTTTGAGTTCCAACTTATCTCCCTTCCTCCCTCCCCACCCATCCACACTGAGAAGGCAAGCAACTCAATGTAGGCTATGTATATGTAGTTTTGCAAAACACTTCCAAAATAGTCATATTGTATAAGACTAGCTATATTTCCCTCCATCTTATCCTGCCCCCCATTTATTCTATTCTCTCTTTTGACCTTGTCCCTCCCTAAAAGTGATTACTTCTAATTATTCCCTCTTCCCATTTGCCCTCCCTTCTGTCATCCCTCCCTTCTATCATCCCCCTCACCCTACTTGTCCCATTCTCCCCTACTTTCCTGTAGTGTAAGATAGATTTTTGTTATTCCCTCCTTAAGCCAAATGTGAAGAGAGTAAACTTCACTTTTTCCCTCTCACCTCCTCCCTTTTCTGCTCCATTGAAAAAAATTTTTCTTACCTCTTTTGTGAGTGATAATTTGCCCCATTCCATTTCTCCCTTTCTCCTCCCACTATATTCCTCTCTCAACCCTTAATTTTATTTTTTTAGATATCATCCCTTCTTATTCAGTTCACCCTGTGCTCTGTCTATATTATATATATGTATATACATATATACATACATATATATACATATATATCCATATCCATCCATATATACATACATATGTGTATGTGTATAATCCCTCCAACTACCCAAATATTGAGAAAAATCTCAAGAATTACAAATATTATCTTTCCATATAGGAATGTAAATAGTTCAACTTTAGAAAGTCCCTTATGATTTCTCTTTCCTTTCTACCTTTTCATGCTTCTCTTGATTCTTATGTTTGAAAGTCAAATTTTCTGTTCAATTGTGGTCTTTTCATCAAGAATGCTTGAAAGTCCTCTATTTCATTGAATGACCATTTTTTTCTCCTGAAGTGTTATACTCAGTTTTGCTGGGTAGGTGATTCTTGGTTTTAATCCTAGTTCCTTTGACTTCTGGAATATCTTATTCCAAGCCCTTTGATCCCTTAATGTAGAAGCTGCTAGATCTTGTGTTATTCTGATTGTATTTCCACAATACTCTAATTACTTCTTTCTAACTACTTGCAATATTTTCTCCTTGAACTGGAAATTCTGAATTTGGCTACAATATTCCTAGGAATTTCTCTTTTTGAATCTCTTTCAGGAGGTGATTGGTGGATTCTTTCAATATTTATTTTACCCTCTGGTTCTAGGATATCAGGGCAGTCTTCTTTGATAATTTCTTGAAAGATGGTGTCTAGTTTCTTTTTTTGATCATGGCTTTCAGGTAGTCTCATAATTTTTAAATTGTGTCTCCTGGATCTATTTTCCAGGTCAGTTGTTTTTCCAAAGAGATGTTTCACATTATCTTCTATTTTTTCATTCTTTTGGTTTTGTTTTGTAATTTCTTGGTTTCTCATGAAGTCATTAGCTTCCCTGAACTCCACTCTCATTTTTAAAGAACTATTTTGTTCAGTGAGCTTTTGAACCTCCTTTTCCATTTGGCTAATTCTGCTTTTTAAAGCATTCTTTTGATTGGCTTTTTGGATCTCTTTTGCCAGTTCAATTAGTCTATTTTTAAAGGTGTTATTTTCTTCAGCATTTTGTTGGGTCTCCTTTAGCAAGCTGCTGACTCACTTTTCAAGCTTTTCCATGACCTGAGATTGTTGCATATTTATTTTGGAGGTACTGTATGCAGAAGCCTTGATTTCCTCTGACAGTGAGCATTTTTCTTCCTCATTCAAAAGGATGGGAGAAAATACCTGTTCACCAAGAAAGTAGCCTCCTATAGTCTTATTTTTTCCCTTTTTTTGGACATTTTCCCAGCCAGTCACTTGACTTTTGAATCCTTTGTCAAGAGGAGGTTATACTCTGGGGACCTGAAAGTTTTCAGTTCCTCCATGGTGGTACAATTAAAGGAGAGGAGTTTACTCCACTCCTGGCCTGCACACTGCTCTGGGAGCAACCAAAAACTTTTCTGCCCAGAACCTGAGAGTAGTAGAATTCCCTCTCCACCACCACCTCCAACTCTTTCAGTGCTCTTCCTCCTCCCCCCATTCATTCTTCTGGTTAATTCTGCGGCTAATCACAATCCTTGTAGAAGCTTTAACACCACATTCAATGACTCTGTTCAGGAAAGAATTACGAAGTTATGACTTTGAAAGTTGATTTAGAAAAAAAGAAATTAAAATACTTATTTAGGAGCTTATTTTAAAATTTTAACAGATTAGGTTTTCAGTGGTTCTTTTTTATAATCATAAGAGGTATGTAGTAATTTATATCTGAAGACAGAAATGCAATTCAGAAGTATTACCATGAAACCTTTTGGACAGCATATAAAACCTACCCAATTTTAAGATATTCAGTGAAATCCATATCATAGTTTGAATAGATTCTAGTTGCTTTTAAGGATGAGAATAACTCAATCTTTATAAGAACAGAAAAATGGAATGGGAACCTGGAGGTAATATTGGTATTTATTGTTACTAGGGTGGATGTTAAGATTGAATATAAACAAATCCATTATTTCTTTCAGATTTTGCTCTTTTTCCCTTCCTCCTTTCTTTCCCAGCTTTCTGTTTTCCTTCCTTCCTTCCTTTGTTCCATCAACCAATTTTCATTAACCATCTTCTAAACGTGAAATACAGAAAAGAAGTAGAATGCAGAGCAGGCAAGAGGATATGTTAATCAAGAAAACAATTCACTGTAGCGAACAATCAATTATACAAAGGATTTGGTGATAAAGTTGACAATTATTATGGATACTTAAAAAGGACAAAGATGCTTGTGTCATAGGGTCAGTCAGCAAAGGTTTCTTGGAGAAAGTTTATGTTGAGCTGAGCCTTGAAATGAACATCAGATATGAGTTGTTGGATAGTAGGAGGAATGATTCTAGAGCTGGAAGTAATATGATAAGCAAAAACATAGAGGGAAGACTAAGCATGATAAGTATGAGGAAGAGTAAAGGAGAGCATCCTACCTGGGGTAGAAAGTCCATATTGGAAAGGAATGGGAGATCCCTGCATGTCCCACTGGTTCTCTTCTTGGTTTGGATTCTATCATTGTCATCATCATCATCATCTTCTTCTTCTTTTTCTTCTTGTTTTTCTTGTTCTTCTTGTTCTTGTTTTTCTTGTACTTTCTCCTCCTCCTCCTCTTCCTCTTCCTCCTCCTCCTCCTCTTCCTCCTCCTCCTCCTCTTCCTCCTCCTCCTCCTCCTCCTCCTCCTTCTTCTTCTTCTTCTTCTTCTTCTTCTTCTTCTTCTTCTTCTTCTTCTTCTTCTTCTTCTTCTTCTTCTTCTTCTTCTTCTGCTTCTGCTTCTGCTTCCTTCCCCCTCTTTTCAGAGCAAGCTCATCACCAGGAACCTCACTATCATGGAAGTTGCTGTATTGTTGGTACTCACATGTTACTGGTACCCTACATTGCTTTGTCCTTCTAGTTGGAGGGTTTGGAAGGTGGAGTAAAAAAATCCTCCCAAAGTAAGAATTCTAAAGAGGACTTTAAAGAGGACTTAGGGGACAGCTAGGTGGTTCAGAGGATAGAGTACCAGCCCTGGAGTAAGGAGAACCCAAGCTGTGTGACCTGGGCAAGTCAATTAACCTCAATTGCCTTTAAAACAATAAAATAAAAAAATAAAGAAGACTTAGAAGCTCAGCCAACCTTTCATTTCCCTCCAGTTGATTACTTGATCTGATTCCACCATCACCAAACCCCTGCACCAGGTACCACACCTTCCACTCCCTTTCAATATTTTTTCTGCATTGTCTTCCCCCATTAAATGATAAGTTCCTTGAGGGAACTGTCTTTCTTTAGCACAGTGCCTGGCACACAGTAGGGGCTTAATACTGTATTGTATTCAGTATGTATATTATATAGTATTATATATAATATATTTTATTATATTATATTTTATAAGGATATTATTATAATAATACTATATTGTACTATTTTGCATCACATCTCTACCTTCTTATCTCCCTCCTTCCAAAATCTTTCATTTTCTTCAGGATACACCTCAAATGTCCCCTTTTCCAAGAAGCTTTTTTTTTATTTTCCCTACTCTCATCTTTCGAACTTTGCTTCCTGTGATCATGCATAGCTCTGTGTACATGCTAATTCATAGAATCATCATCATTATAGAATCATAGATGTAGAGGTGAAAGAAACATTAGAGGTCATTTAGTTTTACTGCTCCATTTTACAGATGAGGAAACTGAGACCCTGAAAGGTTAACTGACTTACCCCAAGGTTACACAGTAGTAAGTGGTGGGTCTGTGTTATAACCCAATACAAATCCAGGGATCTTTCCCCAACCCCACGCTGCCCTATGCGAATGAATGAGCAAATGAACAAATGAAAGACAGAATAGATTTAGATAATACAAGTCAGTTCCTTTGAAAACAAAGCTAAGTAAGGAGAAACACTGTAGATTCTTAAAATAGTGACTCATATGATGAAAACTGTCTTTAGGAATATTAAATTAAGGAATATATCAACTCTGTTGTCACATTATAAACTGTTCCCCACTTTATAAGTAGAAATATGACTTCAAGTTAGATATAGAAAGTGACCCAAGGTTTCATATTAGCTAAGAAAAATCATAATTAAAGAAAGGACATGCATATGAGTCAAAACTAAAGTAGTCCTTTATCTCTGCTTATATTTTTTGAAGCACAGGTTGTTATAGCTTCAAGAAAACAAATCCTCGATATTTTCTTTCCCTTGTATCATTCAAGTGTATTTGGGGCCGCTAGGTGGTGCAGTGGATAGAGCACCAGTGCAGGAGTCAGGAGGACCTGAGTTCAAATCTCACCTCAGACACTTGACACTCACTAGCTGTGTGACTTTGGGCAAGTTACTTAATCCCAATTGCCTCATCCTGGGTCATCTCCAATCATTCTGATGAATATCAGGTCACTGGATTCAGATGGCTCTGGAGGAGAAGTGAGGCTGGTGACCTGCACAGCCCTCCCTCACTCAAAACAAAGTCAAGTGCAAGTCATGTCGTTATTTCTATGATGGCGTAGTCTTCCTCAGCAATGAAGGATGAACACACACAAGTGTATTTATCTCTGTCTTCAAATCTTACCTTTCTCTTCCAAATCATCCTCAAATTAAGAAATCTTGGGATAACTCTTAAACAAGTCTGAAAATTAGGGTCTTAATTCTCCATGTTATTGGATTCAAGTCAGAAGCAATATAAAATTTATTGTCTTTCATGGTGAATATCTAACCTCTTTCTTCCCCTACCCCTATTAGTGTATCACCTCTTTTAAATGAAGTGTAAATTCCCTGTGGGAAGGGATCTTATCTTCTCTTTTTGCATTTCCCCCCCACAGCATCTAGTACAGCATTCTACACGAAGTTGGTACTTTTAGCCTATTTGAGTAACAGATAATGTGCTGATTTGTGTAAATAATGAAAGACTCACTATGACTTCTATAGCATATGATCAGTCAAGCTAGTTACCTTAAGGACATAGAAGCAAAAAACTTTCCTAGAGACTCAAACGAATTGTTGACTATCACTCTGCCCTGGTCAGACTATCTATCTGACTTATTGCTTTCATTTCTGGGCACCATATTTTATGAAAGGCATTAATAAGCTGGAAACTGTCCAGAAGAAGGCAGTTTTCTCACCCAAGTCATCTTCTTCACTGACAGGCTGGAGGCATCTGCAGGGTGAGAAGCCTGATGTTGAGGAGATAAAAAGATCCAGTCATAATGGAGTCAGGAGTGAAGTATGCAGGCAAATTTATACTTGAGGTAAAGGAAAAAATTCATAATAATTAGAGGTATTTAAAAGTAAAATGGACTTTTCTAAGAGGTCATGAATTTTTCTCATTTGAAGTCTTCACAACAAAGTTCTGGAAGGTTGCTTTTGGGGGACATTGTGGAGATCGTTGTAATTCAAGATGAGATGGACTAGAAGCCTCTCTCTTCAAATACTGAGATTTGATAGTAAGAGAAATGTTCTTTCAGAGTTTCTCTTTCCTGTTGCTAATCATCATTCTTCATAATTGTACAAAAGTCCCTTTCTATTGTAAATAGGAAGTTAGGTTCCCTTTCTCTCCAGCACCTACAAAAAATCTCCTATGATGACTGGAAAATTATTCAAACTGACTTTCACCTTAGGTGACCTATACTGCTACTTTTTAAAAATCTTTACAGAATTTTCCAACCCAAGTTAGGCCAGCCAGGAGACTTTCTAAAGAGAAATAGAATCCTCTTCCTTTACAAAATCCCAACCAAAAATACTTACAGGACTGGGAAAAGCAAATGGTGCAGTCAGAATTTTAGTTTTTGCTTTCTGTAAGCCTAGGTACAGTGTGTAGAATGCTAGGCATGGAGTAAGGAAGACCTGGGTTCAAATCCTGTGTCATACTTGGTAGCTGTATGATCCTGAGCAAGTCACAACTTTTCTGAATCTCTGTTTTTATCATATATAAAGCAGGGATAATAATGGTACCAAAATTTCTGCATTATGCATATATTTAAAGTGCTTTGCAAACCTCAAAGTACTGTGTAAATGTATTAGCTATTATTATCATTTCAATATTGGCAATTAGGAGAAGATATTATAATCCTCAATAGTCTTTACACATTGAAATTTCCTGGAATCATAGATATAGAGGTAGAGGGGACTTTAGAGAGTCATTCAAGTCTCTCACTGAATGAATGAGGAAACTGAGAATTGTCCAATGTCCTGTAGGGACTAAGTAACCGATGTGGGATGTGAAGTCATATTTAGAGCATGAAGAAGTCATGTGCTCTAAATCCACCAATCTTTTCATCAGACTTGATGTGTCCTAATAAACACATATACATATATACGTATGTATATATACATATGCATATATTTATGTGTATGCATATATGTGTATGTATATGTGGTGTGTGTGTATATATATATATACATATATATATATATGTACGTATATATAAAATTCTAAGTTTGCCCCACCTATAGTTTCAGAGCTCTAAATTACTGAGTGAGAGATCAGTTCAGGGCTACACCATAGTAGTGTTTAACAGCCTGGCAAACAGAGAGCATAGAAAGAGTTTAAGAATGCTGCCCTTGAATACTAGGTAATTTAAAGTTAAGGACTAGGAAATCAATCAGCTGAGGTGATTGAACCTAAAGAACTCACCACAGGTTGAATTCATTCTAGGCACCCAAGAATACAAAGGGCTTCAGCATGAGATATAGTCCCATGTCACGTTCTGACTCATCTCTCTATATGCTGTATAGGAAGGAATTCCATTTTGTCTAACCACAGGGGAGAACTGGGTTTTACAGAAAGGAGGATGAATTACCTGATATTAAAATTCCATAGGATGAAAGCTCCCAGTGAGGAAGACACTTTGGTCTAGAGTCTTGTTATGTATTTAACCTGTTAATATTAGCAAGAAACATGGGGAGATCTCCAAAGCCTGACACCTTCTGACTTTCACTGAAATAGCTTCACATATAAGTAAGTGAATCAATGGCCTCTGGAAATCTGTGGTGATGAAGGGTGAAGCCATTCAGAAAAAAATGTGCTGTTCAAAATCCCCCAACACTTTCCCTGGAGTATTTATGAGAGAGAGTTTCACTGACACTCAGCTTGAATGAGATAGCTTCCCCCTCGGTCTCCCTCATTCACTCCTCTTGTCTCCTCTTTGTCTCTCAGGTGTCTCTGTAATAGAGTGAGCAGTAGCAGGCTATTTCAAGTCTGGCCTTGTTAAAGACTGAGACTCAGGAAAAAAAGCTAGAGATTTGTTTCAGTAGAAACCAATCGTTTTAGGGCTCTAAGAACTATTAAAAATGATTTGGTGCTGAACTCAGATATAATGTTGGTGTCAGGATTCTTTCCCCTCCCATCTCATCTCATAGCGTTAGTATCCATTATCGTACTGCTTATTAAAGTGGGAGCAGTGCAAACATGATTAAAAATGACTTGCTCCGAAATCAAGCCTTTTATATATTTTGGAATCATTTTAAAATAGTTCAAGAATATTAAATCACTTATGGTTAGCATTAAGGTGTGCATAGTCATCAGTGAGAGGTGAAATGTCCAGATGAAGGGAAGTGTTGCTCATGCTGCATATCAGCCTCAGTCAGCACACATCTGGAATAGTGTGCTCGGTTTTTGTCACTACATTTCAGAAAGGACATTGATAAGCTAGGGCACATCCAGGGCAAGAGAAGCAAGATGGCAAAGGGCCTTGAGTCTATGCCATATTAGGATCATTTGAAGGAATTGGTTATGTTTGGGTTGGAAAAAAAGGATGGCTTCTGGTCTGTTGTCAGAGATTTGAAAGACTTTTATGCAGGAGAGGGATTAGACTTATGCTCCATGGTCCCAGAGGACAGAGTTATGAACAATGTATGAATGTCATAAAGAGGTAGATTTTGAGTTTTGAGCTCCTAAATTCATTCAGCACTCCTAGGGAAAACTGGGTTTTTATTTTAAAGCTACTTTGACTTGTTCTGGTTTTGTAAGTATACATACATACATGTATGTACATATTAGAAAGCATAAACAGTAATACCTATTATGGAGGACATTTGTAGACCCTGTGAATGAGAAGAGAAGAAATTAGGCACAGATTTCATCATAGTCTACTGGTATAATGAAATTATGCAAATTATGTAAATAAGTGAAATTATGTAAATTCCTCCTATGAGGAATGAGGAAACAGTATGTGGAATTCACTTCAACTTTCTCCTCCTCTTCCTCTTCTTTTTCTTTCTTCTCCTCCTCCTCCATCTTCTCCCCTTATGTTGTCCCAGTTGGAATGGTTAGGACTACTCAAAGACCCAGTTTTGCTACTGATCAACGTGACAGCTTTGGTTTGTTCCATTTCTGACCTTGGCCAATTCATTTCAGCTGGGTGGCCCCCCACTCACAGGGGCTTATCATAATGATGTCTTCATTTAGTGCAGATGCCAGATTGGCACCATTCACTGCAAATCAGAAGTCCAAGGCTCAAGAAATCTACTAGCTTCAACATGCATAGTAACTAGGATTATAGGGATAAGCCACCACCCCCAGTTAAATCTTAATTTTTAAAATCTTACTATGCTTCGAATGCAGATATTAGTAGGATTTTTCTAGATCATAAGGTTTTTTTTGGCAGTCTGGTGAAGCCTAGGAACCCCTTCTCAAAATAATGTTTTTAAATGCATAAGATAAAAAAGCATATGATTACAAAGGAAACCAACTGTAATAAAATAGCTATTGAAATGTTTTTAAAACTCATGGACTCCATGTTAAAAAGTCCTATTTTAGAAAGGAAAGCACTAGTCAAGGCTAAAGGTAAAATCGTGATTATTAACTGTTTCATGTCAAGTGTCACTGTGTGATGGGACCAGAAGCAATGGAAAAGGGGCAAAAGAGGGGAGAAGAAAGGAAAAGAGTGATGGACACATTTATTTTCTGATTTTGTAAGACATTGCAACAACAATAATAGCTAACATTAGCATGACACTTTAAGGTTTTGCAAAGTACTATACACATTCTTGTCATTTGATCCTTTTTACAACCCTATGAAATAGAAGTTATTGTTATCCACATGTACGGGTAAGAAAACTGAGGCTGACGGAAGTTCAAGGACTTTTCCAGGGTCACACAACTAGTAAGTGTCTGAGTTAAGATTTGATTTCTACAAGTCCAGGGCTCTAGCCACTATATAGCCTAGTTTCTTCCAATGAAAACAAAGTTCAAACCACAGTCAATGAAAGGGAAAATCATACAGTAAATGTGTTCCAATTGAGAGTGAATGATTCACAGCAATTATTTACTGCAATATCCAGAGTCTCACATTTGAGTAAAATCTCAATGCGGAAACCACAATTACCATCAGTAAACACAGTAAGTCCAGATTTATATTTTGAATGTCATTCATTTTGATAAGTAATATGTAATAAACTAGTTTCCTATAAAAACAAAACAAACATCTGCACCTTTTTTTAAAAATAGAAAATATAAGGAGAGTTAAAGATAAAAGTTTTAATTTTTTAAATCATTACAGTTATTAAAATTGATTTCTTCATTTGTTTGTTGTCTTTAATTTTAAAATGAAATCATCTTTATTTATGATGGATAAATCAAAAATTGGTTTACAAAGACAATATACTGGAGCAGCTCCAGTTGTTCTAAACAAATGAGACTGTTGAAGTAGTGGAAAAAGAGAAACACAAGTTGAAGAGCTTAAATCCAGAAAATACTATTCACTATATTTATCATTATTCACAAATACTGTTATTGATGGAGAAGAAAGATCATTGTGTTTTCTTTATATTAATAATACAGATACCATGAAATATAATACATTGAAATGACACCTTGAAAATGCTAATGCAGAATATATCAGTGAGCCAAGAGATTTTTTCCGGAGAAAGTTAGAGTCTTTAAAATTTCTTTTCAGTTCTGAATTTTGCCCCTCCCTTTATTCCTTTCTCCACCCATTGAGAAGGCAAGGGATACAATATATGTTAAACATGTGTAGTCACTGGAAAATGTTTCCCCATTAGCCATAATATGGGAAAAAAGCAAGAAAAATAAAGTGAAAGAAAATGTTTCAATCTGCACTCAAAGTTCATGAGTTCTCTCTCTCTAGAGGTGGATAGCATTTTTCATCATGAGTCCTTTGGAACTGTCATGGATCACTGTATTGATCACATTTGCTAAGT
This sequence comes from Notamacropus eugenii, assembly GCF_028372415.1. NCBI lineage: Eukaryota > Metazoa > Chordata > Mammalia > Diprotodontia > Macropodidae > Notamacropus > Notamacropus eugenii. Next base: position 441,200,940 of record NC_092873.1, read on the forward strand.
CTTTCACAGTTGATCGTTGTAATAATAGCATTATTGTGTACAGTGTTCTCCTGGTTCGGGTCACTTCACTTGCATCACTACATAAGTCTTCCCATGTTTAACTGAAACCATTTCCTTCATAACTTCTTACAGTCCAAAAGTATTTTATGACAATCTTTTGCCGCAACCTATTCAGCCATTACCCAACTGATGGTTATCCCCTCAGTTTCCATTTCTTTGCCACAACAAAAAGAGCTGCTGTAATTTTTTTTGTACATATGGGTCATTTTCCTTTCTCTTTGATCTTCTTGGGGGTACAGACCTAGAGGTAGTATTTGTGGATCAAGAAAGTTAGATTCATTTGATGTAAGAAATCAAACCTGGCTGTTTTCCAGTGGTGAAATCAAAATAATTTAGAGTCATATGAAAAAATTCTCTAAAACATTGTTGATTAGAGAAATTAAAATTAAAACAACTTTGAGATATTATTTGACATCTACCAGATTGGCTAAAATGATTGAAGGGGAAAACTACAAATGTTTGAGGGGATGTAGAAAAGTTGGGACACTGGTTCATTGTTGGTAGAATTGTGAATTGATCCAACTATTTTGAAGAGCCAGTTGGAATTATGCCTAAAGAGTTATTAAACTACCGATACACTTGGACCTAGCATACCACTACTAGGTCAAGGATGATTAGGGGAAAAGGAAAAGAACCTATATGTTTTAAAATGTTTATAGCAAATCTCTTTGTGGTGGCAAAGAACTGGAAATTGTAGGAATACCTATTAATGGAGTAGTAGCTGAATAAGCTGTGGTAATATAATTGTGATGGAATACTACTGTGCTATAAGAAATGATGAGCTAAATGATCTTAGAAAAATGTGGAAAGACTTCCACAAAATAATGAAGAGTGAAATGAGCAGAACAAAGAGGATATTGTATACAGAAGTAGCAATATTGTTTAAGAATGACTTTGAGTGAATATTATTGTGATTATTATAAATACCCAAATTAACTATAAAAGACATACAAAGAAAAATGACATCTACATCCAGAGAAAGAACTGATAAATAGAAGTGTATATATAGAAGGATTTTACATATATGTATGTGTGTGTGTGTGTGTGTGTGTGTGCGCAATGGTAGCCATATCTAGGGCAGGGGTTGGGGAGAGAAAAACAGAAAAAAAAAAGAAACTTACATTATCATATATTTTAAAGGAACAGCAAGTTGTACATAATAGATTTGCAGTTTCATGTATAATCATCTCTTTTGTTGTTTTATGTTATTGAAATGCTGGTTTTGTTTCATAAATTAAAAATTAACAATCATATCTATGACATAACAAAGTACACATGTAAGTGCATATGCAAAGATGCTTCTAGAATTGCATTGAGTAAAAAGTCTCCTTTAAAAGGAGAAATGTTGGTGCCATTGATATGGCCAGGAAAATTTTTGGTCAATTAAATAAAAAGCAACTTCAAAAGTTTCCACTTGTAGACAAAATGATTGGAATCATCGATCTCTGAAAACTTTGGTGATCAATTAATTGAGAAATTAAAATCCTCCTACTTTGCATAGTTAAGTAGGTGAAGCAACACATATAAATATATCTAATTGGATTACACATGTACAATATGTAGTTGAAACTGATATTAGGGAAAAATATTTTGTAAACCTATTGATGGCAATGTGAAGTCAGAGGAAGTCTTCAATTTAATTGATGGATTTTGAAAATAAAAAAGATATAATTGGGAAGAATTGTATAGGACTTTTTCCCCCAGAAGCAGTTTCTAGTATCTCCCTCATAAGCACTTCCATACTAAGTGATCTAAGTATGTGTCAAAACCCCATTACAATGGACTCCCAGAAAATTTTTAGGAGGCCACCATAATAAACTCATGTGCGTGCTTGTGAATGCTGCATTCCCACATTGTAAGAATATTTTCTTGGCTCAAGTCAACCCTTGCCACCCCCTGCCACTGTCTGCTGCTCCTCTAGAGATCCCAGGAAAGATTTTTGGGATTATGAAAATTTGAGCTATTTAGATGAGTTTGGGATTGACTGGCCAGGACTCCCAGATTATACCCCATATTGGTAGCTTCCCAGTTCTTTTATTATTCTGATCAAAACCATTCTCTTCACCTTTCCCCCCCATCCCATACATCCTTTCTCTTTGGTTTATGACATTGTGAGCTAATAGTACACATTGAGATGGGTCTGATCTAAGCTCCCTTCTATATTTGATCTAAATAATATATCACTGTTCACTCTTTGGGAAATGGACAATTATCATAAGCTACATGCTCAGAAATGATGGTTCACTTTCTTTTGCGTAGGCAATTTATGATAAAACTTGTTATCAATCAAATAAAATTAAGAGATCTTTGAAATCACTCTTCCTCTAGGCTCTCTCTCCCTTCAACTATAATGAAGCCAAGCAAGCAATACAAATCTTAGCTTCATCATTAGAAGCAAAATTTTATATTTTATAAAATGAAGGACAGTGTGGTACAGTAGAAAGAGGGACGACCTTGGAAGACTCAAGGTTCAAGTTCTCTCTCTGGCAAGCACCTATTATCTTTGTGACCATGAATACATGATGTCAGTTCTCAGTCAACTCTCTAAAACTACAGGTTGAATCTAAGTTGCCAATCTGCATCAATGGACAGAGTTTCTAGACCCAGAGTTCTGTACACAGAAGAAATCACAGGTTTTAGCCATACAGAACAAGGGGAGTGGGGGGAGGGAGGGAAGGAAGAAAGAAAGGAAGGAAGAAAGAAAGGAAGGCAAATAAGGAAGAGTCACACTAGATGAACTAGAGACAATGTTGATGCTGTAAGCTTCCATCCAGTTCTTTGACCAGTTATACAATTACAATAAAATGTCTTTGTGGATGTATTTACGTTAAGTAAGACCAAATAGTGAAAAGTAAAAAGAAAAAATTCAAATTTCCTTAAAAACAGCTGACAATATTCTTCTCTCCCTTGTTGCCTCCTTCCCTCTAACTCCTTTTAATTTAGTTTTACCTTTACTTCAAAGGCTTAAAGCTCTTCAGCAGTCAGCATTGTGTACTTATTTGAACAGTAACAAAACAACACATTTTGTTGTACTGGGCTAAGTTCCATTGAGGCAATATTCCCAGAATTTAAAAAATACATTATGTTGTCTCAGAGTAAGCAGAAGGAAAGGCAGAACACAGTTTATTAGTTCCTAGAAAAAGTCTGAATGGATATTATTATGATCAAACATTTGTGCATGGCTAGTTAAATCTGCATGGCATTTTGGCAGCTGGAAATGCCAGGGGATTAATTTTTCTTTCAGTCAAATTTAAATCTATTTTCTAGAGCAGTGATGATTCTGTCACTGATTGAACTACATTTATTAAACTTTGGTTTCATGACATTTGAGTACATATAGATGTTTAAAGTGTGAAGAACTTTGTATGTGGCATAGGTGAAAATAGGGAAATAGTTTCTGGGAAACCTTTTTTTTTTGCTTTTTTTGGGGGGGAGAACCTCTTTAAAAAGTTGGAAAATAGAATTTAAACTTAAGAAAAAAATATTAGAATAACAATTGTTATTTCAAATTTGAATCATAACTTCTAGCAAAGGCTCAATTTTCTATTGTTCAGTCCAATGATTTAATTCTTTTTTCATTACTATCTTTTTGTTTGTTTTGTGTAATTTTCTAAATTAAATTTTATTTTAAGCCCTGTCTTGGCCCGAGTGTAGTAAACTGGAATCTTGGATACAGGGTTGACTCCTTATTTTTTAAATTTTGGTATAGATTTCAAGAGATTGTTTAGGGGGAAAATTTATAAGAATGTGTTTTTCTAGGAATTCTTGTCTTTGAAGCCAGGTAATCCTGATTGCTGAGACCTCAGTATAGCCAGCTGGCCAGGCTTTCTCACCCAGTTTCCTACCTGTCTCTGTCTCTCCTTTGTCCTTTCCCAACCTGGAGCATTCCAAGTCTAACTATGTGAATACAATCAAATCAACACTCCCTTTGCTTCTAGAAAAGGATGTCAATGGACTCTCCTCAATCCATACATGATCATCCCTAGACCAAAATACACTTCCCTATTTACAGTTCCTTTACTTGGGTTGTCTTTCTCTATTTGAATGTAAGCCTTAAGGTCAGGGACTTTTGCTTTTGTATTTCTATCATCAGCTATTAGCACAGTGTTGTTGCTTATTAAGCACTTATTAAATGCTCATTCATTTATTTACTCCTTCCTTATGCTCTTCTTTTTTACCTATATGTTTGGACTGTATTCCTGCCTGCCTTTCATTTCTGGATGGTAAGGCCTTGTATCTTTATTTGTTCATATTTCACTCTGACTTAGAATTCTGGGCACTAATATCTGGTTTGTGCATCTAACCACATTTATGTCCATGTGTTTTTCCTAGCTTGGACCACTGGACATATTGACTAGATCTTTATTTTGGACACTGGATTTGGACATTGTCCTAAATCTATTATTAGAAATTTGTTGTTGTTGAATCATTTCAGTCATGTCTGACTCTTCATGACCCCATTTGCGGTTTTCTGGGCAAAGATACTGGATTGGCTTGCCATTTCTTTATCCAGGTAACTTAAAAGGATAGGGCAAATGGGGTGAGGTGACTTTCCCAGGGTCATACAGCTAAGAAGTGTCTGAGGCCAGATTTGAACTTAGGGAGATGAGTCTTCCTGACTTCAGGCATGAAAGCCTATATTGTGCCAAAGGGAAAATAATATCCAGGGAAATCAGCATAAAAAACACATTCAAATTACCTTCAAAAGACAAATTCTGATGTATAGGTGGAATATTCTAGAACAAAAGGTCTCATAGGCAAAGAGACCATGGAACCCCAACCATTTTGAGCAGAGAACTTTGGGCAATTGTAAGCGCTGGGAGATGACCACCTTATGAGAGAAGTAGAATTGAGGCAGGATGAGGAGAAGCTGACAATGGTTTTAACCCCCTTGGAGAGAAAGTGCACCTTTTAGAAGCTTCCTGTTTAAACTATTTATTCTCGCTAATTAGGTGATAAGCTTAGTTGTTGCTGTTCTTGAAAGCACTGGTGTCTGATCATTGCTCTCTATTTCAGTGTTCGGTACCAAGCCCAGATCACCTCACTCTAGCTGAGACTCTAGCCAATACTTTCATATTCAGGACTTGATTCTTCCCCATGTCTTTGAATTCAGTTTGGCATGGAAATTCTGAGGATGATTTTATACTTGTTAGTAGAGTTCCTCTAACAAGGTTTGTTGAATGAAGACTAAATGAATAAATAAATGAATTTTCTGCTTGCAGGTTCTATGGAACTTAAAGCATATGTTCCTATAGAAGTGTTATAAATATTCCTAATCTAGACACAACATTTCTGATAAACCATACTATAACTGAAATATTGTACCTTTTTAAATTTTCTATTTTATTTTTAATTTGTGAAATAAAACAAGCATTTCCATAACAGTATAACAAAAAAAGATGATTGCACATGAAACTGCAAATCTATTATTCATAATTTTCTATTCCTTTTAAGTATATAATAAAGTTATCATGTAAATTTCTTTTCTTTCTTTCTCTCCTTGCCCTAGAGTTGGCTACCTTTAGACATAAGTGTGTATGTATATGTATATTATATATGTATATGAAATAATTTTATGCATGCTTCTATTTATCAGTTATTTCTCTGGATGCAGATGTCTTCATTAATATGTTCTTTGTAGTTAATTTGGGTATTTATAATAGTTAAAATGACATTCACTCAAAGTTCTTAAAATAGTATTACTGTTACTGTATACACCATTCTCTTGATTCAGCTCATTTTGCTCTTCATTATTTCATGCAGGTCTATCCATGTTTTTCTAAGATCATTGAGCTCATCATTTTTTATAGCATAGTACTAGTTCATCACAATCATAAACCCCAAATTGTTCAGCCATTCCCCAATTGATGGAATGGAAAACAACACTGTAATAATATTAATGTTACTAATAAAACAGAATTGAAGGAGTAGGACTTCTTTTTAATGCTAGTACTTAGGAAAAGAAGGATTAATTAAAGGATGATGAAAAGGCAGGTAAAGACTTGCAAATATTCTGAAGGGACCTTCTGTATAATTTAATAGTCATTTAATTAAACACATATTTATTTTCAGCTGTGTACAGTTCACCGTGCCCAGTGCCAGGGGAAATACAAAGTTTAGCTAAAACTTAAACCCTGCCTTCATGTAGTTCAGTATGTACTAATAATAGCTATGATATTAAAAACACATAATAGTTTCCTGACAGAAGTGCAGTCAAAATTAAATGTGGAACCATATGATTAGATTCCTAAAAGATGAGTATGAATGCATTGAAGATAGGAAGAGTTAAAGGGAAAACATTTGAAGATCAGGGAATATGTGGCCCGAGAAAAGACAGAAGTAGAAAAGAGAGGGCATATTCAGGAAATGATCAGTTGTTCAGTTTGGCTAGAGTGTGGGGTATATCAAAGTAAATCCCAAACCAGCACAAGATAAAACAGAGCACCAACATGCTGGGGACATGTGTGCTTCCTCTCTGAACAGTTCACTTTAACTTGCACTCCAGAATCTCACCTCACTGACTCCTACTACTGCAACTGGCCCTGCACACCACTTCTTAATGCCACAATCAAGGGTTAAGAATGGGTTATATAGTCTTTCTCTTTGAGTGCTACTGCACCCATATTTGGACTGCCTGTCCTTGGGGCCAAAGTCCCTTCCCCATAGAACCGAGCTCTCTATATATTACCGCTGCATCCTCAGACTCCTCCCCACTTTCCAGTTTATTTGCCCTATGTTGAAACAATTCCAGTTACATTTAATGTAGAGTAGTAAAAAGTATGTAAAGATAATGTGGGCATTTGAATGGCCTTTAGACTTCATGTGTATAATGAATATGATCTTGTTTACTTTCTCAAATGGTGGGGAAGGGGAGCAAGAGAGAGAATTTGGAACTCAACATTTAAAAAAAAATCAATGTTAATTTAAAAAATGTAATTCGGAAATATTTAATAAAAATGAAAACATATTAAATAGAAGCTTATGATATTAGTTCTTTATTATATCATAGTGAATTCAGAAACTTAAAACTTTCAAAGGATTTCTAGCAATACTCATCTCTTATGAACCATGATTAGAGCTCTTTTAAAGAGGGCATTGATAAGTAATGAAAAAAAGCAAAAGAGTAGAGAGATTTTCTTGAGGTAATTGAGCAGGAATTGGAAAAGGGTTATAAGAAGGAAGATATGTGTATAGATTTGGGGAAAAGGCTATGGGACAGATTTATCTGAACCATTAGTGGTGAAAGAAAGAAAGACACTGGAAAGCATAGCATATGAAAGACCTCTTACTGAGGAGAAAGAAAGGAGGTGGTCATAAAAGAAAATTGGACTAGTCCATTCTATGCACTGGCCACCAGGTGTCATCATCATCTTGAGGCAGCTTAGCTGCCATAGGGTAGAAGCCATGGTATGGTAGGTAGAGCCAACTCTTTCTTACCTGATTGTTAAATATTTGCATTGAATGTTTATCCCTTGGTAATAAGCAAATGCTAAAAACTGGCACTTGATTTGGTGTTTTGTTGATTTCTAGACTCAAGAAAACAATGAAGAAAATTTTAATGATAAACTTAAAGAGTATATCATGGGATCAATTTCTTTTTATATACAAATTGTTCTAAGGCAATTAGGCAGCCTCATGGTGGATATAGACATAGGAGGGGAGGCAGTATGAAATGAATTCTTCATATATAAAGTACCTTTACTTGTAATATTCCTTAGTAAGGCTGTGATTTATTAAGATGGCAGCTCACTGTCAAATTAACACTAAAATTTTTGATTTCAAACATATCTAACATTCCTTTGAATTTAAGTAGCTATAATAAGGAAAATTTTCTTTCTTTATAAGTCTATTTTGTAACAGTTTACTAAAGGAATCAGTGAAGTCAGTAAAACTTTACTCGTCTACCCCAAGGAAGGATGTAGATATTTGCAAATCATTTTTGTGTCTGTTCTCTTTTTTCCCTTTCATTTTTCTCTAGTACGTGGGGTGGGGGTTAGTAAGGGGAGAAAGAGAGGGAATAGCTGGGAAAGGAAGTACCATATTTAACATACCCCACAACCTAAATACCAGCTTGAGTTTCTAGTGTTTGAATACCGCATAACTCAGGAGATCTTATTGAATAGTGTCTTAGTTTGGTGGAGATACTATTATAATATTGTGTAAGATTTAATTTTGACCATCAAAGATAATTACCAAATTAAATTGTTGTTGCGCAAAACTCAAAGGCTTAAAGACATTCTATTGTTGGAAAACACTGATTTCTACTAAATCCTTAACTTGTCGTTAAATTTTTCTGTATTGTTTTTGAAAAGCCTGACAAATGGAAGTAATTTAAATTGGAAATATCATATGGTTTTATAAGCATTAGTATACTTTAGACTGTGACTTGAGATGTACTATCAGAGGGTGGTACTTCACTCCCTTATTTTTGTCCCTACTAAATTCTGAGCCAAATAATAATAATCATAAAATTTTTTAAAATTATCTTTTTGAATTATAAAAAATCTTTAAATTTAAAAGCATAATCAGTACCTTTTGCTATTAGTCAATTTTAATATTGGTTCTGAAACATATACTGAGTTTATACATACATTTAAAAGAAATGCCTTTGATTGAGTTAGGTGTCCAGGGCCATAAACCTGAATTGCTAATTTCATATTGCCCACAACAGACCTCTTGTGAATGTTTGCAGAGTTTATAGGATATCAGTTACAAATGTGATTATACCAACCATTCCTCAGAACTGACACCAGTTTCAAATTAAAAACTGACAGGCCTCACCTGCTCCTGGGTTCACCCACAGGTCACCTTCTTGTCACTTCAGCTCTACCCCCATTAAAATGACATCTGTGTTCATAAAGAGACTGAGCGGGGCTGTAAGTTGTTAGAATTGTTGAGGAATAAGAATAAGGTGTCATCTGCTCAGATAATGTAGTGTTCAACTTTGGCCTTTCATGGGACATGATGCCTGCAACACCTGACTATGTTCTGAACACAAGAATAGATGGAATGGGGAGGTCACCAGTTGTTCCTCAGATAATCCATGGAAGTAGATGAATTTAGGTCATCTAGAGGTGGAGTATGAATGGCTTTGCAAGAAGTCAATTAGAAACATGAGATAAAATGAACAAACAAAAACTGCGAATGTATCTTTTCCATAAATATTTCAAAATTTCTTGTGAGTCAATATCATAAATTTTCTCAGCTGAAAATGGGTTGGTAAGATTTCTGCTTGTGTGTTTTAGAAAAGTGATTAGATAAATATGAAAATTGAAATGGATGATCAATTTCCTTGAATTTATCAGGCATAAAGAATTTGAATGCATATGCATTATGTTTTGTAATTGTATGTCTCCTTTGACTAGGAACTTAAAAATTTAGTGGTATCATTCTAGTTAAAGATACTAATGATTTCAGAAGGTAGAATAAGCCATCATTTTAGAGATAATTAGATGATAAAGTCTCTAAAATAGAGATGGATTTTTTATGTCTCTAGTATCAATACTTACCAGGTGCTCACTGAATGATGGGTAATGATGAGAAAAATAGCAAAAAAAAGTTAGCTGAAAAAATTAAGTGATTTCAACAATTATCATTAATAGTGACTTTAAAATCTGATTATTCTTACTATCAAAAATGAACATCATATTTATTTCAAAAACAAAGATTTCTGATTAAGGTCAGGTAGGTGGCATAATGGGATAGATTATTAGATTTAAAATCAGGAAATCGTGAGTTCAGATTCAGCCTCAGTCCCTTACTAGCTGTGTGACTGAGCAAGATGCTTAACTTCTCTCGCTTATCTGTAAAATGGGGAAAATAATAGCCTCCACTCATAGGTGGTTATGAGAATGAAATGAGATAATATTTATCAAGTCCTTTGCAAACCTTAAACTGTTACGTAAGTGTTAGCTATTAAATTTCAAATCTATCCATTTTTAAAAAAAATCATCCTAATTATTTAGTCAATCCCTCATTTAGTGAGTCCTTGTCATTGACAGTCACTGTGCTGATCACTAGGGATACAAAGACAGAAACAAAAACAGAGTTTGTTCTCAAGGAGCTTACCAAATAGGCAAATAATAAGACAGGTTTAAGATACATACAAAGCAGATACAAGGTAATCTCAGGAAAGGCATTAGCAGTTGGAGGAAGAAAACTTGTCTAAAGAAGGTGGAATTTGAGGTGAATCTTGAAGGAAGTTAAGGAGTGGAAGGGAAGAGAGAAAACATTCCAGGGGGCACAGTTAGAGTAAAAGCATGGAGTCCGTAGGTGTAGCATCATGCTTGAGGAAATGCCAGCGGGCTAATGAAATTAAATCTTAGACTGTGTGGGTAGGGGAAGAATGGGCAAGGACACTAGGAAGGTGGGAAGGGACTAAGTTTGGAGAGCTTTAGCAATCAGAGGACTTTATATGTAATACTGGAGATATTAGGGAGCAATTAAGAAAGAATTAATTGAATTGGCAGGTGATATGATCAGAACTACATCTTTAGAAGAGTCACTTTAGTATCAGAATGGATTGGAATGGGGAATGAGTTGAGGCAAAGAAAACAATTAGAAGGCTATTACAATAAAGAATTGCAAAAGCTGTAATATGGGAACCTCCACATCCTCACAATAAGCTACCTAAAAGAGGGGTGGATATCTGGTGTAGTGCTTGCATTCTGCTTAGCATTTTTATCAATGAATTGAATGAAGGCATAGAAGGCACAATCACCAGATTTGCAGACAAAGATGTATTATTAATACACTAGGTTATAGAACTGGGAATGGGATCCTCAAAGATCATGGTCAACAGGAATGATGGGCTGGATGCAACAAAGTGAAATTGACCAAATATATGTATAAAGTCTTACAGTTGGATTGAAGAAAAAGCATGATACAAGTATATTATATGACTGGACATTGGTTCTTATGAAAGCAAAATCAATGAATCAGCAGTGTTAAATGACATCCTCTTACCCTTCTCTCCTCTTCCCTGCCTCCCACAAAGGTGAATGCAATCTTTGGATGCATGGAGGCAGGATATTTAGAACCAGGGAGGTGATGTTTCCACTGTAGTCTGTTTTGCTCTGGCAATGAAGCACATGGTAGGTTTGATCTGGTTATTACATGTTACAAACAAGACTTTTTGAAGGAGAGACAGATTTAGAGATGTCATTAATGAAATCCATGTATGAATAAAAGAGATGGGCTAGTAACTTTGGAAGGTTGAGGGATAATCATAGGGAAAACTGTTATCCATTATCATACTGGTATACATCATGATGTCAAGGGAAACTTAAGGGGACTTGAAACTATATTATCCATATCACATAAATTAATATCTCAGCAGGGTAGTAGTCTTATTATCACAGTATCATAATAGTTATAGAATTTCAGTGTGGGAGGGGAACTTTGAGGTTATCTGGCTTAAACCATATCTGAAGCAGGAATTTCTTCTATAATATTACAGACTAGTAGTCATTTTAAAGACCTTCAAAGTCGTTTGAAGATGGGAAATTGCATGACTTCAGAGTAGTTTCTTTTCTTTTTTTTAAAAAAATTATTTATTTATTTTTAGTTTTCAACATTCACTTCCACAAGATTTTGAGTTCCAAATTCTCTCTCATCTTTCTCCTCTGCCCACCCTACAAAGTAGTTTCTAACCACTCATAATTAGATTGAATAATTGGTAATTGGATAATTGAAATTACATCATAATTGGATCGATTTGAAGAAAAAGGAGTTTTTAGCCCAGACAATAAAAGATTTAGGGATGAGGGTAACTATCTTCAAATACTTCAGAACTGTCACTGGTGAAAGAGATTAAACTTGTTCTACTGGCCTCAGAAAGTGGAACTACAATCAATGACAGTTCAGCACAGAGGAGCTTGATTTCTGCTTAATATGAAGACCTTCTGAGTGGTTAGCAAATACCCCAAAGTCAAGAGGTTTCTCATATTTGTAGCTTTTCAAGACGCTGGATGATACCAGTCAATGATCTTATAGAAGGAATATCTTTTGCCTATTTTTGAATTATTTGCACTTAGCACACAGTACCTGGAACATACTAGACTCTTAATGAATGTTGATTCCTTCAGGTGTGATTTGGACAAGATGACCTCAACGATCTCTTCTAACACTGAGATTCTATGATTATTATGATTCTGTGGTAATTAAAGTAGAATATTACATAGCAGAGATGTTAATTTGGGAAAGTTTAATATCCATTTTATTTTCATTGGTGTGAACTTATGATTTCATTGGTATAGGCAACTCTTTAGCATAGAATGCAAATGCATTGCAAAAATCAATGTGAAGTGGCAACTTATCTATAATCTATAGTCATAAAGAGTTGTCTAGGGCATGAGAAGTTAATTGCGCATGGTTACATGGCTGACATGTATTAGAGACAAGACCTGTACTCAATTCTTTCAAATTCTTTGTACTATGCCATGTTGGCTATATCAGTTTTACAGATGGTATTAAACTGGGGTACAATATACCATAAATCATTGTATTAATAAATGACTTAATTTAAATAAAAATATGACTGAATCTTTGTCATCATGAGGTGCTTTGAAAGTGGAATTTTACTAAATTGTGGAAGAATTTATAATTAGGTTTCCAAAAGTAACAGCAATATTCTTTCATACAATATCCCATCACCATCTATTTCATAAGGCTTTCATAAGAGAGTAGGGTGGTAAGAAAACTTATTTTTCAAGGAAAAGCACTTCCTTTGTACTAAGTTTTTTAACCATGACCAAGGCATGATGATAGATCTATTGTTGTGTTTAGCAGAAAATTTGTTCCTTTGGTTTGATACTTTCACTTTATGCTAAATCTCAGATCAATTTGACTGTATCTGGTCAGGAATGCTAAGGAGGCATGGCAAGACAGCAATTTGCATGAAAAGACTTACTGATTTTTGTGGCCTGCAAAAGCCATATGAGTAAAAACTTATGGAAGTGATTGTTGAAAACTGAAAACAAATAAATTAATTAAAAAAAAGAAAAAAATACCATAAGAGTAAGCAGTGGAAAGTAGGATACCAAAAGGCAATGTGGTCTAAGGGTACATTTAATGCCACAGAGTGCAGATTAAGGGTGGTGATAGTTCTGCCATACTTGTAAGGAACAAATGAGATAATATTTAAACGCTTAGTATAGTGTCTGATACATCGGAGGTATTTAAGAAATGCTTTCTTTTCCCTTTCTTCTGAAAGGCTAAATCCAGAATATTTGGTTTAGTTCTGGTTTCCATATCTTGGGAAGTATATTAGATAGCCAAAGTCCACAAAAAGACTGTGATCAGGACATACAAATGGAAAGCTGATCAGGCAACTGAATGATTAGGGATGGTTAGCTGGGAGAGTTCTATGTGTGTGTTCGTCCTTCATTGCCGAAGAAGACCATGTCATCAGAGAAATAATGACATGATTTACACTTGACTTTGTTTTGAGTGAGGGAGGGCTGTGCAGGTCACCAACCTCACTTCTCCTCCAAAGCCATCTGAATCCAGTGACCAGATATTCATCAAGATGACTGGAGATGACCCAGGATGAGGCAATTGGGATTAAGTGACTTGCCCAAGGTTACACAGCTAGTGAATGTCAAGTGTTAGCTGTGAGAAGAAGAAGCTTAGAGTAGGATTGGACATGGAGCAGGTGTGATAAATGCCTTCAAGTTTTAAAAGAATATCATATTGATGAGGAATTGTCTTACTCTGCTTGGCTCCAGAAAATACAACTAAAATAATGTGTGAAAGTAGTAGAAAGACAGGTTTTGACTCTAAGGAAAACTTTTCTAAGAGTTAGATCTGTCCAAAGTTGGAGTGGTTTTTATCTGTGTTGGCATTAGGTGCCTCTCCGTGGAGATCTTCAAGAAAAAGTTAGATGACTATATATGGGGATACATTAGAGGTTATTAAAAAAGTAAGAACTGAACTTACCTTTTTAAGGTTCTCTTTCAACCCTAAGATTCTGTAATACCGAACAAAAACTACATAGACAAGGGAGAGGGAAGAGTCATCCTAGTACAGGAGTGGGGATCTTTTAGTCTTCTAGGTCCTTGGGTGTGACCTTTTGACTGAGTTCAAGTTTTACAGAACAAATCCTTTTATTAAGGGAATTTGTTCTGTGAAGTTTGGATTCAGAGGGTTGCACTTGAGGACCTAGTAGTCACAGGTGGCCTGGATGCCACAGGTTCCCCACCCCTGTGACCTAGCACCAAAATGAAATTGACTTACTTAAGATTTTGCTAAAAGGCAGTCAATCAATAAACAGAACAAGCTGGGGACTCAAGGAATGGGGCCAGATAGGAGTGAACTGAATCTTAAACCAATAAAGGAAACACTTAAATTGTGGATGATGGAGGATTATCTTCAGCGTTAGGAATAATAAAGGAAAATAAAGGAAGAGTGTGCTCATATTAAGTTATTGACATTTGGGTGTATACGTTGTGCTATGGCTAGACTAGAAGAACTGGACTTTCTGGAAGGATTTTGGTAGTGAAAGTGAAAAAAAGATCGATGGACAAATGACTATTTCACTTAGCAGCTGTGTCACTGGATGACAAGTTGTGTTCTGATAAGCCAATTTAGATATTATCCAAAAGAAAAAAAAACATATAATCAAAGGGGCTTTGTGTTTGACCAGTGGGGGGTTTTGTTTAAAGAGAGATAAGACAAGACAAGAAAAAAAGAAGATGGAAAAAACCAACAACTTCTATCCAAAATTTTCTAAATTGTGAACGTGTTAATGGAGAACATGGTAGAAGTCAAAAGATAGTAAAATAAGATCAAGATGATAATTTAAATTATATACTATTTATATTAAACTTGGAAAGTTGTGTTGTCTATATGACGCTTCATCTAGATGTGAAGCTGAATTCAGGTAAACATCCAGAAAGGGAGAGAGAGAGAGAGAGAGAGAGAGAGAGAGAGAGAGAGAGAGAGAGAGAGAGAGAGAGAGAGAGAGACAGAGAGAGAGAGAGAGAGACAGAGAGAGAGAGAGACAGAGAGACAGAGAGAGAGAGAGAGAGAGAGAGACTGTGCACTCACATATGTGTGCAGCAGAATATTCGAAAATATTTTGTTGATTAACTATTTCCTTTTTCACTTTTAAATTTTACTATACTGCTTCTGTGTATTCTTATAGGCTATTTAATGAATTCATTGATCACGGTATCATAGATTTAGATCCAGGAGGGACCTTAGAGATTTTCTAGGCCTCTACAAGTTTTCTGGTTTCTAAAGTTTTCTTGACCTTACAGATGAGGAAGAGAAGGGAAGTAAATTCCCTGAGGTCACAAATTTATTAAGTAGCAGAATTAAGATTTGAATCCAGATCCCACTGGCTGCCAATCCAGCATTCTTCCCATTATCCTCTGCTTCTTCCCTCCTGAACTTTACCTGTTAAATAAAGTCTTTCTCTCCTTTCAAGGCCCAGCTGAAATGACACCTCTTTCATGAACAACAATTCTGATCTCTCTCTCAGTCCCAGCCAAAAATTATCACTGCTTTTTCAAATGTTACTAGTAAATTTTGTCTATATTTCATCTTTGTCTTCATCTCACTGTACCTTGAGATGTAATTCTTTGTGTTTAGATTGTAAATTCCTTGGAGGAGAAGACTATATAATTTAAGATCTCTAGATTAATGGCCTCTAACAGTATACCTCATATATCATAGGCATTTAATAAATGTTTAGTGGATGAATGAATAAATGTATAAACAAACAAATTTATGAATTGAATCATTCAATAAACATTTATTAAGCTACTATTATGTGTCAGGGACTATACTGGGCTCTGGGTATACAAAGAAAATGAACTTACTCATACCCTAAAGAAACTTACATTTCATAGGGGAACAAGGGAAGACATGTAAATTTAAGTATATTATACATACACACAAGTATACATACACACATATATAATGTTATTATATGGGTACATACTGGTGTTACTGTACTAATGTATTATAAGGAATACATAACCATATTTTTGTTCAGCTGTTTTTTAGTCATGTGCAACTCTTTGCAACTGCATTTGGGGTTTTCTTGGCAAAGATACTGCAGTAATTTGTCATTTTCTTCTCCAAAATCAGTATATATTATACACTTATATATAATACATACATAATACAACATATATAACACAGACATAAAATCCTGTAAAATAATATATACCATGTATAGTATACAGTATAATATATAGAAAAATACATATACCGTATGTATGCATAGTACATGCAGAATAAATTCAATAGAAACAAGGAAAATGAACTGGTCCTTACCTTCAAGAAGCTTATATTCCACAGGGGAAGAGGGGAAGGCATGGACATATAAGTAAGCATTATGTACTATATATACATATATGTAGCATTATTACATATATAGGTGTTTGTTATGTATTATGAATAATATATAAGTATGTAGTATATACTTGTACATAATATATACCTATGTATGTAGTTATATATATATGTGTGTGTGTGTGTGTGTGTGTGTGTGTATGTGTGTGTGTGTGTGTGTGTGTGTCCTCCACTGGAGCTGGTTTCATAGCCTCTGTCCCCTAATAAATAATTTTTTTTGTAGTTGCTTTGGCCCCAAATTCATAAGCTTTTGATCAGCGATGTCAGACTCAAATAGAAACAATTCTTGCAGGCCACATGTTGACTTAGAAAACCACAAATCAACATTTTCCATATTGTGTTATACTTTTATTTATTTGGTTCAATATTTCCTTCCCAATTACATTTTAATCTGGGTTGGGGAGCTGTTCCAGAGTTCTGTTAGCCTGAGTTCAGATGATGAGCCTCACTCAAATTTTCAAGGTCATCCTTTGTAGGCTGTACTTGAAATTTTTCTTCATGGCTTGTTTTCTCCTGTTATGTTCTAGGTTAGGTGCAAGTAAACCTGTGCTGAGATGAAGTGTCACAGTGGAACTTAGTGAAATTTAGTATAATTAGGAGAAGCCAGATATATTATCCCAGAATTAACATTTCTTATTTCCTGCACCATAAACTTGTCTGAAAACTTTCAGTGAAGATGATTCTGAAAATGGATAATGCCTCAATCTGGGAGAGAGCATGATCTATTGAAAAGGGAAGAGGCCCTGGGTCTGACGCATGCCAACTATGTGACCACTGGCAAGTTACTTCTTTTCTCTAAATCTCAGTTTGCTCATCTATAAAATTAGGATCATACTATTTTTACTTGCAGCATTGTTGTGGTATAAATATTTTGTGATCTTGAAGGTAATGAAAAAAAGTATGTTATCTTTCCTATTCAAAGGTCTATGCATCAGATTGAAACAATTACATTTTTGAATAGATTTTAAGTTTGTTTTCCAAATTTTGGATTCTGAGCTGAAAATAGAAAGGAACTTGTGTACTGGGGTTTGATGTGGGACCATGGGACCAACCATGGATTTCTGCAGCATCAAATGCCAAGCCCTTTAGCACTGAGCCCCATGTATCAACCAAAAGTTCTCAAGGGAATTTTGGTATGTGCTCCATGGAAAGGTCCATGCCCATATACTTTCTATGTATCCAAAAATTGCTGCACTTTTCATTTATGATAATATGATCTCAAGATTTTATAAAGGCTGTGAGTTGATGTGGGGCATCTAGTGTTGAGTTTGGTGTCAAAAGGATCTGAGTTCAGCTCCTACCTTAGAAGCTATTGTTTATTCTTCCTTCTTAAAGAGGACCAATGACGTCATGGGGATGATGTCTTGACTTGCACACGAGTTGGATTTAAGTGAGGTAGACTCATGCAAAGTCTTCAGTCTCACTTTCTCCTTCACAGTCATTGCAATTCAGTGACAAGACAAAAGTCAAGATGGCCCAGGATCATGGTTGACCTTGGACTTTCTAAATTAGGGTCTTTCCCTGGACTCTGGTTGTCTGTGGCAACACCCATTCAATGACCAAGAGCTGGGTAAGAATCGAGATAAAACAAAGTCTTCTATATGACCCTAGGCAAATCTCTTAGTGTCTCTTGTCTTCATTTCCTTCTTCTGTAAAATGGGGACAATAATATTGTTGTGAAAATAAGATGAAATAACCAATATAAAGTATCTTATAAACCTTAAAATCCTGTATAAATCCTAATTATCATCATGTAATGGTTTTTGTAGTGGTTTAATTTATTAGAATATACTTGGCTAAATATATTTTTCTTCCTTTTTGTCAGCACCTGAAGTCAGAATCACTAGTGAAGGATGTGGACATCAAAGTTGCATTTGATCTTGATTTTCACTCTAAGTCCAGTGATTATTAAACTTGATTAAAAATCTGAAAAATCTATATTGTAGGAACTAGAATTTTACTAGATTGAAAATTTGCCTTTATCAAAGCAAGTCACTTGACAAGCCTCAGAGTTCTTAAGCTGTTTGTCCATGGTAATACTTCTAGTAACTGAGACAGGTTTGAACCTAAGCCTTCCTGACTCCAAGTCTAGATTATTTTCTACTATTCCATAGTGACATTTTGCCAAAGAACATAGAGGTGAGAAACATGGAAACATGAACAAAGTTGTTTCGTGTGTGGTTGTTCAAAATCTGATTCTTAGGAACTAAATGTAATATTTCATATTCCACCAGAAACAACTGCTAGTTCCTCCTTGAATTTTGTGTGTGTCTATTCAATCTATTTAGCAATTAATCATACACTACAAAATGTCAAATTTTCTACTGTAGTCTATAACTACTACTTAGATATATTGCTTTGTAACTCTTCATGTGTTTTTGTCTTTTCTGCCCTAGATTATGTACTTATTGAAGTTAACAGTTCAGTCTTACACTTTGTTTCTCCTATGGAGACTGGTACAATCAGATTTATTGTTTCAATTTATCAGTAATATTGTTGGTAGGGATACTCCCTCTAATAACACAGGCTGATATCCACCTTGAATTGCTAATTAATTTATGAAATTATGAAATGAGGCAGGCATGCCTACTTCTTTGAGTACTTGTTTGGAAAGACTAGTGACAGAAGAAAGTGAGATTACAATCATACTTTAATAAAGCACAGAAGGTATGGGTGAACAAGCACAGAAAATATAGAGGCAAGCAGGGAAGTGGTTACAGAGGTCAACTCTGTGGAGACAAGGGATAGGGTAGTAGTAAAGTGAGGCAGGCAGTGTTGGAAAAGAAAATGGAGCTTGTGAAAGACAGAGAATCACTCATATAACCATAGATGAGAGTTGAGAGCATTTTACAGCATGGACCCAGACAGTGATGGAAGAGCACACAGGGGCGAGAGTTTTAGGTCTCATTTTTCTGTGGATTTTGGGGGGACAGATTAACTCTTATCCATACCATCTTGGGCTTAGTTTGTTAACATATCCAGATCATCCCAAAATTGTAGATAAAACTTGGAAGTTAGCACACATCATCTCAAAGTTCTCAACAACATTTGGTCTTACTGTGGATATCTGAAACATATTGTAGGATGGGATAGACCCCCACAACAAAGTCTAGATGGCTTTCCTTGATTAAGCACATACTATCAGGATGTGATTGTTACAATCTGTAAATTACGCACCTTTGATTTTTGGAATGATTTGTACATGACTTCTAGGTTTCCCTTTACAATCTTCTTTCCTGCTATTGCTACTTTATACTGGCTACTTATAAACTTACTATACTGGCTAGATTGAGGGATGATGGTCAGGTGAATCAGAACAAGATACAATTTTAATCCACATCTCCATTAGATTGTTCCAGCAGGAAGGATAACAAATACTTATGAAATTCACCAGATCTTTCAAAGTGTGAATAGTAGTTGATAGTAGTTGATTCTTGTCATGAATGACATTGATGATCAAATTTGTACACTAAAAACTTTATTGCATAATATCTACTTGAGGAAATGAAATAGCACTCAGGAAACTAATCTGGGAAAGACAAACTAAGTGAGATCAAGAAATCTGTGCTAGAGATGACACATTTTAAAGATGCAGAGGGATCGGTTTTCAAAGTATCTTAAAAAAAGAAATACACTACAAATATATGAAAAAAGTAGTATTTCTTTCCCCTACAAGATGTCTATCAATTCATATTCCTATTTTCTCATCCCTATAAAATTTTGAGAGAATGATTCATGCATATATCAAAGGTATAACTGATAAAAAACATAAGAAGGTAATAAGCAGATATTTGTATAAAATGCTCTACAGTAAACCTCATTTTCACAGTCACATAATTAACTTAGTAATGCAAGGGATATAAATTCCCACTGTGATTTTGGTTTATTGATTACAAAAGAACCATATGACTCAGAGAAAAAAATCAGACAGAGGATATTTCTTCATTCATATGTTAATGTTAATATAAGATTCCTTAAGAGATATAACTACAGAAGTGATTGTTCAGTAATCCCCTGAGTATCAATATAAATAAAAGCCTAAAGCAAGAAGAAATATACCAGCCCAAGGTATTTGCCATGGTCATGGAGGATGTTTTGTATAAAGTACAAATGGAAGAGAGAGTCTTTCCAAATGCTCCTATTTTGGATGTATATACATATACATATGTACATTGTACAGCCACTGCAAAAGGACAACTACCTGGACCAGAACTGAACAGGAAGATGAGAACGGACTGGAGTATCTTTTAAGAATTCGGTCATTTTTCATGTCTCTAATATTGCTCCCAAAATACAAGCCCCTTTTAAAACACAAATATTCTTCTGATCATGATGTGTAAGTTATGGGACATTGAATCTTCTGAAGATTGAAACTGAGTCAATGCAAAGGCCAATGCAAACACGTTTTGTGCATAAGGTTGCTGTAGCACATTACAAATAAAAATAATTATGAAGAAATGGAGTTATGGATATTATAAAAAGGAGGTAAGATTAAAAGAGAAGGTGCACTCATCATGCTCCAAGAGTGAGGGTTAATGGGTGTACAGTTCCTGTACTTCATTGCTATCCTCATGAAGGGAAAGCAAGGGAGATTCCCGGTGACAAACTTACGGAAAGATATCAGCTAGAATTGTGTAGGATGGAAAGGCACGGGTGCATTAGTGGTCTACATTGTTACAGTGAATATCTAGGTGTGTAAGACCAGAGGTTCGTTTGAGATTTTGAGTATATGAGAGTATATGAGGATGTGACATTCAGTTAGGGTAGGCTGTCTGACTTTCTGTCTCTCTACACAATATATTCATAATGTTATACATTATGATATAATTATCTATTTTATGTAATAATATACATATCTTAGACAGACATCACAGATGGATGATAATCTGGGAACAACAATGGAAAGGAGGAAGACACTTGAATCACACTGAGAAATTGTGTACCACTTTTAAAAATCTCAAGTTACTCTTTGCCTCTGCTGTATATCTTTTCAACATTTGGTGAGGCTATGTGTCCATGGGACACCCCAATTTCAATAAAATCAACATTATTGTGAACCTAAAGGATAATTTCAAGATTTAGGAGCAAAGATGGCACCTAAGACACATGTGACCAGAAAAAAGATGGGTTAGTCAGTTCCAAGAGAGAAGGATAACAAATGTTCAGGCTGCTCATTGTACTAGTATCCCTGACACGATAAGACCCATTGGAAGGCTGATAGGGATTGTTACAACTATGCAGGGACCTCTTCATTAAACTTATATTGGAAAAGGATGTGTATAGAAATTGGAAAAGTAACAGATGATGAATATAGAAGAATAGCATGGTTATCTAAGAAAAGTGGTCAGTAGTGCCAAAGCTCAGAATAAATTGTCTAGTGAGGAAATCTACAAGTAACAAAATTTTTTTTTGTTTGTTTTTAAAGCTACATTAGGGAAAGAGAAGGATCAAAGAGGAGATAGGACCCCTCATGGCATGTTAATCATCATCATCCTCATCGTCGTCATCATTACTATCACCATCATGATCATGATGTATTTGTTAAGTAGTTATTATGTTCCAGGTACTATGCTAAGTGTTACAAAGAAAGGTAAAAAGTCCTTTTCTTCAAGGAACTAATATTTTCCGGGGGAAGATAGCATACAAATAGCCATGTACATATAACAGGTACATGTTGTAAGTTACCATATTTAACCACAGAGATATTTAATTCTTATTTTTCTTTTGTTTCCTGTGTCAAGAAGAAGGGATTTTGGCCTAGTAAGTTCAAAACACAAAATGGCTAATAAGGAGTTGAAATATAAAGTAAGCAAGGAGGAAGAGAGCACTTAGCTGCCCTTGATGAGTTCATGTCATTTAGCCCAAATTAATTATATCCTTAGCTCCTAAGGGCATTGGCAGATATGATCTTTAAACCACCGTGAGAGTTATTTCAAAGATTATGGGAAATAGGAAAAATACCAGAGGACTGGAGAAGAAGACATTTTACTTTGATTTTCAGAAAAAGTTAGAGAATGGAATCTTTGAACTATAGGTCGGTGATCTTGATTTTAAATTACTGGGAAAATTAAGAATATGTTAATAAAGAGATGGTCATTGAACATCTAAATAAGAAAGCAATGATCACAAAGAAACAGTATGACCCTATCAAGGGTAGGTCATATTAGGTTAATCTAATTTCATTTCCCTCGCTTCCTCCAGGGTTATTAAATGGGAATTTTCCTGGCTTTTAGAAAGGCATTTGTTTAAGTATTTCAAGTGATTCATGTGGAAAAAATAAACACATATGACTGCAATTTGATGAATTCAGAACCAGTTAAAGGTCCAGATTCAAAGAGGAGTCATCAAGGACTAAACAATAACTTGGAGGAAAATGTCCAGTGCAATGACACAAGGATCTGTGTTCATTGTTTGGCTCTTCAACATTTTATTATCAGTAACTTGGGTGAAGGCAAATATACATGCTTTTCAAATTTTGAAGAAAAAAGCCAGAAATGATATCTAGCACAATGACTGACTGGGTCCAAAAAGACCTTGATGAAAATTGAACTCAATCTAATAAGGGAAAATTGGATACATTCAAAGTCTAACACTTGCATTAAAGGGATATGTGTAGAAAGTCTAACATTTGGATTAGAGGGATGCACTTAAAACTAACATTTGGATTTTTAAAAAATCAACTTCATATGGACAAGATGGTAGAGATATAGCTGAACAACAATTCACTTTTAAAAGACTTAAGGCATTTAGTGGACTTCAAGCTCAATATAAGTCAATGTTGTGATATCTCAGGAAAGAAAATGACTGTCATCTTGAGTTACATTGAGAGGAACAGCTTCCAGGAATAAGCTGGAGATAGTCATCTGCCCTGGTCAGATTCCATCAGGCATATTGTGTTCAGTTTTGGGTACCATATTTAGAAGATGACATCAATAGGCCAAGGAACACCCAAAAGAAGGCAAGTAGGGTAATAAAGAGCCTTGAATCTATGTTACATGATTAGTTAAAGGAACCATTTATGTTGATCCTAGAGAAGAAAGTGATTAAAGGGAATTTGAAAGAGTATCACATGCAAGATTTAAGATTTAATCTGGTCCCCAAAGTCAAGACTAAGAACAATGAAGCCTAGTATACAGAAGCTTCCAGCAGCTTTTAAATTTAAATGGACCATCTTGGGAGGTAGTGACTTGTAGTCTTCAAAAACATGTTAGATCACTGACACATTGGGTATGTTGTGCAGCAGATTTACATTGAATTAAATGGCATCAGCAGTCCCTTCCAAATTTAAAATGATGAGTCTTTAGGTGGTAGATTCTCTTTGGTAGTGCATGAAATCACACAGGATAAGGAGACTCAATTGGGTTATGAGCTATTGCAAGAGGAAATATCTACATTGTTGAGATGATGGATGCATTCAAACACTGAAGCATATTATATCATATGTTCTTTTTTAGCCTACAACCTTTCTAGAAAGAAATCCTCAGATGTAACTTTTTTTTTGTATTTTTCCACTTAGGCTAGTTAAGAGGTAAACCATGTGGTGCATTCTATCATTAGACCCGAACTTTTATTTCCTTTTTTTAATCCATCATAAACTCAGGAAATAGAATATTTTTTATGAACAGACAACAGCTTCCTTCCAACAATTCCTCTTTATTCCTTTATTTCAATCTCTCTGTAGTCCCTCTTATTTTTCACTTGTGCTTTCCTTTCCCACGACTGCTTCCCATTATGTTTCTTTTTTCGGTAACATCTTTTCTCTATGTGACAAGAAACTTCTGAGTTTACCTCAAAGGATGCCAAATGTACCACCAAATTTTAGCAAAAATTCCGTTGAAATGAAGACCTAAGATTCATACTACACCAATCACTGATATACCAAACAAATATAGCATTAATTCAATGAAAACAAACCAAAGAGAAAACTGGGTTTTCAACTCTGAATTTAAACAAAAAATATATTTTCAAGGTTTGCGGAAAAATAGCATCTCAGTAAGGGAAAAAAAACCCAACTAAAACAGATTTATTGAGGCTAACACTTAAAAAAATGATTTGGGTATTGATCATTTTTAATCTCCTGCTCTGAACAACTGGGAGATCTATTACAGCTTGAGCCTGCAATGAAAAGCAGGTCTGTTCTTTAAGCTGCCCCAATTCACTTGGACATATTTTATATCTCAGGGGATTCAGCCACAAAGTCCATTAGAGCTTTAGAGGCAGTCAGGTCAAATCAATTGTCCATACTGCAGACAGGGTAACCATCATTTACTGTAATTCACCCCCGTCATGGTAGAGGAGAGGAAAGGTTAAAAGCTGTATTACCATGAGGACATCTCATCTATCTTTCAGTATATTGGTAATACCTAAACATTGCTTAAGGGACAGGATGTATGACCTTAAAGTTCACTGCTCATTGGCTATTCACAAATCGTTTTATAATGATCCCTTGGATTTTTATTTAAAAAATGCTTTTAAGTGGGAATTAGGAAATATTCTCTTAAAAAAATCTAAAAAAAAAAAAAATCCCTGCCTGACAAGATATAACTGAATGCTTAGCAATGAAGCCTTGAGTTATTCTGAATTGCTTAAATGACTGATTTCTCCTCCCCGCCCACCCTTTCCACCCCTCCCTCTGCCAACTCCACCTTACATATAGATATATGTATGTGAGAAACAATTTGTATCTCTAGATAAATCTGAGGCACAAAGATAGATCCAGAACTAAGGAGGAATGAATTATTATTATTAATAATAATTATCCAGCTTAACAGTGATCGAAAGAAGTTGGAGCACCTTGTGGAAAAAAAAAAGCTCTCCTCTTCTGCAGAAATGTCATTGACAAACTTACTCAGAACTTGTAAAAGCCCTTTCATTATAGGCAGCAAAATGAGCATAGAAACATTATGAACACATATTAAGGAGCGTGACCTTAGCTCCCAAATGTAGCGATTATACCATCTCAATGGTCTACAATTTGCTGTACTTGAAATACAGCTATGCCTGTGACCTGAAGTTCAAAGTGTCTTGAAAAGTTACTTCCTGGCTTTTAAAAAAAGGAGCATATTCAAATCTAAAGAACAGACTTAACACAGCATTTTTCAGTGTTGTAAGTGAGGTTACTAACAAAGACAGTATTGATATTTCAATACTGCTTCCATGTTGTTTTTCTTAGATTCTGGCCTTAATCTTTTCCCACTAGGTCATTTGACTGGCTTGTTATGAATATCATTCTTTAAGAAGGCCTAGTGATCTCTGATGTGTAGTTGGTAGAATCTGTGTGGGGGGCAGAGAGGAGCAGAATTGGAGAGGCATGAATGGCATTTTGATTTTGAGGAAGGGAGGAGTATGCAAGAAAATTCTGAAACCAGAAAAAAAATCCCACAAGAAAACGTTCTTCATACCCACCCATTTGTTTTTTGTCTTTTCGTGATAGGTGAAAAGAAACAGAATCCAAAGAAAGAGCATCAATTAATTTCTCTAAAGCTGAATTGCCCTGGTGACATCTTAGGGGAAATGATCCCATTTTGGAAAAGGTAAGAATGAAGAAATCCTCCTGGTGGATTTTGAGGGAACATTGGCAGTGGAAGAAATGTGGCGTTAAGTGGAGTGAGAAGACAAGCATTTATAAAATTATGTGCAATGTATAGACATCTTGTTAGCCTTGAAACAACACTAACCAACCTAAAGCACAAAGAGTATCTTGATAAATATTGTTTAAGATATCAGCTTTGACTCTACATGTTTGACTCCAACCCTCTGACTAGAATATTCTCTTAAGTAGCACATGGGAGCTTATTCATAGAATAATGTCAAAATATCTATCACTTGGGACAATCCGCTTCAATTTCCTAAGATATCCCTTGCCAAGCAAGGACAAGAAAGAGAGTGGACAGAACTGGAAGGGCGAATGATAGGTCTTTCTTCAGAAAACATCAGTAGTTGATTCCATAACTATGAGAATAGGGTTTAACCACAAATGATTTCACACAATTTCTGTGTAAGATCATAAGTCATGTGATTAATCTTAGATCTCTAAAGGAATCCTCTCTACAGAATGCCTAATAATACCCAACATTTATATATTACTTGATGTATGCCAGGCACTGTGCTAAGCACTTTGCAAATATGTCATTTGATCCTCATAACAATACTGCTAGGCAGGTGCTATTGTCATCTCCCATTGTAGAATTGAAGAAATTGAGGCAGAGAAATGTATGTGTTCAATTGTTTTCCGACAGGTCCCACTCTTCATGTCTACATTTGCCGTTTTCTTGGCGAAGACACTGGAGAAGTTTGACATTTCCTTCTTCGGTTCATTTTACAGATGAGGAAACAGAGGCAAACAGGATTAAGGGCCACACAGCTAGTAAATGCCTGAGGCCATGTTTGCACTCAGGAAGATGACTTTTCCTGGTTCCAAGCTTGGCACTCTATCCTCTGCCCCAAGGGAGACAAAGGTTAAGTGACTTTCACAGGGTCATAAAGTCAGTAAGCGTCTCATGGTAGATTTAAACTCAGGTCTTCCTGACTCCAGGTCCAGTGTTCTATCCATTGCACCACTTAGCTGTTTTTATTTACTTATAAGAAGTAAACCAAAATGTATCTCTTTACAGCTTCTTCCTGTTATTACTAGTTTTGACTTCTGTTGCCAAGCAGACCAAATCAAATCCCTCTTCTAGATGACATCCCTTCAAATACTTGAAAGCAGTCATCATCATCATATCCCACCTCTTCCACCTCTTTTCTTCTCCAGGTTAAACAGTTTTAGTTCTTTCAACTAATACTTGGAGTATGTGTTCACCAATTTTCTCACCATTATGGTCACTTTCCTTTGCATATGTCAACATATTTCCTAAAATGTGTCATGAAGAATTGCACCATGGTCAAGATGTAGGCTGATAACAGTAGAGCAGTGGTATCAAACTCAAATACAAATGATCTCATTTTCTATATATTGACTTAGAAAATCACAAATTGACATAATCTATGCTATATCATATTTGTACTTATTTTGTTAAACATTTCCCACTTGCAATTTATTCTGGTTCTTCAGCATTGAAGGTTTTGTGGCCAGCTTATGGGCCAAAGGACCATGAGTTTCATACCTTTGGGACAGAGTATATGGAGATGTAACTTCTCTCATTCTGGACATGTCAGTCCTTTAATGTTCCATCAGGGCCATAGTATAATCAACGTAGATACCTCCTCCACTAGCACAAATCAGACCATCTATTCCTTTTGACCCTGTGTGACTCTCATATACTCCTATAAATTGTGTATGGAGGGTCCATGAAATATGTGGAACACCTTCCTCTAAGTTTTTTAGCATTATGTAGCTACCAATGCAGAACTCAAGCTGTCCACCCATATTGTTTCTTTTTTGCTAATCAAATATCTCTTCAATGTTATCTTTTACATCCCCTCTAGTATATGTTATCATTATAATACGTTATAGTCAACTCATGCCCATCATGCATTTCTTTATTGCCTTTTGGGTCACCTGAAATTTTAATTCTTTTTTGGACTGTATTGGTCCATTACTCATACCAGCACAATGTCATTGGAAGAAAACTAATTTTGAAAAAAAAAAAAAAGGCTGAATTTTTTTTCCCATGGAGTATCCTCATCCTTTATTCATTCAGTTTTGGACCCAGATAATTTTTCATTGTTAGAATCTATCCAAGATATGTGCTCTGATAGACCAGCTATATAGGCTCTCTTTTCCACTGTATATTATAATATGGATAATGGATACTTTCTATCTACTTATTTTTCCCCTTTTTTTTAAGCCAAATATATTTCCATGGTTATAGATAACATGGAGGAGGCTTTATAGTGTTCAAGAGCTTTTCACAGTCAGCATGATGACATTCATAAACAGGGGCATCTAGAGGATCCTGACATCTAAAGTATCTCCTCCATTTGAATTCTGTCTGGAATAATAGAGCCCTGGACTTGAAATCAGGAAGACCAGAATTCAAATGCTCCCTCAGATACATAGTAGCTGTGTGACTCTGGTAAAGTCCTTTAACCTCTGTTTGTCTCAGTTTTTCCAACTAGGTGGATAATAATAACACCTACCTCACAGAATTGTTGTGACAATTAAATGAGATAATAACGCCTACCTCACACTATTGTTGTGATGATTAAATGAGATAATATCTGTAAAGCATTTAGCAGAATACCTGGTGTATAGTTAGGCTTCTTTTCCCTTATTTCTTTTCCTCTTCTTCCCTCCCTTTCCTACTGTAGTCACATATTAGGTAAATATATATCAATATCTATATCCCTGTTTTATGCTTTATTTAATGTTAATAATTATAATATTGTCAAAGTTATTTTTGTTACATTTCTCAGAAAACTTTCATATATGTGTATATACGTATTTATGTAATTTTATATATATATATATATACATATATATATATATATATATATATATATCACTAGGTAATATATTGTGGGAGAAATCACAGAATCCAAGAGTTGGAAAGAGACTTCAGGGGTGATCTAGTCCAATCTTTATCTGAAAAGAATCCCTCCAGAATGTACCCCAAAATGTGGTCTAGCCTCTATCTTCAGAAAGAACCTGCTGTCTATCAAGTCACTCACTGCTTTTTGAAGAACTCTGTTAGAAGGTCTGGGTTCACAACCAGCCTATGTCTTCAGCTCTATTACTTTGTCCCCTTACTCCTAATTCTTCATTCTGGGGCTAAATAACACCAGTCTAATCCATTCTCTACAAAACAGCCTTAGCAAATACTTGGAGACAACTATCATGTACCACCTCTCTCCTGTTTCTCATTCTCCAAGCTAAGCATCTCCACTCCTTTCAGTTGATCCCCAAATGATATGACCTTGAGGTTCCTCATCATACTGGACACTTTCTAGGTAATCAAAGTTCTTGCTAAAATGTGTCAACTAGAACTGAACACAATGCACAATATGTGTCCTGATGAGAGCAGATTTTGGGAGTGGTTACAATCTCCTTAGTATTGGGACTCTGCTTTTATTAATATAAGCAAGTATCATATTAACCTTTTTGAAGCTGTATCACACTCTATATTTATTCAGCTTTTAGAACACTAAACCCCCCCAGATACATTTTCAGGCAAACTGTTGTCCAGTCGTGACTGTACCATATTGTACTTGCAAAGTAAACTTTTAAAACCCAAAGTTAGATTTCAAGTTGATTCCCATTAAATTACATTTAAAAAATCAAATTCAGCCCAGTGTCCTAGCTAATCAAAATCTTTTTGAATTCTGTGTTCAATACATCACTTAGTTTTGTGTCAAATGAAAATTTGAGTAAAATGCCATTTATACCTTTATCTAAACTATAAATAAAACTTTGAAGTGCAAAGGATTGTAAACATTTCCTTGAGATACTTCATTTGGGATCTCCTTCCTCCCTGCAGTTGAACCACTACTTAATAATCTTTGTATCTAACACTCAACCAGTTCCAAAATCACCTGATTGTACTTTACTGTAGTCACAACTTTCCATGTTTCCCCTGCAAGAATAGCAAGAGATACTTTGACAAATATTTACTAAATTCCAGAAAAATGCAGCTTTCCCCTAATTCTACCACTGCAGAAAATCTGTCAAAAAATTAAATTAGACCAGTATGGTATGTTATGGCTGAAGCTGTACTAGCATCATTACTTCCTTTTCTAGGCATTCACTAGCTATCTCTAAAATATGTTAGGAAATCAAAATTGGGTGTATTGGGATATAGATTGTAGACAACCTGCTTACTTTTAAAAAACATCTATATGTATTTCATATGTAAGTATCTTGAAAGCAGGAATTGATTTTTATTTTATTTTGTATCCCCAGTTCTTAGTAAAGAGCTTGGTACCCAGTAAACAATTAAGTCCTGTTTGGACAACAGGAAAATCAACTACTATTTTTGAAATAATCAAAAGCAACAAACATTTGCTCTTTTATTTATACACTATGACTGAAGATGGTTTGAATTACAATATTTACAAAACTTGTCTTTTTTATATTTTTGTCATTCCCTCATATTTTCTAATATTTTCAATATATGTAAAGACCCTTTTTATGAAAGTTTTATAGAAACTAGACAGGTTTATAGATCAGTCAGCTTTTGATGTCATTTTGATCACTTTTTAAAAATAGTATTAGTATCTGTGAGTTTTCTAATTATCAATTCTTTCTCTCTTTTTCTTTGTCTTCAGAAGAAATACCTCAATATTCTCAAAATTGTGTCACAATTACCATGGATTCATATCTATCTATCTAAATACACACACATATATACACATATTTATATATATGCATATACATATATGTACACACACACACACACACACATATATATATATATATATATATATATATATATATATATATATATAAAATCTTAATCTGATCCCTCTTTCTATATTTGTCTTTTTCTGTGCCATTTTCACCTTCTCATACAGCAGGTCTGTTGTTAATTTTAGATAATAATGTTAGGGTGGTCTCCAACGTAACCAGGGACTAGCCAATGAGAGCTCACTCCCCATGAACAAGGGTCTTAAACTGGTTCAATTTCCCATGTAGACTTGGAAACAATGCAGATGTATTCTGTACCTATTTCTTTTATACTTAATGTAAGATATAGAAAATGATTTTGGATTGGATGTAAAACTTGGTACAAATTAAAAGGGCACTTAAATTTCCATAGTGATCCCTCTCTTGTTTCCCTGCCTGCTGTCTCAGTCTTGGTTTCTCTTCCTCTCCTCTGCCCAACTGTGTTTGAGTGAGCAGGAAAGAACTCCTATAAATATCCAAAGATGGGGGAGGGGATACCAGGAAATGACTGTTTCAAGTGATCTGCAGCAGCAGGTTGATATTCTTAGCAGATTGATTCTTTAGCAGAGTATGATTTAAGGCCATGTTAATCTTTTTTAGAGAGAAAAAAACAAACAAACAGACTTGCTTTGGAAATAGTAAGCACTCCCATTAAAATTTGGCTTTGAAGATTTTTGGACATGCTGATTAGCTAGGGTACACATGGTTGAGTTAGTGGACAGTATTTTCTGAATTTGTAATTGGAGTTTGGGGAACTTTTTCTCAGCACACATTCAGTCTCCTTTGAGGTCTTACACACAGATGACTGTTATCTAGAGATGGAAGACCTATAATGTATAGTTTCTCATAATTAGCTTAGGGATGGCACACATTCAGTCAGCTTGGATGACAACTGTTATTTGCAGGTCCATAGTCTACCCAGTACAAGTATTAGTAATTAACATTGGAAGGAGCAGACATTAACTTACTCATTAAGGGCAAAACAAAAAACTGTTATTCTTTTAATAGGTCAAGGAAGAGTTCTTAAGTAGTTATTATCTACTTCAAAGAAAATTATTAAACTTTAATATGGAAAGGAATCAAGTTTTATTATACTAATATGACTATTTTTCTTATTGAGAAGGAACTCTCTCAATATGGGAGTGGTTTTGTTGTTTTCAGTACAGAATAAGTAGTAAATGGATTCACAATGTGGATCAGAGGCTTGGTCCATCACTTCGCCTTACTTCTATAGGTAAAATTAATCAGCAAGTGTTTATTAATCATCTACTATGTTTCAGGCACTGTGCTAGAAATTGAGGAAGACAAATACAATGAATGAAACAATCTCAAGTAAAAACCTCAATAAATCCCAGTAAAAAAACTACTTATAATAGTACCATAGACTAAAATATTACAACCTAACTATATTGATTACAATGTTAATTCTAAAGAAAACTTATAGAAGTGCTGACATATATGCTCCTTTTTAAATTAATTGTTTTCAGTTCATTTGTTGTCCTCTGAGTTTCATCTTTATTGTAATATTCTGGTTTAATGGGGGTCTCTAACCAGTCTTTCTGCAAATATAATTTCTTCTATTGCTTCTTACTATATAATGAAGGAATGCTTCTAGTACTCCTCCTTTCTAAGGTTTTTCACATGAGTTTATGATTTAAACCAGTGTAGCCCTTCGCAGTCAATCTCATTGCTTGAGAAAGATTTGAAGTATTTTCAGGATAAAAGAATTTCTGGGCTCATAACTTGTTCAATGAGGTGAATTCTTTTCTTTGTTTAACCTTCTGTAGAAAATGGTGCTAGCTGATCTACTTTTTAAATTTCATTTCCTATTCTTCTCTTCTCCTTTGTTGATAGCCTGTTTGAATAAAAGAGGCTGGAGCTGTTATAATTACATAGTGTTTTTTTTCCTTTCACCTTTATCCTTTCATCAGATCTCCCATTGAATCTTACAAAGAAAGATGATGGACAATTATGAGCAGTATTGGATCATAAAGGAGAGTGAGGCAGTGGAGGGTAAAAGGGGTTTAAATAAAGTTTGTCTAGAAATCCAGCTAAGCAAAACTGTTTCATCATATCACCAGTAAATATGATTTTGCCTCTTCTCTATCAGTGTTTATACTTTTTTGTTTGTTTGTTTTCTTGCTATTGATGACATTTTAAAAAGAAAGCAAAATCCTTCCTTTATTCCTGTATTTATTTGAGAACCTACTAATGATGTCATTTCAGAGAATAGTAGTTTTGGATACATATACACATGTGTATTAACATGTGTAAATAGCTTTTATAATATCAAAATGATTTTTCTATATCTAGGTTTTGTAAGGTTTTCAAAAAAATGAAGATTTTATGTTGGATTTTTTTCTGTATCAATATGCATCAATATAATATCAATGCAATATCAATGTAATCATGTAATTTGTTTTAATAGATGTTTAATTTTAATGTGATTAATTTTAATAATTGTTTGCATAATATGGAATAATTCTTTCATGCCTGATATATATATACAACTTGATCATAGTGAATAATTTTTTAGCATATTACTTTAGTTTTTTGCTGATACTTAACTTTCAAAAATCAATATCCACCAGTTTTGTTGACCTGTGTAACTGTTTTTCTTTGTCATATTCTTCTCGGGTTTTAAGATTTCTATTCATCTCATTTTGCAAAGTTTATTGAAGTATTTTCATTATCAATTTTTGAGAAAAATTAACATATCCATTAATTTCCATAAATATTTGATAGAATTCAACTAGAAATCAGCCTAGAATACATTTTTTTTTAAAAACCTAGGTAGTTCCTTTATAGCTAGTTCAAGTTAATTTTCTGAAATTGGATTACATAATATCTCTCTTTTGTATACTGTTAATTTGGGTATTTATCATCATGCAGACAAACTTCCCATTTTCTTTCTGAAATCTCAGTTTAACTAGTACATAATTGTATATGGGATGTTCTGATATCTCTTCTTTATCTGTTCTCTATACCCAGGAGTTCACATTGTTCATTTAATTGTGGCAATTTGGCTTTCATCTTTTTTCATTCTAATTCCATTTAAGTTTTTGTCAAAGTTGTTAGTATTTTCAAAGAACTAGCTTTAGCTTTGTTTATAGTCTTTTGTTTTCCAATTTTCCCATTTCTTCTCTCATTTTCAAAAACTTCATCTTTAATGGTTAATTTGGGATTTCTTAGTTGTTATTGATCTTATTGCTTAATTGAACATTCAGTTCATTAGTCTTCCCATTTTTCTAATGAGTTTTTAGTAATGTGATTTTTTATCCGAGGATTGACTGCATTGGCTGCATCCTAAAACTTTTTTTATATCGTCTCAATATCATCATTTTCTTTCACAGTTATAAATTTTTTCTAGGTTTTATTCTTTGTCCTACTCATTAAGCATGACTTTATTGTCTCCCTTTAGGTCTATAGGTTTTACTTGTATGCTATTTTCATTACATCAAAGTGTATAAAGAATGTGTTTCATATTTCTGATGTTTTACATATGTTTATAATTTATCTGTATCCTGTGTCATTGTCTGTTTTTGTAAACGTACAATGTGGTTCAGTGAAACACACATAGTTGTTAACTGAAAGACAGTTCCAGAACGGATAAGAAGACAGAACCCAAAAGCATAATATATAAAAGAAACCAACATATAAAGATGTTATATAAAGAATGAAATGAAAGTATGAAACTAAATTTAAACAGATATAGATAGATAGATACAGATAGATATAGATGCTATAGATGAGGGTAGTATGAAACTGAAGTGAAATAATGGATACTTCACAAATCTTAAAAGTGGCATATAAATTCTGTCTATCTATCTATTATTAGCAGTAATTGCAGGTCTGGTGATGACTTCATTCTGAGTCTTCTACTTCGCTCCTGCTGAGTTCAAGCAATATTTATAGAATAATCCAAGCTTAAAATGTCTAACAATTGGGCTTTCCTGGGATAAGAAATGTATGCATACAAACATTTAATCTGCACTTTTTAATCTTCACACTTTTGTAAGTCTAAAAATCAACAAAACAATAAATCAAGCCCTGATTAAAGTAGTGTTATATTTCTGAGATGTAAATGCTTACAGTGAAAACGTGGTAATAGGCTCTTACAAACTGCTTAGAGCTGGCTGTGGCACATCCCTAGATGTAGATACAGATGATTTACCGGTTCACAAAATATTATGTCTTTTAGCTTTAAATTGTCCAAAAGTTTGTTCAGTTTTTATGTTTTTTCTTTTTGTTTGCCTAACTTTGAGAATAGAACATTAGAGTATACTAAAATTATTGTAATTTTGCAATTCAGTCAACTCTTCCTTTATGAATTTATATTTTATGCCCCTTTATGAACATATCTTGAATACTGATACCATTCACTTTGTATATGTGATGGCAAGCAAAGTAGGATCTTTCGCTGTTTTTCTTTTAGTATAATCAAGTGTCTCTGATTGAATCTTGCCTTTATCAACCAAGAGTTGTTACTAGGAGGCAAGTGCAGAAACAAGAGTTTCTTTAATTAGAAGTAGTATATGTATTTATATTGTTGATTATTTTAATATGATTAAAGAAGATCTTCCCCATGCATTAATGGGCCTGGGAAGATTTGTAGGGAGGTCTAAGGCCCACACATTTTGTTAATGAGGCACTGGTTCTCCAAGGCTAATGACCTTACACAGCTCCCTCTCACCCAAAACAAAGTCAAATGCAAGTCATGTCATCATTTTTCTGATAGCATGGTCTTCAGCAAAGAAGGACGAACACAACAATCTGTGAGTAGACACAGCTGCCTGAATGGGGAGCCGGCTAGCTGTGTAACTCGGCTCCTTCTCTCCTGTCTGTCTCCCCATCTCTTTCCTTCTCCTCTCCAAAAGAAGGTAAATTTAGATGGCCAGAAGATGCTCAGTTAACTTGGGGTTTATTGGCTGGATTTCTTTCCCTTCCCTTCCCTTCTCTTCCCTTCCCTTCCCTTCCCTTCCCTTCCCTTCCCTTCCCTTCCCTTCCCTTCCCTTCCCTTCCCTTCCCTTCCCTTCCCTTCCCTTCCCACCTACTGCACTCTGAAGTCCATACATTGGACAACACTAGGCCCCTGCCCAAGCTATCCACTTAAGGGCTGTTTTCTGGACCCTCCTGCCTTAAGAGTGATTATCAGTAATAACTCTTGCTGTTTCCCTCCCAGCCTAATGTAGTTATTTTTCATCCTGGGTCATCTGGTCATTGGATTCAGATGGCTCTGGAGGAGAAGTGAGGCTGGTGATCTGCACAGCCCTCCCTCACTCAAAACAAAGTCAAGTGTAAGTCATGTCATCATTTCTCTGATGGCCTGGTCTTCTTTGGCAACGAAGGGTGAACACAACAACAACTGGTTTTCAAGGGTTGTGATGCCTTCTGGCTCTAAAAGTATATAAAGACTCTGAGGTGTGGTTTTACTTTCGTGCTTACTGACTAAGTGTTTTGTTTGGCCAGAGGAGACTCTGGGAAGCTGCTAAGGAGCCCCTCCCTGCTCCCCTCTTTGAAAACCCAGATGTTGGTGCTTCCCTCTCTGGTAACTATGTATGTATAGACAAACGCAACTGCCTGACCAAGTCTGTTGATTTGTGATGTATGTATTGCTTACTGTCAGACAGTTTGGAAGCCCTGTCTTTTGGTTTAGATTTCTATGTATTTTCTCTGAAGTTCAAGGTGCTGACTTTTTCCCCTGAACTAAGTGAATGATACATGTGCTTGATTAAAGTGATTGTTGACCCCTCAGAAGCTGCCTTTTCTTTTATAAATGTGAATCTAAGAACCTATGATAGCAGGCCCCCCATGTCTGTTGGGATGCTTACTGTTACACTATAGTTCTGTTAAAACAGTGGTGTCAAACTCAAATAGAAACAGATTTCTGTGGGCTACCTATTCACTTAGAAAACCACAAATTAATATTATCTATGTTGTAATGAATTTTTTATTTATTTTGCTAAACATTTTTCTAATACATTCTA
The DNA here is from genome assembly GCF_028372415.1 of Notamacropus eugenii. Classification (NCBI taxonomy): domain Eukaryota; kingdom Metazoa; phylum Chordata; class Mammalia; order Diprotodontia; family Macropodidae; genus Notamacropus; species Notamacropus eugenii. The sequence goes on from NC_092873.1 coordinate 441,237,672, forward strand.
ATCTGCTTTGGTTTAGGCCACATTTGGGAATTTGGGGGGGGGTCTACAAGTTTGATATACCTCTGTTTAATTTACTTTTTATCTCTTGTGAATTTTTATTTTTGTCTTTTCTGATAGCATAATTACAATTTCTGCTTCATTCACAATCATGTGATGAAGAACAAATTTAGTTCCAGATTCTCATTTTCATGCTTTATATAGGGTCTTTATGGATGTGTTTCTTGTATGTATTATGTTATTGGGTTTTTATCTTTTCATTAATTGCTGCTATCTTTCAGTTAATTGGATTGCCTAATCATCTTATTTGAAATTATGAGAGTTAGGCTTCAGTTTTTCTCCTTTTTTTCTTTTGTATGCTTTTTTTTTTTTAAATAAAATCTCTCTTCTCTTTAATGCCTTGTCCCTGAGATTAGCTTTGCTTATAATGTTTCAATGCTAGGTTACTTTTAGAGGATCTTACTCCTTTCTAGCTTTTGTTTGCCTGCCTTATCTCAAATTCTTTACATTTATTGAAATTTGTAGTTTCTTTTTCATTTATTTTATTTCCTATTTCTGTCTTGTCCCCTTTATTTTTTTTATGTTTTATTTCCCCACCTATTTAAGTATTTCAAATCTTTTTTTAAAATTATGTCCTTTTCTAAGATATTTTCCTTTGCTTTGTCACCTCATTACTTATTCTCTTTCAGTTATAAAGGAGAAGAGACATGATACACCAATTCACTTGATGAAGTCTTATAAGATTTAGTTATAAATGATGAGGTTTTAATGTGGTAACAAGCTATTAATCAGACTGTAAGATGAAGGCCTCATACAGTATTCTCTTTATGAAACATTTATCCCTTTATCTGTCAGAATTAAAGGGAGCAATCTTACCAGGCAAGTAGAATGTGGGCATTCTTTTTGCAGGGATTTAAACAGCCAAGTCCTGGAAGTATTTCAACAGTTTGAAAGTGGGAGTGTAGCCTTGAGAACACTTAAGTATTATTGATATATTTGATATTATTAATGTAGGTACTCCCTCCAAATGTATTCATATATATATACACACATATGAGTTCATATACATATTCATATATACACATACATGTATGTGTATGTACATATGTGTGTGTAGATATACATATACACACATCTACATCCAATGTAAGTACTCCCTTCCAATGTATTAGCATATATGTATAATATAGGTATTTCCTCTAACAATGCAGATTCTCATTGTTTGTAATTCTGGTTGATGTCTGCCTACAGATTCTCCAGAGTAATCTACTCAATGTATTGGGGACCTTCCTCTAGATCTATTGACATTGTCTAGATACCAGTGGAACATGTAGGCTGTCCATCCTTTGCTCCTGCTACGTGACCAATTCAATTCTTTTCTGTTCACATGTTTTCTCAATATTCCTTTACTAGTTCTGAGGGGCAGTTATGGTACAGTGGATAGAGTGCTGGACTTGGAGTCAGGAAGATGCCTCTTTTTTAGTTCAAGTCTGGCCTCAGATACATACTAACTATGTGATCCTGGGCAAGTCACTTTACCCTGTTTCCCTTAGTTTCCTAATCTGTAAAATGAGCTGGACAAAGAAATGGCAAACTACTCCAGTATCTTTGCCAAGATAACCCCAAATGGGGTCACAAAGAGTTGGACATGATTGAGCAACAACTGCAACACATGAAAATGATGTTTCCTAGCATGTGTATCACAATTTCGCTAACTAGGTTTTGTCAGGATCCTTTAACCTCTATCAGTCTTCCATGACATTTGGCACAAATGTGCTTGAGAGAAGAGACATGAACTCCCTGATACTTTGATATATTTGGCACTTTAAGACCTTGAGAAACATAGAGTCAGCACTTGACCAAGAGTTAGCCCAAGACATTCTCAACACAGGGGAATATCAGCACTGACCATGAACTCTGTACTACTTCACTTCAGTAACGCTAATTCAGGATCTGGGGCTAACTTTGCTTTTATAGGTTGAATTTAAGCAACCTTAGTTGGGGAGGGAGATTGGAACCCTCATTAATGATCTTGGCAACAGCTGCTGCCTTCCTGTTCCACAGATCGATTGCCCAGCCTTTCCAACTGAGAGATAACATTCACACATCTTGCATTTCACAGCAGGGATGGATCTAGGCTGAGCCAACATTTACCTCTTGCATACTGAAACCAAGAAATGAGAACCCTCTTCAACAAATGATTATCCTTCACAGTCGAAGGATATTGACATAAATTTTTTAATTATTCTTCCCTGTTGTCTTTTCGGGTCTTTAGTTTTAACATACATTTGTTTCCCCTCTAGAACCACTGGTGTTGAAATCTTTTCAAGTAATTTGTTGTCTTCTAATAGTATGCCCCTCCTTCTTTAATTACCGAATGACAGACTTTTCCAGAAGATACACTACTCTGACTGTGTAGGGTAAAGTTATATTTAGTTAAAATCCTACTGTTTCTTTGCTACTGGAATACAAAAGCTAGGAGTTGGCTTTATTAGCTCTCAGCAATTACTGCTGGCTTGCGTAAATTTGTACCACAGATCAAGTGTACTATCTCTTTTAAGCGGTGAAACTTACAAAGCTTTTCTCCTCTCAGCTTTCCTTTGGGACAAAGGTATCCAGAAAGATCTTCAGTTTCAGAATAATTTACATAATCTGGGGGGTATAGTGGTTACAGACTTGGTCTCAGGTCCTGGAAAAACTGCATTCAAGTCCTGTTTTTGACACACATTCACTGTGTGTAATCTCTCTGTCTTCTGGAAGCTTTCTAAGACTATGGGTTAGAGAAGGAGGCACTAAACTCTATTGGTAAAGTGAGTTCACTTTCACATATCAATTAAATCACAGGTCTGGTCCTTCCCCTACCTTTGCAGTGTTTTTAGATTCTCCTCCCCTTTATGCTCTCTATGGTACAAACTGTCCTTTTCATTTCTCACACACCACACTACCTCTCTGAAAACTTGAACTTTTCTATCACTGTCCTCACCTCTTCTAAGATTACCTGACCTTTGTTACATATGTCTATAGAAGTATGTATTGCTCTGACTGAAAAAGGTAAGATTCTAGAGATCGTGTACTGTATTTCTATCCTCAGTCAGTCAATAACATTTAGTAAGCACCTATTATGTGCCAGGCACTGTGTGATACAAGGAAAGGTAAAAGACAACCTCTGTTCTCAAGGAACTCATAGTATAACGCGGGCAGAGAGAAGCAGTATGCAAACAACTATGTACAATCTGTATGCAAGATTAATTGGAAATAATCTACAGATTATTATGGAAAAGGTCTCTGTAGAAGGTTGTATTTTAGTTGGGATTTGAAGGAAGCCAGGTAAGCCATATGGTGGAGATGACGAGAGAGAGAGAATTTCAGACATGGGTGAGAAGCAGAAAAAATGCCCTGAGTTAGGAGTGTGAGAAACAGTATGAAGGCTAGTGTCACTGGATTGCATAGTATTTGAGGGAGGAGGAAATGGAAAGTATTAGACAATTGGAAAAGTTGATAGACCAAAGTTCATGTGGTTTGTTACTCTTCTTGGGTAGTTTATAAAGCTATTTTTTAAAAGTTACATCAATATGATTCTCTCTCATTTAGTTCCAGAGTAAGGGGTAAAGAAAAACTCCTTGTACCCTGACAATGCACACAGGGTAGATGTATTTTCTGTCTTTCTCTGTATCTCATGAGTCAACCACTGTTTCTCTCACTTTTACAACTCCCTGTTCAGAAATAATGAAGCACTCAAACCATAATATTTGTGATCTTTCATTTTTATAGCCAGCATTCAGATTCATTAAATAGAAATTATAGACATAACTTTGGAGAAAAAATAAAACTTTTGACATCTGCCCTTTTGGACAGTGAAAGTAGGAAAGAGAAGGCAGGGACTTCATTGTGTGCATGGTTTCTCTGTTGGGGGAAGTTTATCACCAATCAGAGATACTTGCTCTGGACTCAGTTTTCCCATCTGCCAAACAAATTGTACCCTATCTTCCTCACACTGTGTTTCTGTGCATATGTGTCAGTTCTCTTTGCCAGATTTCCATTCTCCTTCTTTAGGACAAGGGAAGAGTAAATTGACCTTTTCCTGGGGCAGTGAGAGCCTAGCTGATCCTGGAAAAGCACTAAATATCTCTCAGTCTATGGAGACTTGATCTTCAATCACCCATCCCACCACCATATTTCAAAAATGAAATATATACAGTACAGGACTAAAAATATTATCAAAGATTTGTATGATGGAAAGGGAAAGGACAATGGTTGCATAATGAGAGTAAGGGATGACATGTGACTGGACTGTGCTCTACTGTAATCTTTGTGATGTCTGGAGGAAGCAAGAGATACTTCCAGAACATTGGGTTAACCCCTCTATGGAGTCCCCCTCTTGGAGGAGGGCATGGACAAGAGTCACACAGAGTGGGCAGCCATGGATGGATTATGATCTACCTAATGGTCAGGAATTTCCAAATAGAAGAGAACAGTTTGAGTTTTGAATATCTGAGTTTTTGAATAAATTATTAACAATTGTTAGAGACAGAATCATTCAGATGGCCACAAACTCAACCAAGTAGGAGATAAATGTTATTAATTGAATACTGACATTTTCTATTACAGGCAATGAGTTGCATGTTATGAATGAAATAGCAGAGATCTGTCTCTTTGAATGGCATATCATGTCAAGAATCTCAAAAATTAAGAGTATTATATGTCTTCTAAAGTACAACATTAGGAGAGTTTCCATCTATCATTATAGACTAACTGAACCAGAAATAATTTAGATCACTAAACTAAATTCTATTGTTACTGTATCATGAATTACTCCTAAGAGTCAAAGAAATGGGGTGGCATAGAGCAATCAGCTGATCCTACACAAAACTGTTTTGATATTTATCTTGATGTGAATAGCAGGCAAGTGAGTGGAATGCTTTCCTCTTAAACAGCAAGGGGATGAGAACAAAAAGAATATGAAGACTTCACCTACTGGAAATGTTTCAAGGCAGATCATGAGAACCACGAAAGCCAATGTCATAAGAGCTTGTGAAACGCATTGAAGACATCAGTATGTTTATTATGTACTGGAGCTTTCTCATAACAAAATTAGAAGCTGATCTACCTGGCAGTAGTGTGGTATAAGGAAAAGAGGCTTTAAAGTCAGGGGACATGGGTTCAAATCCTGCCATCTTGCCTCTCTACTTACTACTTGTACGACCTAGGGCAGGTAATTTAACTTGAGACTCAGTTTCTGGGCATTGTACCAGATGGTCTCTGAGGTCCTTGTTAGCTCTAAATCTATTAATTATTATATATTATATAATTAATTAATAATTATATAATTAATCTAAAGTCCTATTAATTGTACACAGGGTCTGCTTAAGTCAATAATACTCTTAGCTCCAAGTCACCCAATGACCTTGTGTTGCTCAGTGAGGCAGGGAAATCATAAGCAGCAGCAACTGCAAACTACATTCCTAAACATAGATCAGATAAAATAAGAGATTAAATCAAGGCACTGCTAAAATTTAAACAGGGAGAAAGTTGAAAAACTGTAGGTCACTGAAAATCTTTAATGTATTGTCCAGAAATTATACCTAACAAACTAGATTTCAAAAACAGCACTTAAATTTCATATGCCTTTGAAAATGATATGGGCATGCTTAGACTGGAATTTTAATGCTTCTTTTGAGTTTGCACCAAATTGTGCCAAAATAAAGTAATCCAACAAAGCTGGTATCTATTATACCCATAATGAATAACCACATTCTCTCACATTATTTGACAGAAGGCATAGAAACCATTTCAGGACTTGTGTTTCCCAGTATATTCAGGGTTGTTGCCATAATCTCAACCTCATAGGAGGAGAGGTAGATCTTCTCTAGTACACCTCTAAGGACAGATGTCAAACACCATTGTGGTACAAGTGACCAGATTGCTACGGGAGGTCTGCAGAAAGACACTGGATGATTGAGTCAATAACTAGTTAGGCCATACAGTAAGAAACCTGAGTGCCACATTGACACATTATAAGGCAATAACAAAGAAATATGAAAAAACAAAAAAACACATTAGAAATTCTAGAATCTCTTAATCAGCAACTAAATATAAATGCCAAAAGATTATGGGGATCTAAGAAATCAAAAAAGCACAAAACCCCAAAATAAACCATATAACTGAAATTAAAAAAATCTTTACTATTATGGTCTGAGAAGTTAAAAAATCTGAGTTAAGTGAAAAACTCCAGAAAAGAAAAATTTCTACTCATCCACATAATCATAAGAAATTCAACATAAGTTGGATCAAACAAAAAACAGAAAAATTATATACCATTAAAATAATCAGTGACAGAATAGTCATGTTAAAGGAGATAACAGAAACTTAGTTTCTCTGTAAAATGGGAAAGCAGCAGAGATAATATGCATAATTGTTAGTTCAAATATTTTACAATAGTGTATGAATCACTAGCAAAACACTTTACCTGCTACCCCTGAGCATATAATCAATTAGTCATAAAAGCTACTATGTCAGGCACTGTGCTGAGTACCTCACAATTGTTATCTAATTTGATTCCGCTGAGAGATAGTTACTATTCTTGTCCCCATTTTACTGCTGAGGAAACTGAGGCAAACAGGGACTGTATGAAAGTGTCTGAGGCTGGGTTTGAACTCATGTCTTCTTGACTCTAGGCCCAGCACTTTAACCCTCATTCCACCTTTTTAAAGAGACTACATGTGTATGTTTATGCATGCATGCATGTACATATGTAGATGAACATAGACATATGTAGATATGCTTATATACATATATATACATGCACATATAGTATGTATATAGAGAAACCTCCTGCATACATGTATATATCTTTATATCTTTGTACATTTGGACTCCTCCAAATATAGGCTAATTATGTGTTTAGATACTTCATGTAAAGTTTTCACTTATTTTTTCCCAAAAATGTAGGAAAAAGTTATGAAAAAAAATACTAGCAATGAGGAGCAAAAAATGTGCCAAAAGTTCTCAAGGGTGTGAAGAACAGTTCATTAGTGGTTATCGAAAAAACCTCCCCAAATTGCTGTAACTTTTCACCGAAAGTCTTTCACTCACTTCTGAGCCCTCTCTTTCCTAGCCAAACTCCTTGAAAAAGCTATCTACGCTACCTGCCTCCACTTCCTTTCTTCTCACTCACTGCTCAGCCCTTTACAATCTGGCTTCTAACCTTGTCCTTCCACTGAAATGGTTCTCTCTGAAGTTAACAATGGTTTTTCTTAATTGCCAAGTCTTTTCTCAGGCATGTCTGCTGTGTTTACTACTGTTGACCACCCCCTCCTCCATGATACTCTCTCTCTGGGTTTTTGTGACACTATCGTCTCGTATTTCTCCTCTGAACTACTCTCAGTCTCCTTTTCATTCACCTCCAAATTGTGAGTTGGTTCAAAGTTCATCTTGAGGTCCACTTCACTTTCTGATCTTTCTCTTTGGGTAAACTTTGGGTAAACTCCCATTAGCTCCCATTATTTTAATTATCATCTCTAAGAAAGTGGTTCACAGACATACATACATATAAAAACTTATATTATGCATATAACATCCGCATATATATACATGTATTAGATATAAAGTGCGAGAGATGTGTATGTGCACACACACATTTTTAACATTTTGTTACATTTATGAGGTCATTTAAAACACAGAAACAATGTGATGACCTTTCAGATCCACGTGGTTCCCTCCTCCAACGCTATGGCCAGTTTAGTTTAGACAAAATGTTAACAGTGTAATAATTGCTCTGATTATCCAGTTAGGAAAATTCCTAATATTTGGGCAGGGGTTTGGACCTGCCTTAATTTACAATCATAACTATCTCTAGTTAACCCTTGACTTCTTTTTACTTGAAGGTAAAAATTTCAAATTACCAGAAACGTTTGGGTAATTAAGCAGCAGATTATGTTATGGTGTTTATTGATAGACAGACACTGGGAGGGGAAGTTGGGGAAAGAACAGAGCTTTCTTGCTACTCTTCCCAGACCTGGAATAGATAGGCACAATTGTTGGCATTAGTCACTAACAGTGAAATGGCACTCCCTGATTATCTTTTTTGTGGCACAACTGAGTCTTACCTTTCCTTTTTTCTTTTGCTGGTTGCCAGTGAGATGTTGGATCTTTCCAGCTTAGCTCTGGATGTACCCATTCTTTCTTCTCTGCAGCGATACTCTTAGAATCTGCCTCCATTTTACAGATAGTTTTTAATTTTATGGCAAGTCCATCATGCATTGCCTTTGATTGATACTGGCCTTCTTCAAACATCTAATTCTGATTGACTGATTCAGTCAAGAAGGGTTCTTACCTAACAAAAAATGCAATTACCTTTAAGTGCAAAGGGGTAATCAATTGAACCTAGTCCTTATACAGACACCTATACCCACACCTAAGCTTATGTCTAAGTCTATATCTTACCTATATCTACATAATTTATCTCTATCATCTATCTAGTTCAAGTCTCCAATCACCAATTGCTTACTGGACATCTCAAACCGGATATTCCAGAGACATCCCAAACTCAACACGTCCAAAATTGAACTTAATATCTTTCATCTCACACCCTCCTCAGTTCTGAATTTTCCTATATCTATAGAAGGGAAGGGCATCCTTCCAGTCTTCAAGGTCAATAACCTTAAAATTATCATTTACTCATTTTTCCTCACCCCACATTTGTAGTCAATTGCTAAGTTTTGTCATCTCTACCTCCCCAAGAATTCAATATATCTCTACTTGCATAGTTACCAACTTACTTCAGGTCATCATCACCTCTTGCCTAGATTTTTGCTACAATTCCCTATTCGGTAACTCTGACTTATCAATCCAACTTACCTACTATTGCCAAAGTCATTTTCCTTAATCATAGATATGATCCTATGTGTCCCTAATTCAGTCAACTCCAATGAATTGCTATTGCCTTGAGGATAAAAATATGAACTCCTTCATTTAGCTATTAAAGCCCTTAAAGAACTTTCCAGCCTTATTGGACATTGTTCTACTTTGTGTACTCTGTGATCCAATCATACTGGCCTTTTCTCTTCTCGTCATATAGCATACTCCATCTCCTACCTCCATAACTTTGCCCTGGTCATCTCAAATGCCTGGAATGAACTCTCTCTTTATCCTGGTGTTTCTCTCTTCCTTTTTAGATCAACTCAAGTTACTATATTCTGCATGAAGACTGTTGTGATTCCCCCAATTGTTAATGACATATCTTTGTATTATTTCTGTACAGACTTGTATATGCCTTTATTTTTCCCATTAGAATGTTAACTTCTGATAAGTAATGACTCAAACATTTTTGGACTTGATACTAATAGTAGATTTTTTAATAAATATTATTAACATACTGCAAATATATAAAATAGAGCCAAAAGGAATGAGAATGCCAAAGTATTTGATGCCTACATGGAAAACTATTCCCTGTTTAAAATACAACACCAAAACAACTTATGTGAAGAACTACTGATATAAAATGGATCTTATTTCATGAAGGCAGACAATATTATCTAGTTTCTTTCCATCAGCCTTAAATATATAATCACCACTCTTGAACAGAAGTAAGCATGATTTTCAAGTCAAAGAGGGAATCATACCAAAACATTGCATTAGTAATTTGATACGTCTGAATGATGGTATCAAGTTATATGGTTCTACTGAATACATTAAACAACCATATCACTTTGGGGTGACTTGACCCAATGATATCAAAGTTTCATCTGGACTTGAAACATGTGTACTTGTTAATATACATCAAGGAAGAATAGAAGGTAATGTCTTTGCACTTGAATGTGAAGTTCAAATTAAATGAATGAGTAAAATGGTTATTAAGTGCTTACTATGTGCTAAGTTCTAGAGATGCAAGTAACAAAGTAAGATAGTCCATTACCTCAAAGAAGCTCACATTCTAATGGGAGACTCGACATAGAGGGAGGATTTCAAGAGTAAGTCAGCTAGAAAAGTGTCATGGTCCTTAGGGAACAGATTGTTCTTTAGTATCGTGTCTGTTGGTAAAAATCATATCACTTTCTATCATTGAGCCATTTGATAGTGTCCTGAGGGTTGAACGAGAAGCAGGGATGATGATCTGGAGGTTGCTGCCTCTTCTGGGGGTGCCTTATCCTTCTGCCTGTTGGTGACGCTTGATCTGTGACTATTCGTGGTAGTGGGTCCCTCTCCTCAATTATGGTTGTAGGGGTTGGAGTAGAAACAGGTCTTGTGGTATGAGGAGGAGGGGGAAAGCACTGGTATTCCTAAGGATCTTGAGTTGTCCTCATAAGAGTCTGAAATGAGATGGTAATTAAATTTGTGGCGCTAATTTAACTTGTCTAGTACATGTTGTCTCTTCCCTGTCCCTCAGTTTATCTTGCTGCTTCAGCCAGATTGACTTGCTTTCCTTGTATGTGGCAGTTGGTTAGCTGTTGGTAGGGATGACTGGCTCCTCTGTAGTAGGAGATGCATTCCTGGATTATGATTGTGATGGCTGAGTGAAAGGTAAAGAAGGTAGGCTGGCACTGGGGTTGGTATTGCCATCCAATCTACTTGTTGGTGGATATTGGTCAGTTACTGTTTATTGGTGTAACTTTTAAAAATAAGCCACCTCTCCCTAGTGATTTTCCCCTCCAGTCATGGATGTAGAGGCTGGGATGGAAGCAGATATTATGGTTTGGAAGGCACTGCTATTTCCAGGGCTCTTGGGTTTAGGGATTAGTTAATCCCCATCAGGGTCTGAGAAAATCTGGCAGTTAAGCTGACTTTCCTGGAATATTTGGTCTCCTAACTTTCCTTCAGGATGCTTCAATGCTTCAACCAAGCTGCCTTGCCCACTTGGGTAGGATAAAGGTTATATACAAACACATTGGAAAGATTAATTGAATATGAGGATATCAAAGAGCAAACTGAGAATATGTATGTTCAAAGACTGCATCCTGAAATCAAAGTCTAATGGGAAAAACATATTTATAGAATTGTACACCTGTGAAATTCAAATCAATGTATTTCTTTGGCATGGTGAAATGGACAAAAAAGGTCTAAAAGTTGTTTAAATAAAAAATTGTTATGGCATCAATTAAAATAAATAAATAAATATATGCCTGCATATGAGTTATATATTGTAGCTGATTATTACTTGTTATTATAGAGCATGGTGGAGGTGGAGAGCTGGCCTCATATTCCAGAAGATCTGGATTCAAATCTAAGTTCTGACACGTACTGGCAAGTCACTTAAATTGTCAGTTCACCAGAAACTCTCTATGACTAAAAATTGAAGAATGGTTCCGGTTTGCATTAGCATCCATTTCATCGATGGGAATTCCCTATGCTAATGAAATCACTGATGGAATCCACTACACACACACACACACACACACACACACATACAATGTATATTTATATGTACATTTATGCATGTGTTTACATACATACATATATGCAGAAACTCACTTTCCTATTCAAATTTCAAGTGCTTAACAGTATTTGAAACATAACAAATGCTTATTAAATGCTTTTTAATTAATTTCATATACAGGCATATGTGTTAATCTTTTCAAAACCAATATTCTAAGAAATTAAAATGTCTCTTTTCATATTCTATTCATGGAAATATTTTATGTGCTTATGTGATCTGGATAAAAAGTTTGCAAGGAGACATTCAGATGCTGTGTTCTTTTAAATTGTAATGGTATCAGAAGCAATGAACCCATGTGGCTTCCTATAATTGAGCTGAATGCATTGGACACAAGCCTGGGACCTTGCAGACCTGGGACAATTTCTGGTTCTATTTCCTGTTTTGCCATCTAGGACTTTGAATAGGTTGCTTAAACTTCTTTCATTTCATGTTTTTTTTTTTCTATCTCCATGCCTGGATAATGCCACTGTTTCCTTACTTCCATGCGAATAACTGGTTAATCATTGTAAAGAACCTTAGAAACAGAGCTATTTCTTAATCTCCATTTTGACTGTCCAGTTGAATTCTCTCTAATATATCATCTCTTACTTATACATGTAACATCTATATTTTCTTCACTATAACATCTATATTTTCTAATATAACGGCACACCTGCCCCTTCTGGTGCCAAGTGAGATCATGGAAGATCATGACAAATTCAGATTTTTAAGTATTTTTACTTTTCTAAAGTTCAGTCTTTGAGATCTTCAGAAGGGGCTTGGTCTCATGAGATCTTTCCTCCTCAACGGTGGTTGCGTCTGCCTCTGCAGATTTTCCATTTATGTATAGGAGCTGAAATGAATGCATTTCCTGGAAATGTGTTTGGTATTTGTTATGTGCATGTGTGTGTTTAATGTATTTTCTGTATTGGAAAAAATGTAACACAAAAGTTTGAGAGAACTAGTTCAGATAAACTAAGGACTGGGTTAAATGAATAGTTTTTAAGAATAATTTAAGAGAAAAAGAACTTTCATAAATTTCTTTTAAAGTGTTTGTCATCTTTGTTCCTGTAAGGGGGCAGAATATACAAATTCAAGTTCCAGAATTCCCCTCAGAAAAGTCAGAATGAATGAAAGGGTATGTGTGACTTAACAAGGACGCCATTTTGTAGGACATTTTCAGCTTTAGTGTTAAGTGACATGGGCCCGGACCTGGGCAGAGACATATACTCTGGGATTATACTATACCTCCCTTCTCTCTTTACCCACCTCATCACACACACACCCAATACTATAAGGACTAGGGAGTTTACTGATTAGGAGAGAATATTCTTTCATCATAGGAGATTTCTGAAGGAGCTAGAAAGAAACTGAAGCAAGATTATGAATGATATACCTAAATATCTACTCCCCTTCCCTGTGCCATAATAATGATGATTGAAGCAACACTGGTACTGAGGCTTTTGGATGAGGGGCTAGGTCTTTCCTTCAGAAGGTTTGCCTCCTAAACTGTGTCATAGACCAGCAGTCTCCAGAGTGGGAGCTATGCTTCCTCTAAGGGGCTATATATTCCGAAAACAAGGAATGAGTGATCAGTTCATCAGAGTGGGAACATGGATTGTCTTTCACCCTCTCCAAAATAGCCAAACATAGATCTTGTCCACAGTATCACCACAGTTACTTTTATCCCCCAACCCTTGTCTATTTTTCTCCTTCTTTCCACTGGGCAAGCTACCCAACTCCTTTCTCGTTGACCTCTCTGGGTAGTTGTTGCCTTGTGGCTGCACTGTGGCCTGTTGCAATAATTTCATGGATGCAATTGGGAAAATTCTGCACTCCCTACTGCAAAGTACACCATCCTTCTTCTTTATCTCCTTCCCCATCACCTTCTAGGTAGCTTTGGGATAGTAACCCATGGGTAAGAGCCTGCCCACTCCCTCAATCTTTCCTTTTTTTTTTCTTTTTGGATGGGACCATGAATTGCACAGGATGAGCAGACATGGATGGGATATGATTTTCCTCACAGATCTCACTATAATATCTTCCTCCCCCCATTCCTCTTTCAAAATTCCTTGTTAGTTTTTCCTTCCTTCTGTTCACCCAGATTCATAATTTGGGTGTCATCTTTGATGCTTTTCTCTCATCTAATCCACCAAGTCCTTGTCATTTCTATCTCCAGCAATTCTCTTCTTCATCACCTTCTTCCTACTTACACTGCTAACACTCTGGCTTAGGCCACTGTCATCTTTCTCCTGGACTATTGCAATAGCCTCTGTATTGGTCTCACTGCCTTAATGATCTCTCCTTTCAATCCATCCTTCACAAAGCCCTGAAAATGATTTTCCTAAAATAAAGGTCTGATCATGTCACTCCTCTACTCATTAAAGCATAATGACATCCTATTGATTGTGACATCAAATATTATATCGTTATTCTATATTTTAAAAAAGATGGTGCAGTACATACAGCATAAGAACCATCAAAACATGAGTTCAAATCTGGCTTCGGACACTTACTAGCTATGTAATCCTGGGCAAATTACTTCACCTCTGTTTGTCTCAGTTTCTTCATCTGTAAAATGGAGTTAGCAATAGCATCCATTTTCCAGGGTTGTTGAGAGAGAAAATGGGATAATATTTGCCAAAGCTGCATAAACCTAAAAGTATCATATAAACACTAGCTGATAGCACCGTTATCATCATTATTGCTGTTACATCTTTAATCAGTAGGACAGTGGCACATGAACAAGCATATATAGTATATATGAATACACACACATATATATACACACACACACACACACACACACATATATAAAGAGAGGGAGGAAAGGACAGAAAGACAGAGGGAGAGAGGAGAGAGGGGGGAGAGAGAGAGAGAGAGAGAGAGAGAGAGAGAGAGAGAGTGAGAGAGAGAGAGAGAGTGAGAGAGAGAGAGAGAGTGAGAGAGAGAGAGAGAGAGTGAGAGAGAGAGAGAGAGAGAGAGAGAGAGAGAGAGAGAGAGTGAGAGAGAGAGAGAGAGAGAGAAGGAGAGAGAGAGGGAGAGAGAGAGAGAGAGGGAGAGAGAGAGAGAGAGAGAGAGAGTGAGAGAGAGAGTGAGAGAGAGAGAGTGAGAGAGAGAGAGAGAGAGAGAGAGAGAAGGAGAGAGAGAGGGAGAGAGAGAGAGAGAGAGAGAGAGAGAGAGAGAGAGAGAGAGAGAGAGAGAGAGAGAGAGATATTTTTAATGGATAGGGATGATGAATGAATACAAGAGTTCGAGACTACTGGCCTGGACCATGCCAGGGCAATGTGTCTCCAGTAAAGGAAGCAGCAGGAGTTTTCGTCCCTCATTTGCTTTTCTGTTTCAGGAAGCCATTTTATGTGCTTACATACTTCATAGTTCCTGTTCTGAGAACCTCAGCAGGGCCCAGTGATTGAACTATTCCTTCTCTCCATGTGTTGGGGAAATAGAAGGATATTAAGAATCTGGTGCAAGTACCTGAGTGTGCTCTCTGAACAGAGGAATAAGAAGGGGAAGTAAAGCTTGGAGAGAAAGAGACGACTGCCAATGCTGACTGTAAGGTGCATTCCAAAGTTATCAATGACCTTCCTAGGAATGGGAGTAACAATGTTGAAGTTCAGATGGTCAAGAACAGAGCTGGGGGTGTGTTGTTTATCATCACCATTATCGTGATCATCATCATCATCACCGCTACTCTCCTCTTCTTCCTCTTCTTCCTCCTCTTCCTTCTCCTCCTCATTTCTTCCCAAGAAAACCCATTCCACTTTGGGATAGCTCTCACTGTTCAGAAGGTTTTTATCTTCTTACACTGAGCAGAAATTTGTCTTTCTATAATTTCTACCCATTACTCCTATTCCTGCCCTCCTGGTCCAAATAGGAAAGCTTTACATCCTGCTTCCATATGACCAACTTTTAAATATCAGAAGGCAGCAGCCATCATATCCCACCTAAGTTTTCTCTTCTTCATGGTCTATGCTTGAGATGCTCTATTGTTGGGATTAGAAGCTCAATTCCGTGTGGACGGTCTCGGGTGGGTAAAAGTGGGACTTCTAAATCTTAGAGTCTTACGAGGCCCTCCATGAACAGTGGGGGTTCGAGAAGGTCAGACTGAGCTAGCTCGGCTAGCTCGGGTATTTCCGCCTCTTCCCTGGAGATACGTGATGGGTGGAGTCTCCCTGCCCTCGAGGTCATCCCAGATTGGAGCACACCTAGTTACCTAACAGCACGGTATTGAGATGCAAACTGTGTGGCTGAAGATTAAGTAGGATTGAGGAAGCCAGAAAGCTCTCTCTTAGCATGTGTGGAGCCAAGAGGACAGTAGGCTCCGCTCCTCTTCTCTCCTCTCTCCCCTCCCCCTCTCTCCCCGCTTGTACTTCTACTTCCAATCCCTTAAGCTTAGCCTCCTTAGGAAATCTCCCCCTCTTCCTCCTAAGGAAGACCCTCCTGCACTTGTAACCCAGACCCTGTAATAAAGCTCAACCCCTGTTCGACTCTGGAACGTCCTTTCTCTCATACGTTTATCCGGTTTGGCCAACCGAAGACCTGGGACAGGTAAGAAAGACTCGGGTAGCCCAATACAGGCCTCTAGGCTTGGCACTCTATCATCCTAGTTGCTTAAAATTTCTAAGCCTCAATTTTATTATTTATGAAATAGATTTGATAAAACTTGTACTACTTATTTTATAGCTTTATTTTAAAAATCAAATAAGATAATTTATATAATGTATTTAGTAGACCTTGCATTATAATACAATGTGAGTTATCCTTAGGGTTATTATTTATGTCTTCTAGGTATGTTCTAGATTATCAATGTCCTTCCTAAAATGCAGTGCCCAGTTCAGAATCTAATGCTCTCAACATGGTCTGACTCTCATCTTCCTCATCTCAGATAATATGGCTCTTTTAAGTCAATTTACAACTGCATTAATTTTCTTGGTTGCTCATTCTGAACTAACTAATGGACACTGAGCTTATAATCTACTAACATTTATAGGCCATTTTTCACACAAACTGTTATCTGGTCATACTTCTATCTTGTGGTTATAAAATAGGTTTTCTTAGCTCAAGTATAAATTTTTTTATTTTTCTTGTTAAATTTCAACAAATTATCCTACCCAGTTTTCTAATCTGTCTGTAACATACTTCACCCCTCAATAACTAGCTTAACCCCAGGACTCAGTGGATCACTATCTTGAGCAACAGGCAGGACTAATCACTTGCCCCTTGTCCTCTTGCTTCCTGTGCATATTTCCCTCCAGCTCTTTGTACTTTCCACTCCTTGCTCAGAAATTTATAATCAGATCATCATTACCATTGCTACTAAAAAGAGCATGACAATATCCTGCTATATGGCTCAGCTAAGAATCCCTGTGACTATGAGTTGTAGGCTGATTAGGGCAACACTTTCTCCCCTAACCATACTTGCCAACCCAACCCTATCTCTCCTGGTCCCTATCCCATGCTACCCTTCCATTATACCCTTTGGAAGTGATTATTCCAAACTTCCCTTCATATTAGATCTATGTCCTGTCATCTCAAAATTACTTTTTTATGCATTTTATACATAATTATGCATCTGTATGTAATATACATATATGTGTAAATGTGTATACGTATATGTGTACGTATGTACGTATGTTGTATCCTCCTTCTCCATATAACATCTTCCCTTAGAGTTTCAGTTTCTTCAGGGCAGGAAATGCTTCATTTTTGTCTATTCCTCCTGTGAAGTATAGTAACTAGCACATAGTAAATGTTTAATAAATGATAAATTAATAAATTGAGGAATTGAAAGGATGGTGAGTGAAATCATATACCAGAATTTTGCCAGAAAGTGAAATCAATCTTTTTGGCTTACAATTTGTAGTATGCATTCTCTTTTCCCTCACCCATTTTGTTGAAAATTCAGACATTAACCCTTCTTCTGCCCTTGCCATTCTTCTAGCACTCCTCCCATTCTTCATCATCTTTCAAAGACTTCTGATGTGGTTAGCAATCACAAAATTCAGTTCTTTGAATACCATGAGATATAACTTATATGGGACAAGTGAATAACTTGTCAAAAGCAATTAGGTGCTATCTTCTTAAAATTTGTTTTTATTTTCTGTTTTTCCTTTCCTTTCCAGTGAAGAAATCATTCTTTCTGGCAAAAGAAATAGACAAAACAATTAGAACTGAGCAGCTCTGCCTTCTCTCTGCAATTCATTTTCATTATAGCACATATGCCAAGCAGTACCATTACTTTTGTTCTGAATATTCTTTTTTTTTTAAAACCAATACAGCTTTAAAAAATAATTCCATTTTTCTTGTTTTCTATAACATACCTCACGAGCATCAGCTCTTAGAGATCTTCACACTACTTAATAAGGTCGTCCTAGACTTTTACATTAGTATGCGTCTTTTCCAAGTGCTTATCACATTGACTAGAACATAGTAGGTGCATAATAAATATTGGTTGATTGATTTAAAATCTAAGCTGGTTGATAAATTCCTTCTGAATCCATTTCAGGTCCTTTAGATAACTCTTTTCTTTCTCTCCTCATCAGATTTTTTTTCCTTTGTATGTATTTAGTGTCTCATTCTTGATAGTTTTCTATTACTTTGGGACAAACCTCTATTGTGGAATTTTTAGATTAGCCATCTTTGCTCTAAATTCTTTGGAATATGTTCTTCAAAACTCTGTTACTTATAAGGTAAAAAAAAACAGTTATTCTGTATTCTGTCAAAAATTCTAAGAAGTGATCACTTCCTTCTAAGGAATACATTATATAAATATCAATCAGTTCATCCTTGCTGATGAGAAATAGATAAAGAATACTGTAATAATTTCTGTAAATTATTTGTCTGTAATTAAATTATTTGAAGCAAAGTTCTCCAAATGGTGTTTGCGTGTGGCAAAACAATAGTCCAAATGAGTGGACAATCTCCAGTAAAAATTATACTGTTTATGTCAATGAAAACAAAGTTCAAATCAAAATTATTAAAGCAGAGCTAACAGGGAAATTTGCTTCAAGTGAAACAGAAATGAGTAGAGCAGTTATTTAATATATGACATACAAATTGTTTTTGAATTGGTTTCTGTGTTGTGAAATCTACCTCTGTTACTATCAGGGATAAAGTTCTGGCCCAATGGAGTTATGCTGTTATATTGCTTGTGGCATTTGAACTTGGAATGTGTATATTTCAAGTCAAACAATTTTTGTGTCAAGGAAAAATGGGATAATAACCCTTACATTTCTCATTGCCACTAATCTTGATAAGTATAATATAATCATCCATTTTTCAAGAAAGACAAATTTTTAAAAGTTGAAATAATTTGAGAGTGGTTATAGATTGTTGTTTGAAATATTTTTAAATTCGTAAAATTCTTAATTTGTAAAAAATTTCAAATTTTAATATTACTTCTTTTTAACAAATAAATATAAAACTTATTTGAAGACAAAATCCACTGGAGTACCTGAGGTATATGCAAAGATAATAGAGACAGTTTAAGTAGCAGAAACATGGAAACACAAAAATAAAAAGCCCAAATACAGGAAATACAACCCACTATGTTTATTAATATTTATTAATAAGGTGGTGTAGTGGGTAGAGCACTGGGCTTAGAATCAGGAAGATTCATCTTCTTGAGTTCAAATCTAGCCTCAGATACTTATTAGCTGTGTAACCAAAAACAAATCACTTAACCCTATTTGCCTCAATTTCTTCATCTGTAAAATGGAGCTGGAGAAGGCAATGCAAACCATTCCACTGTCTTTGTCAAGAGTACCCAATGGGGGGGGGGGGGGGGAGAAGACAGAACCAAGATGGAGGAGTAAAACCAGGGACTTCCCTGAGCTCTCCCCCAAAGCCCTCCAATACCTGTAAAAATGACTGTAAACAAGTTCTAGAGGTACAGAACCCCCCAAAATGACAGAGTGAAACAAATCCTCAGGCAAAGGTAACCTAGAAAGACAACAGGAAGTGTCTTTTGCACAGGGCAGGAGGTTGTAGTCCTATGTGGGCCACACTGGGACAGACAGGCTGGAGCAAGGCTCAGGGGACTGAATCATTGGCAGCTGTGGCAGTTTTCAGACTTCTCAACCCACAAATGCCAAAAAGGTCAATGGGAAAGCTCTGTGGGACCTGGGTGAAAGAGGAATACACCATCCGACCATGTCTGGCTCCAGCACCAGGGAGGTAGAGGTGGTGGCAGCATTGGCTGCATCACAGCATCAGAAGCAGTGGCAAAGTTTGCTTCTAGAGTTCTGGGCTAACAGAGAGTGGGGGAATCAAGTTGTTAATACAAAATCCCTGAAGCCTGAGACAGTACATCCATTCCCAGCCCCATCACCAATGAAGGCAGAGCTCTACTTTGAAAAAGAGTTAGAAGTCAAGTGTTTGGCTGGGAACATGAGTAAACATTGTAAAAGAACTCAGACTATAGAATCTTACTTTGGTGACAAGGAAGATTAGGGCAGACAACTAGAGGAGGAGAGCAGAGTCAAAGCTCTTACATTAAAAGCCTCCAAGAGGAATATGAATTGGTCACAGGCCATGAGAGAGCTCAACAAGGATTTTGAAAATCAAGTAAGAGAAGTAGAGGAAAAATTGGGAAGAGAAATGCAAGTGATGTGAGAAAATTATGAAAATCATGTCAACAGCTTGTTAAAGGAGACCCCCAAAATACTGAAGAAAATAACATCTTATAAATAGACTAACTCAAATGGCAAAAGAAGTCCAAAAAGTCAATGAGGAGAAAAGGAAATCCAAAAGCTCATTGAAGAAAATAATTCATTAAAGATTACAATAGACCAGATGGAAGCTAATGACTTTATGAGAAATCAAGAAATTGTAAAACAGAACCAAAAGAATTAAAAAAATAGAAGACAATATGAAATATCTCATTGGAAAAACCACCGACCTGGAAAATAGATCCAGGAGAGACAATTTAAGACTCATTGCACTACCTGAAAGCCATAATAAAAAAGATCCTAAATATCATCTTTCAAGAAATTATAAAAAATAAAACTACCCTGATATTCTAGAAGGTAAAATAGAAAGGGAAATGGAAAGAATCCACTGATTACCTCTGGAAAGAGATGCTAAAAGGAAAAGTCCTAGGAATATTGTAGCCAAATACAGAGTTCCCAGGTCAAGGAGAAAATATTGCAAGCCACCAGAAAGAAACAACTTGAGTGCTGTGGAAATATAATTAGGATAACACAAAATCTAGCAGCTTCTACATTAAAGGATCAAAGGGCTTGGAATATAATATTGTGGAGGTCAGAAGAGCTGAGATTAAAACCAAGAATCACCTACTTAGCAAAACTGAGCATAATTCTTCAAGGGGAAAAATTGACATTAAGTGACACAGAGGACTTTCAAGCATTCCTGATGAAAAGACCAGAGCTAAATAGAAAATCTGATTTTCAAATTCAAGAATCAAGAGAAGCATGAAAATGTAAACAGGAAAGAAAAATCATAAGAAATTTATTAAAGTTGGACTGTTTATGTTCCTACATGATATCTGTAATTCAAGAGAGCTTTCTAATTATTAGGGTAGTTGAAGGAAATAGATATAGATAGATAGATAGATAGATAGATAGATAGATAGATAGATAGATAGATAGATAGATAGATAGATAGATGGTACAAGGTGAGTTGAGTATGAAAGAATGATATCAAAAAAATAAAATAAAGGGGTGAGACAGGAATATATTGGGAGAAGGAGAAAGGAATATATAGAATGGATAAATTATCTCACATAAAAGAGGCAAGAAAAAGGTTTTGCAATGGAAGGGAAGAGGGAGGAGGTGAGAAAGAATGAGTGAACTTTACCTACATTGGATTTGGCTTAAAGAGGGAATAACATGCATGCTCAATTTCGTATCTTACCCTACAAGAAAGTGGGGAGGGGAAAGGGGATAAGAGGAGAATGATAGAAGGGAGGGCAGATTGGGGGAGGGGGCAGTCAGAAGCAAATACTTTAGAAAAGGAACAAGGTCAAAGGAGAAAGCAGAGCAATTAGAGGGAGGGATAGGATGGAGAGAAATATAATTAGTCCTTCACAACATGACTATTATGGAGGTGTTTTGCATAGCTACACATGTATAACCTTGCTTGCCTTCCCAGTGGGGTTTGGGTGCAGAGGGAAGATGGGAGAGAATTTGGAACTCAAAGTTTTAAAAACAAATGTTAAAAAATGTTTTTACGTGCAACTGGGAAATAAGATATACAGGCAATGGGAAATAGAAATCTATCTTCCTCTTCAAGAAAGTAAAGGGGAAGGGGATAAGGGGGAGGGTGGGTGATAAAAGGGAGGGCAGACTAAGGGAAGTGATAATCAGAATGCATGCTCTCTCAGGGTGGGGGGAGGGGAAAGATGGGGAGAGAATTTGGAACTCAAAAATCTTGTGGAAATGAATTTTGAGAACTAAAAATAAATGAATTAATTAAAAAAAGAATACCTGATCAGGGTCAGAAAGAGTTTGACATGGCCAAAACAACTCAACAACATATACATTTATCAATGTGATTTACAAAATACTGTCAGTGACAGAGAAGAAATGTGGGTGTAGTTACTTTGTATAAATTCTTTAGTTATAAATAACATGGAACCCTATAATAATAACTAAAATGACAGTGCACAGGAAAAATATATTGGCAAGACAGATTTTTTTCAAGAGAAAATAGGGTGCCTTTAATTACCAAAATAAGCTTTTTATTCAAAACCATCTCTATGACATCAAAGGAATTGTTTGCATCCTTATATAGTGTTTTCAGAACTGCAAAGTGTAAAATGCTTCTTCAAATGCAGGAATGTTGGTACTACCTACAGCTAATAATATAGTCAAAACAATGTTTGGCAAATCATTAAAATAGTGAATTCAAATATCTCCCTGTGAAGATTAAATGGTAGGAAGGAGAATTGTTCATATTTTTGAAAACCCTTGGGATAAATTAATAAGAAAACTAAAATATCCAATGTTGTACTGGAAGAGGATGAAGCAACAGAGATTTAGACATTCTTATATGATTGTATACCTATGAAATATTGTTAAAATTGATATTGGTGAAGATTTTTTACTTTGAAAAGCTGATAGAAAACAACAAATAGCAATGTATTTGAAAGATTTTTATGTGGAAACAACATATTGGAGGATTGAATTGGGCCTACTACTGATAAAGTTCAGTCAATTAGTAGGAAATTAAGGTTTACAAATACTAATTAAAATGTGACACTTATATGGGAAAACTGGGACACTAATGCACTTTTGGTAGAGTTGTGAACTGATCCAGTCATTCTGGAAAGCAATTTGGAACTATGCTCAAATTGGCTGTAAAACTGTGTCACACCCTTTGATCCAGCAATACCACTGCTAAGTCTATATCCCAAAGACATCAAAAAAGGAAAAAGGACTTTTTTGTACAAAAATATTTATAACAGTTCTTTTTGTGGTGCCTATGAATTGGAAATCAAAGGGATGCTCATCAAATGGGGAATAGGTAAACAATCTGTGGTATATGATTGTAATGGAATCTTATTGTGCCATAAGAAATGACAAGCTGGATGATTTCAGAAAAACCTGGAAAGACTTGTATGAACTGATGCATAGTGAACAGAACCAGGAGAACGTTGTACACAGTAGCAGCAATACTTTTTTTTTTGATGAAGATTTGTGAATGATTTAGCTGTTCTCAGCCATACAACGATCCAAGACAATCCTAAAGGACCAATGATGAAGCATTCTCTTCACCTCCAGAGAAAGAGCTGATATTGATTGAATATAGACTGAAGCATGCTATTTTTCACTTTCATTTTTTTTCTTTTATTCAAATCTTCTTGCACAAAATGACTAATCTGGAAATGTTTTACATAATTGCACATGCATAATCTATATCCTATTGCTTACTGTCTCAGGGAGGGGAGTGGAAGGAAGAAGGGAGGGATAGAATTTGCAACTGGAAACTTTAAATAAAAATGTTAAAAATCCCCTCTGTGGCATCTGGATACATCAAATGCTTCACAATCACTTGTATTGAGAAATGTGAATAATGAACTATATTATATCTTTCAACATATTTTAAGAGGAATCAAATTCATTAAAAAACATACATTTTTAAAAAGGAAGACAGCAAAATTGTGTGATGATATAAGGCAGAACATAGGGCACTTCTATATTTTTTATGAAATATGCTGGCTTTCTCTTGCTGAAGTACTTTGAAGGGTGTTGGAACTAAAAAAAACCCAAAACCTGCTGTGACAAGAAAGATCAAACAAATTCATTTTTATAATAAAAAATTCCTTCTAAAATTTATATGAACTTAAAAAAATGCTGCTTATTCAAAATAAATCAATAAAACAGAATCATTAAACTTATATTATGATCCAAAAAGATCAAGTAATTGCATTTAAGAAAAAGAAAGGGTTAGAGATAACAAATTTACAAAATAATGTTTGTGATGTTACCCAATTTAATAAAAAAACTGTCATGCAAATGAAATAGAACAAGTAAATTCATTTTTCATTTGACTGACTTATGGAAGTAATTCTCCTCTTATTTTAAATACATGCACATATAGAACCTATTTGCCATGGACAAATATGGTACATTTCATCTTATTCTACCTGAATGAGAATAACTAATAGGTTTGATTTGTGATAGAATTTTTAAGCATAAATTTGAGCTTGAAAATCTATGTTTTGGCAATGGGTAAACAAAGGCTTTTTCTAGTTTATCAAAATAATATAAATTTTACTATTGTTTACAGCAATTTACTTGTGTGAAATGGGGTTTCTGCTTTAGTTAATAAGAAGTGAAAATATCGTGTCTAACACAAGTACAACAGTCCATTAATATTATGACAATTAATAAAAAAGGAAAAATATGAACTTATACTAATATTATTATATGTTTGAATTTTACATGTTTTACAAAACATGTAACATATAACTCATTTTTAATTTTATTTGGATAAAATATTGTGAAGACAATTATTTGCATGAATTGTTTAAAGGAGCAAGAAAGGTGGTAATTTTTTTGATTAAGGAGTTGGTCATTAATTAATCAATTAGCAAATAAGCATTTATCAAGTATCTATAATGAGTCACTGTACCAAGTGCTGGGGTACAAATAAAATGACTAAAACAATTCCTGATCATAAGGAACTTGCATTCTAATGAGAGAGACATCAAGTACATATATGAAGAATGATTAGAAAGTGAATAAAAATGAATTTGAAGTAGTTAAATACACAGTTGTAAGGGAGAGAGGACGTTAACTGTTCAGGGTATTGCGAAAGACTTCGTGTAGAAGGTATGATGGAGCTGTGTCAAGAAGAAACATAAAGCTATGAGGTGGCGGTGAGAAAAGAGTGTATTTCAGGCATGGGGAATGGCCGGTACAAAGGCAAAGATGGGAGACAGAGTGTCATGTGTAACAGAAACAAGACCAATTTGACTGGACTACAGAGTTCAGGAGCTGGAGCAATGTACAATGACTCTAGATAGAGAGTTGGGGCCAAATTTTGAGGGGTTTTAAAAGCTAAACAGAAGAGTTTGTATTTTATCCTGGAGTGAGTCTACATAGAGTTTAGAATCTACTGTTTCAAAGGGAACAACAGTCATTAAAGCCTGCTAAGAAATTATTAACTGCTCTGCTTTTAGCATCTCACAGAGACATCACACAGGGATTCAGATGATTAAATTCTCCACATTGCTATTGTGTCACACCGGGCTTATGGTCTGTGGGCTGAACTATTTGATTTCCTTCTGTCCAGGTGGCCTGTAGCATATTCCTGTAATAGTATTATTTTTATTTCTGCATACATTTATCTTCCATTTATTCTCCATCCTTCCCCATTCTAGTTCTTAGATTGTCCTATTTGATTCTGTTTTTTAACATAAAATTTTGTAGGTTGGTATATTGGAAAGAGCTCAAAAACGACTTGGACTCAAATCTGAAATTTTCTGTGAGAACTTGGGTAAAACGGTTAAGTTACCTAAAGTGTAAAATGAAATGT
Organism: Notamacropus eugenii; assembly: GCF_028372415.1. Classification (NCBI taxonomy): domain Eukaryota; kingdom Metazoa; phylum Chordata; class Mammalia; order Diprotodontia; family Macropodidae; genus Notamacropus; species Notamacropus eugenii. The sequence goes on from NC_092873.1 coordinate 441,263,083, forward strand.
TTGGAATCAATGGCCTATGAGGACCTCTATAATCCTATGATCATGTCTTCCTCCTCCATATCTGTTCTAATGGATACCCTTCCAGAACCATTTTCTGCACATGCATTCCATCCCAATTAAGTCCCAGTGATAATTATGTGGTCAAACTTGCATCCTTGCATTAGGCTTTCTGGTTCATTTTCTTATTACCCACAATATGTGCACGAGTTTATTGATATCTGAAGCTGTAAGTTTTATTGTATTCTTCTGTGAATTCTGGGCAACTCTGTTGCTATTCTGTTTGGAATATGTACTGTTGCAATCATTTCTGACTCTTCATGACTCCATGGACTATATGGAACACCAGGTCCTTCTATCTTCCACTATGTCTCAAAACCCGTCGAAGCTCATGGTCATTGTTTTCATAACACTATCTATCCATCTCATCCCCTGCCATCCCCCTTTCCTTTTCCCTTCAATCTTTCCCAACATCTTTTTCAATGAGTTCTGTCTTCTCCTTTCTTCTTATACTATATATATTTTCTAGGGCACATAAGTGGTTTGCCCCATCCTCCTTTTTTTTATTTTAAAGTCCTTGCATATATAATTACAATAAATAATAATAAAATAAAAATAAAAGATAATACTACAATAAATTTCACCAGCCCTTGTTAAGTACATTCCATTCCTTGCTAAGATCCTGTAATTTTTACATTTTAACATCCTCTCAGATGCCATCTTCAACTAGCTACTAACTCCCCAAATCTGGCTTTATCTTCTTAAATCCTTGCCTTTGTCTGTCATCTGTTGTAAAAATATTGCCTGTGTGTATGAGGTTTCCTGTCTAAAACTTCGTAATACCTGAAAATGCCTAGAATCCTTCTAACATTTCTATTCCTGTGAAAAATCGGAAAGTTTTCATTTTTCTGTTTGATAGCTCCTGTGAAGTTCTCAGTCATGCTCTGGGAAAATATCAAAGCTATTATAAAAAAGTGAGATCAAATTCTTCCACTTAGTACAGCCTTCCAGACATAATTCATACTCTGCTGGCACAGCCTTTGAGAACACATCATGATATTCAGATGCATCAGAAGTGGAAGTGCTTCCTTATTCTCTAATTATTTAAGTCTAATATTTCACTGAATTGGTGATATCATCATATGATCATAAGCCATTCATACCCATCCAATCTGTGGAATTCTTATTCGTGTCCTCCCATACATTTGTAACAAATGTCCACTCAAATTACCAAGGGTATTTCTCATTCTCTTTATATCACAAGGATTCTGTTGTTGTTTTCAGTCATTTATCAGTCATGTTCAACTCTTTATGACCCTATTTGGGGTTTTCTTGGCAAAGAAACTAGTTCGATTTGCCATTTTCTTCTCCAGCTCATTTTACAGATGAGGTAGCTGAAGCAAACAGAATTAAGTGACTTGTTCAGGGTGATGCAGCTAGTAAGTGTCTGAGGCCAGATTTGAACTCATGAAGATGAGTCTTCCTGATTCCAAGCCCAGCACTCTGTGTACTACAGAGCCACCTAGCAGCCATTGCATGGATACCAGTGGTTATATTTTTTATATTAACCAGCACAGTGCTATACATATAATAAGGTCTCTATAAATATTCGTTGAGTGAATGAATTCTTTCTTCCTAGACCATTGCCTTATACTTTAGTACAATGAAATAATTATGACAATAACTTTTATATAAGGTTTACTATATTCCAGGCACTGTGATACGCATTTTACAAATATTATTATCTCATTTGATCCTCATAAACAACCCTGGGAGATAGATGCTGTTATTATCCCCATTTTACAGATGGGAAAACTAAGGCAAACAAAGGTTAAGTGATTCGCCGAGAGTAACACATGTAGTAAATGAGGTCGTATTTGAGCTTATTTCTTCTTGACTCTAGGCTCAGTTCTCTATCCACTGGGCCACCTACCTATACCTATTTAGTAAATCTTTGGTTAATTGAATGAGATCTGAGATTCAAGTCATAAAATCTACTTCTAATATAGTCATATATTCTGACTATAATTTCTTTCTTTTTCACTGTTGTTTTTTAGCTTCTCAGTTTTAAATTAAGCAAAAGGCACTTTTATAATCACACATTGATTGGTTAGTATACTTAACAATACTCTTCCGTTTGTCCTTTTTGTAAGGCACAGTTCTCTCTTGTTTAGGTCAAATTGTAGTCAACCTGTCTGAAAATGCTTATCGGCCTGTGGGGACTCATGCTGAATTTATTTCAGCTCTATTTAAAAAAGAACATTTTTTCTTATCTCATGTGCAATTAATTAGCCTCTAGATTATTGCCAGCTACATAGTACAATATTTGGGTTGTCATTCTTATATGCCAAGATCAGCAGCATTTCTCATCACTTGTAGCCAGTGAATTGTCTGTATTTATTTTAGCCTCCGGCTGTTAGATGCAAAATTTAGTTCAGATCTCCATATATATTCAAAATGACATTTTAAAATGTGACATACATGAAAGCAAATGCACATGTATTAAACCAGGCAACATAATACAATGGAAATACTTTTGAATTGGAAGACCTGAATTCTAATTTCATCTCTTTACCTTACTCTTTGTGTGACCTTGAACAAGTAGGGTCTCCTCTCTGGGTGTCAGTTTTCTGGTCTGTAAAATAAAGCATTTGGACTTAATGGCCTCTAAGAGTCCTTCATTCCGCCTCTAAATCTATCATCCTAAGATTGGGCATTATGAAGGGAAGAAGAAGATCCAGTTTAATTTTCCTGGGAACAGTGAGGTACAGAGAAAGAACTGCTTTATTTGGTATCAAAGTACCCAGGTTCAAATCTCAGCTCTGCTACTAGCTACCTGTAGAATTCTGTGCAAGCTCAAGTTTCAATTTCCTCATTTATGAAATGAGGGGTTGAACAATATGTGATCTCTATGGTCCCTTCTAGTTCTCAGTGTTTTACCTTGTTTTCCAAGGAAATAAGATGCCATGTTAGAGATACGAGAGAGTCTTTAGCAGTTAAGTAAGCAAGAGAGGTTAAATTGTCTGACTTGCCTCTCACAGTGATCCTTGCCCCCTTGGCATAATAGGGTTTAGGTGGGGGATGGAAGTAAAGAGTGGGTTTAGGAAAGGGTGAATGAGTGAGTAAATGATTGAAGAACAAGGATTAAAGAACTAATTAGTGCCTGAGTAGGGCTGACAAGCCTTATGTTCCAAAACTCTTCCAGCACCGAGCGCTTTGTTTATAATGGAGATTACGGTAAGAGCAAAATGAAGTTGTCTCAGGGAAAATGATGTCCCCTGAGTCCTTCCTCTGATTTGGCCACAAGTTAATAACGTGACCAGGGCTTCATGGCGGATTTCAGGACCCTCTTATCTATTAACAGATGCCAGTCATGTGCAATCCAAACAGGTCAATTACTAGAAATCTCTGAAGAGCTCAGGAAACTACAAAAGAACCCCAAATGCCAAGAAAATGTCTAGATGCGCAGAGACAGAAGACTAGAAATAGGGCACAAACCAATTTGCAGAAATGGAACTTAACCCTTAGAGGGAAGAAACTGGCCTGCTCCATATTCATTTCCATCTCATTAATCATTTATGCAGGATGTGTGCATGTTATGTGAAGCTAAATTATTACAAACCCAACAAATCCACAGTGCTTCATTCATATTTAATCCTTTTCTTCTCCAGGAAATGGTATATTCTGAAGGGAGGGCGTGGAGAAGAGAAAAAGGGTACTATTGAAGGTTTTCTCTACTAGTCACAGGCATTGTTTTTTGGTGTCCTGGTAAGTACTACATTGTACATTTTTAGACAGGCAAAATGAAACACAAAAAGAGTCTAATTCATCTCTCATAAATGCGCATGTCTAACACCCATTAATATTAATGGAAGTTGCATACGTGGATTGAGGCAATAATCAGCCCCCATTAAATTCCATTTGTATTCATGAGCTATTTTTGAAAGGTTACTCTTTAGTTATTTCTTTCAAAGATAGAAGTCAATGGTATTCTTGACTTCTGAGAAATTTCAATTCCTTTTGACTAAATACAGCAAGAACTCAATTAAAGTTTATTTTGTAGAAAAGTTCCACCAAAAAAAACTTGACAGCAAATTGACCCATTTAACTAAAATCGTCTCCATTTTCTTGACTAATTCATATATATGGGACATTAACCAGAATTGCATCATCCAGACTCCTCTCTGCTCTTGGTTGCTTTTGATATTTGAGTTTGATAGCTTGTCAGCAGGCCCCCAAAGCATAAACTAAGCTTCTTAAGCTGTTAAACCCAACCCCCACCTAGAATACTAAGCTATGTAAATGGAAGAATACATTCGAGGATTCTTACAACTTAACAAGAATGTTAGAATATCTAAGGCCACTTTTGACAAACTCCTGTTCCGATAATAAACACCACTTTTTTTAAAAGAATTTTTCATAAAAAGAAAAACAAAGATGACATTTTTCTTGAAATTTTCTTGATAAAAGAAAGGATTATGAGCATGATAACCATATGTCCTGGATTTTCCAGGGGCAGTGACAATTTGAAAAAAGAGAAAATAGATTTTTGACTGAGTCCTTGAAAAAGGAATCTCCTTTGTTGGACCATGTGTCCCAGTTTTGGGTAGAGAAAATACAATCGCTGCAGGAGAGTCGGTGGAGTGATACAATTCAAGTTTTCAGACAACTGCTGTGGCTAAGAAGGGTAACAAAGGGATGGTTTGGAGAAAAAAGGTGGGAGGGTTGCTGAGTTTTATTTCCTAGTTCTAATGAAAATTTAATATCAGTCCATTTTATAGTGCTTTTTGCTTTTGGTGAAAAGGTCAAACCAGGGCCAACATTATTAAAAGCAATTAAAATAATTGAAAGCAAAACAAATTATTTTATAAAGCAGCTCATTATAATATTCTTCAACAGAAAAAGGCAGTGTGGTGCAGTGGAAAGAATGATGGAGCAGGAGTTGGAAGACATAGACAAGCTCTAGGCTCAGCTCTGGCCCATTGAGTGACCTCAGGACAATTTACTCAGCCACTCTGGTCCATAGTTGCCCCTGGATCAAATGAAGAAATTGGACAAAGTGATTTGGAGATCCTTTCTAGTTCTAAAGTTTTTTGATTCATCACAACAGAGGCTGTTTATTGAATGTATGTTTTCATGATATTTTGTTTAATTGAATCATTATTAACTGAGCACCTGCTAAGGATACCACACTCTGGTCAGTATGATAAATACAAAAGTTCCTGAGACAGTCCCTCACCTTCAGAAGCTAATAGGAAGAAGGGGCCTTTAAATTAACTGCTCCTTACTATCGCAGACCCCTAGAAGCTTACAGTCAAAAATGGATAACATAATTAGGGAAAAATGTATATGGCAAACAATAAACAAGATTAAAAAATTAAATCAAGGATAAAATCTTAATTTTATGGCAGTGATTGTAAAACATTAAAAAATAATAATAATAAAATTAAATTTAGAAAAATAAAAAATAAGATTATTATGAAACAAACAAAATAAAAAAAAATTAAATCAATTAAATTACACTTGGCGAACAGATGATTTGCCACAAACATAAACAGATGAAAGCTGTCGTCAGTTACACGGCCATCCTCACCTCTTGCCTGGTCTCTCTGATCTCCCTACTTCAAGTCTTTACTCTTTCAAAATCGTTCTCTGTATAGCTACAAAGTAACATTAGAAAACACAGGTTTGAATTAATGAATAAGATTCAGTGGTTCCCCATTGCTTTGATCAAATACAGACTCATTTCAAGCACTTCACAAGAACTTTCAATACGTCTTTCTCACCTATCACTGCTCCCCTTCTGGCACATACAGGTCATTCAACTGACTTTGCAGCTCCTCATACATGACGTTCCATCTCCCATCTCTGGGCTTTTGCATAGGCTGTTCCCCATGCCTGGGAGACACAGAGGCAAAATAGGCAGTGGTCTCTCTCAGACAGCTTATATCTTACATTCTGCAATATTAATAATAGTTGACATTTATATTACTCTGAAACAATTGGCACTGTCTTCAATATATTATCTCATTTGAGTCTTAGAACAACCCTATGAAAAAGATGTATTTATTTCAGAGAAAAGTAAATGGAGGCTAAGAGAGGTGAAGCAATTTGTCCAGAGTCACACAGCAGCACTCAAGTTCAGGTCTTTCTGACTTCTCATTTAGTGGTCTATCAACTATACCAATTAGCTTTCTCTGATATTTCAAAGACAAAAAATGTTTTCCACTGAGGAAATGACCAAATGGTCAAATAGCACCAGTAATAATAATATTAATTCACATTTTATGTCACTTTACAATTCAAAAGACTACCTTCCCCCTAACAAGTCTATGAGATAAGTAATATAAGTATTCTTTTCCCCTTTCACAGAGGCTGAATGACTTGTCCATGACTATAAGAACAGTAAGTGGACAAACTAAGACTTGATAATGGTGCTCCTTCCACTTATGCAAAGCTGTCCCCAAAGCAGACGTGTGATAGTACTTCTTAATTCAAAATATCAAAGGTCTTTGGATGTATACATACAACTGAAGAGACTATATCATGCCTCTAGCATCAGTGATAATATTATTGGATTGGAAAAAAAAATGCAATTACCACTAAGGGCCACTGTACTCCAGACCAAGGAGCTAACAGAATCGTTCTCTACCCTGATCGAATCACATCTGAAAGATGGTGTTCAGGTCTGGGTACCACATTTTAGGGAGGATGCTAAAAAACTAGGAAGTAGTCTGAGAAAGGACACCATCCTGGTGAAAGACCTCAAGATCATGCCATATGAGAATTATTTGAAAGAAAAGGAGATGTTTATGTTAAAATCATACTTAGGCAGAATGTTAAAACTATTTTCAAGTATTTGAAATGCTGATATGGCTTAGACTTAGTCTTCTTGAGTTCAGGGAGCAGAACCAGGAGCAACGGGAAGAAATGGAAAGACAGATTTTAGCTCAAAAAAAAAAACCAAAAAACAAAACTTCCTCACAATTGGAATAGGTCCAAAGTAATATGGACTGCCTCAGAAAGAGCTGGGTCAATCCTCCTTGCAATTCTTCAAAGCGAAGGTCAGACCTGGAGGAAGGAAGACCTGAGTTCAAAACCATATTCAGATACTTATCGTGTGATCCTGGGTAAGTCACTTCACTTCTGCCTACCTCAGTGTCTTCATTTTAAAATGGGAATAATTATAGCACCTACCTTCCAGAGGTGCTATGAGAATTAAATGATAAAACATTTGCAAAAATCTTTGTTTCTTTTTAGGGAAAACTCATCCTTGAGGATAAGAGAAGGAGGAAAGGCCTTGACTTCCCCATGTTGTGGGTAAGAAGAAAAAAATTGTTGTATCAGGGAGATGCTAATAAATATTAGTTCTGTGACACACGAACAACTCCATAGCACCTCCTAACATCTCATATTTATATCACATTTGATGATTTATAAAAGATGAGCACTAAGATAAATGGAAGAAAATTCGTGATTAAGGTTTTCTTATTATTTCTGGTGGCCAAAATAATACTCTCCTCTCAGTAAGGTATCCTTTCTTCATCAAAGACCTCAGCTGGGATACTGAAGTGGTACAGTGGAAAGAGCACAGTCCCTGGAGGTAGGAGGACCTGAGTTCAAATCTGAACTCAGCGACTTACTAGTTGTGTGACCCTGGGCAAGTCACTTAACCCTGATTGCCTCCAAAAATAAGTGCAGTCAGAAGATGGCACACAGGAGTTCTGGGTTCTAGGCTTATCTTTGACATTAGTTATGCAAACTTGTTAAAATCCCTCTATTTCTTGGTCTTTGATAAAGTAAATATAGTGTTACTGCTTCTCTTATGGGATTACTGTGAAAAACAAGTGGGATAATGCATTTTGTAACCATACATCTCCAAGGGGAAGTTAAACTCTAATTATTAGTACCTAAATGTAAGTGGCGTGGTGCAATGTACTCTCTCAGGGCCTCACTCACACCTACTGACTGGCTTCCAAGAGGAGTAAAAGTTCTGGGGGTAACTATGTGAGTAGTTCTTTTCCAAAAGTACCTCATGAGCCCTCACTAGAGGCTTCCATCTTAACAATCAGCCTGCCAACTCAATTAGTTCTTTAGCCAAGGCTTTTAAGAAATGGCATAGAGCAGGAATTAAAGATCATTCCTTCCCCTGCCTCCCAATACAAGGGGCATGCTTCTGTAGAAATATACTGGAGTCCAGGTTGGGGAAAGAGTGGGTAGGAGCCCAAAGTACAATGTTAGTAAAGCCCATATATCTTTAATATATGTTGACAAAGCAACTCACAGCTTCATAACTTCAGAACCTTGATGACTTTTCTCTCATGTGGTTTCTCATGAAGTTTGTTGTCAATTTTTGTGAACTGTTGAGAAATTGCTGCCAGGCTGGATCAGGCAGTTCATCTTACCAGTGGATTCTTCTCAGGGTGTAACATCTCTTTTGGAGAGGCTGATCTACTGATCTCCTGGGTTTGCTCTTTGATGGGCAGCCACAATCTTATTTTTTTTCTACCTTCAGTCACTGTTTGCAATGGAAATTGAGTACAAGTGGGGATGGGTACGGGACTTTTTCCAATTGGAGCGCCTTACATAAAAGTTCTATTAGCCAAGGCTTAGTTGAAGATCAGCAGAAGTTTCTTCCCCATGGCTCCCTCATAGCCTCATGTTATCATCTTTAGGTAGGGGATGGGAGAAGACTCCCCCTGTCTAGCTACAAATTCCTCTGTTCAAAAGTTTGTTCTCTCTATAAATAACTCCATATTCCCCCAGAGCGATCAGTAGTTTTTTCATCTCCCATACTCTTTTAGGAATCTTACATAGAAGAGAGGCTAAAGACAACTGTGTGAATTCACTCTAGGCTCCTAAGGCATTCTCTTTGACTTTTTCACATGCAATTAAGGTTTTCAAGTCTCTCTCTTTTGTCTCTGAAGGTTTTCCCCTTTACCTTTCAATATCTATTTCTTCTAGCCTCTTGCAGACCTTTTGCTTTTGCTTAAGCCTCCTTTAGGCACCCTCCCCTCCCACCTCAAATGTCTTCTTTGAATTTTCTACATCTTATATTCAAAGCCGGAACATAGCCTTAGTTCATATGCTCCAACGTCACAGATAAATCCTACGCTCATTAACAAATACAACTTAATTAGACCAAGAGATCTAACAATCTAACAAATAAGTATTTTTCACAGCATAATTGTAAACAAGTCTGATTAACCAGTTTTGTTTTAGCAGTACAGTTATCTTTTCCACATCTTCAAGGTTAGGGGTGTAGCACATCTGCGATCTGGAAAAATCCACATAGAATTTCTTGGGCCACCTTCCTATCAGAGAAGAAGTCTGAATTTTTTATTTGTCTTTCATGGGGTATTTGCAGTACCATGTTGTAAAATTTGGGTTATCTGGTCATAGGTTCTTTGTCATCTGTTGGCCATCACCTGTTGTCTGCAGCTTTCACAAAGCTCCCCCATAATCCCATTTAATTTCTTATGCAGACACATGATATATCAAAAGTGTGATGGGGAAAGTCATGATATGGAAGGGATAATTGTACTTTCACTATTTAAGAGAGGAAAATGGACTGGTGGAAAGAGCACTGTGCTTGGAGTTAGGAGAGACTGGTTCAAATCCTGGCTTTTGAAGGGGACCACAAGGGGCCTCTAGGTTGCCAAAGAAGAGCAAACCAGCCCAGGTTAGAAATGTAGCCAATCAAAACTTCTTTGCAGACTGGCAAGGGCATGGGGCCATGAGTAGCTTCTGACTTTCCAGCCTGGACCAAGATGGAGTCAGGCTAGGAAAGGAAAAATGAAAAAAAGAAACAAACGTGCCACTGCTCTGTTCGGATTTTGGATAAGGGCCTCAATTATGTAGGCAGAGCACCCCTGAAATCAGCTTCTCATTCAATGAACTCAGCTGCAGAGACATTTGAATTCTTGGTTCAATCTACTCCAAAAATTACTTTGTCTAACTAAAGACTTCAGAATCAGTCCCAGTAGTTATATGATCAGACAGCTGATAAGGCTGTTACAAGCATGTATATATGACATAAAATACTATGAGAAGTAATTCTTACAAATGACTTCAAAAATAAGCATTTACTAGGGCATGATCCAAGGGAGCTAGGTGGTGCATTAGATAGAGCACTAGAAGACTCATCCACCTGAGTTCAAATTCAGCCTTAGACACTTACTAACTCTGTGACCCTGGGTAGGTCATTGAACCATGTGCCACAGCTGTTTCATCTGTAAAATGAAGTGGAGAAGGAAATGGCAAAGATACTCTAGTATCTTTGCCAAGAAAACCTCAAAATACTGTCACAGAGAGTCAGACACTACTGAACAGCCAGATTATTTTCATATCACTTTATGTCATGTGCTATATGCTTATAACAGTATAGACTGACCTATATTTATTAACATAAAGAAGTCTTGGGATTATCAGTGCCTTATTCCTCAAGGCCACCCTTGTGTGTAGCCCCAAATGTTACTGGCTTCTTGACTGCTATATCACATTATTGATACATGTTGAACTTGTAATTCACTGAAACCTTCAGAGCTTTTTAAAGTTGAGGCTCTTTTTATTGTTAAATTTACAATTATCTGAAGCATAAAAATTTCAGGATAAAAAAAGTGCAAAAACAAAATTATATATGAAGCTGTGATATGTTCACTTTATTTTCAGTATATATTTATTTTAATACAGTAGTGGCAAAATTGCCTGAATGTCTGTGTCTCTTGCAATATCTTTTTGTTTTCTTCTGTATACCTTTATGATATATTGTTAATGCTCTTTTCTGTCTTTTAAAAAAACTTTATTACTTTCTTTATTACTTTCTTCTCGACTCCCCTTCCAGTCCTCAAAAGTTAAAGCTGTTCTTTGTAACAAATAACTATAATTTGTTAAGAAAATTGGAAAGCAGTCTGACAGATATTAGCATATGCCAACATTTTATGCCCTATTCCACAATAAATTTAAAATGTATATGTGATCTGAATATTAAAGATTATAATATGAGAAATAAAAAGCAAAGCAGATAATATACCTTTCACAGGTATGGCTAGGGGATGAATTCTTAATCAAATAAGTAGAAAGACAACTTTAAAAAATGAAATAATTTTCGTTACATGAAGTTGAAAAACTTTTGCAATAACAGAATTAATCCAGCTAAGACAAAGAGGGAAGCCATCAACTGAGGAAAAATCTTCTTATCAAATATCTCTGAAAAGGGTATGGTATTCAGCACACATAGACAACTAATAGAAACATATAAAACGAAAAGCTCTTCTTCAATGTGTGTGTTCGTTCTTCGTTGCTGAAGAAGACCATGCCATCAGAGAAATAATGACATGACTTGCACTTGACTTTGTTTTGAAATAGACAAATGTTAAAAGAACATGAATAAACAGTTGAAAGAAAACTGCAAAGTTTTAATAATCCTTGCAAAAATGTACTCCAAATTATTAATAAGAAGAGAAATGCAAATCAGAACAACCTTGAGGTTTTATTTCGTATATCAATTCTTGCTTCTCTCTTAAACCATCCAGGAATATCCTGTTGTGATTTCCTACTTTCTTGAGTACTTAGTCTTCTCTGCCTCATATGATGTTGATTATTCCTTTTGTCTCGCCATGTTTCAAGGGTCATACTCTCTTTTGTTAATATTTTCTTCATTGATTTATCTGCTTGAGTTCAAGGTCTTCAATTACATTTGCTTAGTCCTGAGATCTTGGCAATTTCAGTCCCTTATATTTCTGTATTACTCCCTTTCTGACTCCTGTGCCTTTGATAGTAGTTTCCTGGGATATAGACCTCAGAGTTGTCTTGGCCTCTTTCCTTACTGAGGAATTCATATTTTGCTGGTCTGAGTTACTGTCCAGTGTAATTGGAGGGACAGAACTGGTAACACCCAGATGCTAGCCCCCTTCCCTTCAAACCTGGTAGAGTTCCTTCAACCTTCCCCCGTGGCTGAGCACCATTGCAGTAGAGAGCATGCTGCCTTCTCAGGTAGGGTATTTTTCTTACTTTTGGCTTTCCTTGGCACACAGAGAAGGGAGACATAGTTGAATTCTATCTAAAGCCTATGAGATGAAGTATCAAGCTTTTCTGTTGTTACTTCATCAGGTTGTTATCTTGTTAGGGTTTTTGGTGTCTTAGACCACTGCAGTCAACTCAAATCAAAACAAGGTCCACTAATCCATACATAAGGATCCCTGCAGGCTGTATATTAACTTATTTTTAAAATATAATATCTATATTTTATTATATTTAAATTTATTTTGTTAACTATTTCCCAATTACATTTTAATCTGGTTTTGTGGGCTACATGTGGCCTGTGGACCATGTGTTTGACTCTTCTATCTTAGATTACGGAGACAACTTAAATTACTTTATCTCTTGAATGTAATTCATATTTTGGAGAGGCTTTAGAGATGGTGAGAACTGGAGAAAGTATATAGTCCTCCACTTGTCATATGACCCATAAGTGACCATAATAACACAGAGATTCCACTATGAGGCAAAACTTTAGAATGATCACTGGCAAAAGGAAAAGTTCTACTTATAGCAAAATATTTTTAGAAGGATTTTTGGGGAAAGAAGGTAAATTATTATCAATTGGGGAATGAACAAATTGTGGGACATAAATGTAATTGAATATTCTGGTACTGAACATGATGGATACTGAGAAAAGATTTACATGTACTGATGGAGGGCTAAGGAAAGATAGGAACAGTAATATACTGTGGGGTCAAACTATGAATTAGTTCAACCATTCTAGAAAGTAATTTGGGATTGAATGAAATAAAAATCACTATACTTATAGCCTTTGACCCAGAGTTTCCATTACTGAGAGAATACCTTAAAGGAGGTAAAAAACAGAAAGAAAATTCACATATACACACATGCATATATATATATGTGTATATACATACGTGTGTGTGTGTGTGTATTCCTAGTAGCCTCTTTTTTGTGGAAACAAAGAACTTGAAACATTTCATTACGAAAAAATTAAACAAATGATTGTATTTACACGCCATGGCATATTTCTGTACTTCACAAAAGAACAAATGTAAAAAATTAACAATAACAAATGAAAACTTATGACCTAAAAAAAGTGATATAAATTGAACTATGGTAACAATATGTATAATAACAATGATGTAAAATGCACAAAAAAAAGAAATAACCCTTTAAATATAGTGACAAAACTTGGCCCTGGACAGGAGTCAAGAGAAAGCACTTCCTCTTTTAATTTCAAAGGATGAGGATTATGGGTGTGAAATTTTCTCTACATTATCAGATGTAGTGTGTATAACCAATATATTATATACCGGTTAGTTTTGCTGAGCTGTTTTTTATATTTGTTACAAGGGAAGGTAGTGCAGATAGAAGAGAAACAGAGATGTATTTAGAAACTAATATAAAAGCAAAAGAAGTAAATAAAAGCATATCTTTAAAAAAACATGCAAATAAAAGTGCCATAAGTAATTCCTGCATGTGCCTCCTCTTCTCTCCATTAGAAACTCTTTTAAGTAGTACCATATATTGCATGTGTATTTTGGATAGGAAAAACGTCTTCGGTTCCATCCACATATTTGTTCACTGTTCTGTGATTTGCATTTGTTTACCACATTTTCTAATATTACCAGCACATGAATCTGAGGCTTGGAGAATTTGGAAAATGCATATTTGTTCATTGCTACAGAAAAAAAAAAATTTTAAACAGCCATCCAGGCTTATGGAGCTGATCCATATGCTTAAAAAAATCCCCTGCCCCAGAATTTCCATAACATATCTGTACATGACTCAAGAATCTATGCTATGTTTCTTTGAATTAACATATAACTTGAAAAAGCAATGGAGAATTGTGCTAGACAAATATGCTGAGTTTTATATTTAAAAACCTGAATATGTTACAAAGAACTTGAGAATAACAAATTAAGAACATAGATTTTTGTTGTTCGGTTGTTTCAGTTATGTCTGACCATGGGTGATGACCTAATATGGGGTATTCTTGGTGAAGATATTGGAGTGGTTTGCCGTTTTCTTCTCTGGCTTATTTTACAGGTGAGGAAACTGAGGCAAACAGGATTAAGTGATTTGTCCAGGATCACTGAGTGGCTGAATTTAAACTCAGGCATTCCTGACTCCAGGCCAGGTACTCTACCCATTGCACCATTTAGCTGCCCAGATAGATTTTACTTGAACAATAAAAAAATGACTAGATAAATGTATTTCATCACAGTGTCTTAGATCTATTAGACCTAAGAGATCATCTTAGCTACATCTTTCATTCCATAAGTGAGGAAGTGTTTGGAGAAACTATTTAGCCAAATGAGTGATGAAAGTTAAAAAATTAAAAATATTAAAGTTAAATAAAAGGTAAAATGTTAAAAATATCTCAGGGCAACTAGGTGGTGCAATGGATAGAGCAACATCCCTGAAGTCTAGAGGATTTAAGTTCAAATCTGGCCTCATACATTTACTAGCTATGCGATTCTGGTAAGTCACTTAACCTTGATTACCATCCTCCCCCCCACCAAAAGAAAAATCTGAGATGTTTTGAATTGTTTTAAAAAACATCTTCAGCAGTTAAAAATATTTTTTTAAGTCTAGCAAAACTCCCCTCCCCAATTTCCCCTTCTGGAATATTTCATTCTATTCTCTCTAGCATTTCTTGGATGGAAAATAAATGTTCCCTAGGATGATATTTGAGTTTTGGTTCTTGCTTTTTCTAAGTTGTTTTTTCTAAACCTAGAAAAAGCCAATGTACTAGAAGACATTTTAAATTATAAGTCAACTCAAAACATGCTATTTAACTAGGAAAAAAACAATCTGAAATTGAACAAGTTATATGTATGCCAAGTAACTATATGTGTAATCTTTGAAAAGTCCCTTCATCTCTTTGGACCTCAGCAAAATCAGAGTATCAGGATGATCACAAAGAATATCTATGAGCCTATGAGCAGAGAAGAAATAAAATATTATTCAATAAACACAAGACATTTTGAAACATCCTCATTAGAGTTGAGAACAAGGGTAGATAGGAAGGGAAAGTAAAGGGAGATAATAGAGTGACTGGCCAGTGGGAATGGGGATTCAGTAATACAAACACTTCCCTTCCTTCCCCTCCTGGTTTCATTCCAAACTGCCATGTAGAAACTTGGAAGGAAGAGGTTTCTGGCCATGATTACCAGAGAGGGGATGATGAGGAAAAATCTCCTAATTGGTGTAGAAACTGAGAAAACTCAAGAGGGGCTGAGTCAGAAGGGAGTGTGCATACAAAAGGAGAACTAGGTGTTCATACAACAGAGATGTCCCATCTTCCTTTTATTCTCTTTCCTTTGTGCCTACCAGGAGGCAGGGCTCTTTTGAGCTGATGGATAAGTCCATTATTTGTCTTCCATCCCACCTGACTGTGGTGGCTGTGAACTCACTGGGTGGAGACCTCACCTGTGTTCCAGCATAGAGTTTTCCACGAGGGAAAAGAAGAAGAAACTGTAACACCTAATACTTTAATACATGTTAAATATCCTTGATTGTCAACAAATATTAGCTAGCATTTTATATATGAGAAGCAACCCAGACAGGGTATGACTTGCTGGAAATCAGAGGCAGAGCAAAAAGAAGACAGAGAAAGGAAGGGGGTAAATAGAAGAAATCCAAGTAATAACAAACGTGTTTGAGAAAAAAAGTATAAGAATTATACAACATGCAAAATTAGATATGTGCAGCTAGATTGAAGTAGGGTAAAAATTTACCTGTAATAACAATATTAGGATTTATACTGCCAATTTCTCACTTCCCATAACTCTAATTTCAATGCTTCAATTTTATATATTTTAAATACGAAATAAAAAATACATTTCTATGAATTTGATAGATTTCATCTGGGTTGAAATTTAAAAGATTATATTGTTAAATTCCTAAATTTGGATAAATATTATACTCCTACTTTAACACATCTCTCCTAATCTCCTTTCCTTTTTTTATTTGGGGGAATAAAGGGAACTCAATAAAGAGAATTAACCCTAGTTTTGTCTCTGTTACCAAATAGTTGCATGAACTAAGAGAAACACTAGCTCTCTAAGTCTCAATATTGCCATCTCTAAAACAGAAGGGAAGACTCACTTCAGGAATTTAAATCTGACCTCAGACACTTACTAGCTCTGTGACTGGCTGTGGTTGGTACATTGTCCTCCAAAAAGATGGATGACATTATGAGGGTGATATCTTGACTTGCAAGGGAACTGGATTTACGTGAAGCCGAGCTGTATAAAGTTGTCAGACTTAACCCTGTTTGCCTCAGTTTCCTCATCTGTAAAATGAGCTGGCGAAGGAAATGGCAAACTACTCCAGTTTCTCTGCCAAGAAAATGCCAAATGGGGTCACAAAGGATTGTACACTACTGGAAAACAACAATAACAATTCCTTTCCAGGCCTGAAAATATATTGTTCTCTATGAAAATTGATTATAGTTAATATAGAAAATGTTACTTTTTAACACTTTTAAAGAAGTATGCAATTTTGATGTTAAAGGGAGCTTGTATAAAAATATTAATGATGGCAATGAAGATGATGATAGCTAGCATTTGTGTTTACAAAGCATTTCCAATTATTATGATTATCACTGGGGCTTTTAATTGTTTAGCGGTTTTTTGTTTTTGTTTTTTTTTGTCTAAGAGACAGTATGGTCTAGAGAGCTGACCTCTTAAACCAAGAGGACCTGAGCTCAAATTTTGACCCTGAACATACTTTCTGGCTGTGTCACCCTGAGCAAGTTACAGTCTCTCAGTACTTTAGTAAACTCTCCAAGATCATGTGACAAACATGCCAACATACCCTTATAGAAGTACTTTTTTTAATCTAGAAATTCCCTATATCATTGAAATCATAGTCCTTATCCCATTTTTTGAGGTGGGGTCCAGAACTATATTTTTTTCAGCATAGCAAAATTCTTATATGGAAACTAACCTCATCCTTTCAATTGATAAAATGAAGTACTGGGAAAATTCCCTCTACTGATGCAGAAAGGCAACTCAGCTTTAACCTGTAGTTGTAAAGAATTATCTGAGACTCTGAGAGGTGAAGGGAGTTCTCCATGCCCTAAGTTATCAAATAGTGGCACCAGAGCCAAGACCTGAACTCACCTCTTCCTGACTCCAAGGGTGCTTTCTATCTATCACAGCATGCTGAATCTTTATGTACTTATCATGACACTAAAACATGTCAGATATAATGATTCTAGTCTTAATTTTAGGGTCACAATCTTTTTATAAGGACCTTAAAAGGGATTAAAATCATTACATCTAAAACCAGAGATCCAATTTACATTTTGCTTTCTTTCTTCTGAATTTAAGTTTTTCAGTATCAAGAATTTATTTTCTCTTTCTTCTACTTCTCATTCCCAAATGAACAATTAACCAAAATAAAACCCTCTAGACAGTTACACATAATCTAACAAAATCTATTCCACATTGTCCTTGTCCATGAAAGTAGGCATCATTCTGCATATTAAGACTTTCACCTTTCTAGCAGGAGGTGGGTCATTGATTCATCTCTGGTTCTCTGAAATCATGGTTCATCATTGCAATGATCAGAGTTTGAAAGCCTTTCAAATTTGCTTGTCTTTATAAAATTGTTGTATAAATGGTTCTTTCTTTTTCATTCTGTATCATCATGTCATAGAGATCTTCCCAATTTCTTACTAAACTGTCCCCTTTGTCATGTCTCAAGGCACAATAATATTTTACTGCGTCTATATATCATAATTTGTTTGGCCATTTCCGAATAGGTTGACACCTCCTTAGTTTCCAATCTTTTGCTATTATAAAAAAAAAAAAAAGGATGTTCTTTGAAAAGGTGAATATAAAGCTGCCCTTCCTACAATTTCCTTTTCCTTTCAGTACCGTAGATACGTTCAGTGGTGCCAATCTACTGTACAGTGTTGAGGGAAGAGGGGATGTTTAGGCTTTGGACTTCAGTGCTTTACTAGATTCCGTGCCATATATGAGGGAAGAGGAAGAAGGAACACTGCTGTTGAGCAGTTCTAAGAGACCAAAGGAAATCTGCATGTTTTTTATTGTACATATTTATAGATAAAATGTATTCTTTTGAAAGACTGAAGTTCATTTAATAATGGGAATTTTACCAAATATTCTTATCTCCGACAATTTAAAATGCTGCCTATTGCATTGTCGGTGGTGAGTGCAGGAATCATGGAGTCCATTCTTTGTGCCTTCGTGTGCCTCTGAAAATGTCAACCACAAATTGTGTAAACATTAGATATAGTCCTAAAGAGCCTTTGGTCAATGGCCAAGGGCCACACTCACCTTCCAACAGCAACTTGGAATGCAAGTCAGTATTCATCATTTGATATTAAATAAAAAATTTTTGTTTCTCATAGCAAACATGGCATTGGCAATATTTTATTTTTCTCTTTGTATCTTCGATACCTGTCACAGTGTCTAGTACATAGTAGGCATTTAGCAAATATGTGTTGAATGAACAAATCATCTGTTATAAGTAGTTCAGGTCTTAATCTCTGTGCATGTTGTCATTAAATTTGACTTCCACTGTGGTTGGGAATGATTTGTTAAAGTGGGAAGAAAACTACAGAACACTACTTAGATGGTCAACTGCCTTGTCCTTTTTCATTCGGTACCGTAGAGTTAAGCAGATGATTTTTTACTTGAAGTTTATGATAGATATTTTGAAATCATGACACGTATACTTTTATCCCCTCTATTTTCAGCAGAAATCAATTTGACCACTTCATGTCTTTGAAAATGGGAGAATAAAGTAGAGGGCCAACAGAACCTCGATCATAATTGATGGAACAGAATTAATGTAATGTTACAAACCTCAGCTCTAAAGTAACTACATCCCTTGAGTTCCTATCTTTAAACCCCAAGACAGTCAAGGGAACCATTTATCTTATTGGCTTCATAATAATGATATTGGAAGTTAAGTGTCCTGTTTGTGTAATAAAAATCCCTTAGTGATTTTTCCAGCAGTAAAAATTTGTCTTCTTTAGTACGGTCAAAATTTCTGGGGTTCATTTGATTCCTCAGCCAAGACATTACCACTAAATTTTATAGAATATTAGAACTATAGACCCAGGGGTAGAAGAGACCTCAGAGAGCATGCTATATAATTTCCTCATTTTACATATAAAGAAATTGTAGTGTTGAGTGGTTAAGCAAGTTTCCCAGGGATATGGAGAAAAATAGGAAGAGAGAGAAGGCTAGAATCCATGGCTCCTGGTTTCTAGCCTCATTCTCTTTCAATTTCACTTTATCTCTTTACATAAACATATTTTGTTATTTTTATATATCATTATACATATATTAATAGATATATTTGTACATAGTTCCTCAAAGTGGGTGACTTGTACTTTGCATGTCTGAAAACACCCTCCACAGATGAAGATTAGGAATGCATAGATAATTTTATAGTATTTTAGAGGTGCCTGGTATAATCAGCATTTAAGTTGCTTAAGTGGTCATTCTTTTAGTGTGGGTCAGAGACAGGCCTCAATCCTGGGACTTCCTCTATTCTCTATGTGGAGGCAGCAAACTCTGGCCCACCTCAAGTCACCCTCCTGTTCGTGTTCTTTGCACAAGTGACATTCAAGGACAGGTAGCACGCCAGATTTGTCTCATGGGTCATAGTTGGCTAACCCCTGTTCCATGCCATGTTGCCTTTTACATTAGCTATGTTATAAATTCTATAATATTAAGTTAGGGAAAAGATGGGGTCTTCGATTTCACAAGTGTAGAGAGTTTTATGGTGAAGAAACTCCTCCCAATATACGTTGGCACCTTCTCTGAAAATTCTAGTTTTAGATAGTTGTCTAGACCCACCAGAACACCGAGAGTTTCACTTCCTTGCCTAAGGTCACAGAGTCAGCATGGATTGGAGGTAGATCTGGATACCAGGTCTTCTTGGCTTTGAGGCTGGCTTTCCATCCATCTGTTGCAATATGCTGCCTCTCACACTACAGTTACATAACTTATTGAGTTAGTCTACATAGTACTTAATTTTAACAGGTTCTCATGGAAACCGAATAACTGCCCAGCTTTAATTAAATATCACTGGCTTCAGGTCTGGAAACTCAAAGTATTCCTGAATTATATTTAAGCAAAGATGTACCCATAAAATATAAAGCCAGCTATAGATATGTGACATAAAACCATTTAATTTGAAAAAAGGTCTAGCAATAATTCTCTTCCTAAAATTAAAGCATCATGTACATACCATTGTCTAAAGCAGTGCAAACATGTGAGAAAGGGTATGTGAAACAGAGTCTAGGAGAAAATTGGCATGTGTCTGAAAGGCAGTGTAGTTCAGGGGAAAGATCATGCAACTTTGAGTGCTGACCTTTTGACATGAAACCTAAGTTCAAATCCTAACTCTGTGACCTTGGGCAAACTACTTGCCTCTAGGCCTCGGTTTCCTCATTTGTAAAATGAGGGGGTTGGATTAGATGATCTATGTAGTCCTTTCTATTTCTTGATCTTTGATGCTATGATTCTGTGTTATTGCTGCCATTAAAGGATACAAAGAAGTCATTAGGTTGGGACAGAAATAATTTGATGTGCTTTAATGGGAACTAACCATCATTTCACAGGTCTTTCCAGCATTGGTCTGGGGATTCACAAAGATCTTTTCCTTATAAGAATATTTTGGTAGTGTATGACACATTTTCATGATATTTCATTTATTCTCCTTTCCCTGAAATAAGCACTTTATAGCCTACATAGCTACATGGTGCCAATATAACCATATGTCCCCAAATATTCAGGTGTTTGGCATGTAGACAAGATATCTTAGGTAAATGAATTTTTCATTTGACATCCAGCTGGAAAGAGATAACACAGTCAAAATGGCTTATAAATACCAAAACAAAATTTTATGATAATTGTTATCCAGTCACTTCCTAACAAGTGGTTAGGTTATGTTCCAAAATTTGGTATGTATGTAGATTGTTTGAAATTCGGAGCACATTTTTCACTTAGAAATAATATTATATGTGCTGATGGGTCTCCAGACTAGTCCCACAGTCATATGCCTAAAACGTAAGTAGATTATTTGAAATTCAGAGTACATTTTCTTCTAGAGTACAATATGCATAGTGTGAAACTGGTAGCCTATAAGCAAATAATAGTAGTCATTCAGGTATAAGAAATAGATGTAAGCTGAACATCTCCATATTTGGACTAGCTTAAATTAATATGCATAGTACTTCAGTTTTCTCACCTGTCTCATCCTTGACCCAAGGAAATTACCGGAAGGTTAGCTGTATCAGAAGAATTGAGTACTCTAACGACAAGAAAGACAGTGATAGCTGCAAGAGATCAAATGTTCAGACTGTTCATATACTCGCTTTTTTTTTGAGATAGTTGAATGCAACATCATGAAATGACAGATCTAAATGGGACCTCAAAGGACATCTAGTCCTGCTCAAAGATGAACAAGTATCTTCTTTAAAATAAAGTCCCCAAGTGGTCATTTAGCCCTTAATAGAAAACCTCCAATAAATAGAAGACCCATATGAGGTGGTCCATTCCACTTTGTGGATATGTCTACTTGTTAAGGAGTTTTTCCTTAATCTGGCAGTCAATTAATCAACAAGCCACAGTTAATGTTATTGCTATCAGATTCCAAACTCTCTCTTGCATCCAGGAGACTGACTCCTGCGTGGTAGAGGAAGAGATAGGTGAAATAAATTCCCTTCCCCCTTTTTCCTTCCTCAGTTAGTATTATTATAATACTTAATAAATATTAAGTGTTTTCTATGTGCTAGCCTTTAAGCTAGATGCTTAAGATAAAAAAGAAAAAGAAATATTTTCATACGCTCAAGAAGGAATTTGCTCCTGCACAACTTTCACTATTATCTCCTTGTCTTACATTCTAGGACAAAAAAGAAAAATCTAAAACCTCCTTCACTTGACATGCCTTCAAACATTTGAAAGTAGCTATAATCACCCACAGCTTCTCCAAGTGTTCCCTTCTTTAAGCCACATCTCTAGTTCCTTCATCTAGTCCTCATGTGACATGGTCTCCAGCTCTTTGCCATCTTAAAGTCTTTCCAGCTAAAGTTGTGCAGATTGTAACCATCGTAGAAAACATTTTGGGATTAAGTCAATGAAGTGACTAAAATTGTCTACACCCTTTGAACCAAAGGTTACATGGGTAGACTAATTGCTCAAGGAGACCCATGACACAAAGAAAAAAGCCATCTACACTAAAACATTAATAGCACAACATTTTTAGTGAGTAAAGAAATGGAAACAAAATAGAAGCCCATCAGTTGGGAGATGGCTATACAAATTGTGCTTCATTCATTGCACTGTAATTTACTGTGATTAAAAAAATAACAGACATGATAAATACTGAGAAATGTTGAATGATGTAGAATAACTGATCCATACTGAGGTAAGCGGAGGCAAGAAGACAATATATGCAACGACGACATTGATGCAAATGGAACAACTACAAAACAACTGAAAACAAGTATCATAGAATTATAAAGATCAAGCTTGACCTCAAAAGAAGACATACCTAACAATCCTGCCCCCAACTCTTTTGCAGAGGGAGTGGTCCATGAGTGTGGAACATTGTGTAAAATGCTTTTTCTTTTTTAAAAAAATTTATAGATTTTAATGATATTTTTCTCTTTGTCATGTTGTTCTTTTAAAGAAATTTGCTATGAGGGACTGCTCTTCAGGAGAGTAAGGGGAGGGATACAGGGGGAAATCTAGGGATATAAAAGTCAAAATATATCAATAAAGTAAAATGTTTTTAAAAGTTAGGCTTTTGTTTCAGTGGACTTCTGGATGTCCTTAAAAAAAAATTACATAATATTCCCAAAACAATCAAGCCTTTTTTTTCTCCTCCTGATCAGTTGTCAGATCAGTGCCCAATTCAGTCAATTTGTTGTATAGTATGTATGTGTGCACATATACACATGTGAAAGGGTGAGCTCTATATGTTACCTATCTGACTGCATATAATAAACTGTACAATAAGAATTTTGGCAAATTTAAAAGACTTAAGAACTTTGATCAGCACAACGACTAATCATAATTTCAGAACACCATTGATGAAGTATGCAATTTATTACCTCAACTGAGAGGTACCAGATCCAAGGTAGAAATGAGGCATACATTTCTTATACATGCTCAACAGAGGAATTTATCTTGCTTCTCTCTCTCTCTCTCTCTCTCTCTCTCTCTCTCTCTCTCTCTCTCTCTCTCTCTCTCTCTCTTTCTGTTCTGTTTATTTTCCTTTTCCAGTGAGGGCTTGGGTACTGGAGAAAGATAACAGAATTTTTTTTGTTCATTAAAAACAAAATCAAATTGAATTTTTTAAAAGGAAATTATAGGTATACACAATTGTAAATAGTCTAATTGTATCCTTTAAAAATAGGAGAAGCTTAGTTAGATCATGCCTACTGTGGGGGTTGTGTGTTATAGAGGAGAAAGTCCTGTGTTTGGATTCAGAAGAGCTGCTCTGGAATCTCAGTTGTACTACTTTTTACTGTCTTAAATATTAACCAGAGTGATAAAACAGCTGCAGCTCATTGAGGCACTATGTCCTCTAGCCCAAAAGAACAAGGAAATATATCATTAGATTGAAGGAAGCAAATTGGTCCTGTCCAAGGGCACTCAGAAATCCTTTGCCTTTGAGTCTATTCTTGGCATACCTAACCTTGATTATCTTTGAGTACAGACATTCAAAAGAAGTCCCCATCTTGTATGCTGTTGGTTGTCTTGTTATCAAACTCATTGCTGAACCTGATAAGTAAGCCTTTCTCTTGTCCTTCTAGATTTCAGCTGAGCTGATCTTTTGAGTTCCAAGACCACATGTTGTATTGAGGCAGCTTTGCCAGTTAATGTTAATGCTGTCTCATTGGGTAGATGAAGAGATAGGTGAAATAAATTCTCTTCCCACTTACTCCTTCCTCAGTTAGTCGTGAGTGGAAAAGGAGAACTGAAGTGTGGACTGGTTTACTCCAAATATGTATCATAAGCCAAATATCCTTGATGAGTATGAGCTAGGTGGCAGTAGACAGAAGGTTGGACCTCAGTCAGAGGGATCTGAGTTCAAACCCAGCTTCAGAAACTTATCAGGGGTGCAACCTTTGGTCAGTTACCTAACCTCTTTCAGTTTTAATTTTCTCACCTGTAAAACAGGGTTGACAATTGCATCTACCTTCCAGGGTTGTTGGGAGGGTAAAATGAAAAAAAAATTTGTAAAATGTTTTGCAAATCTTAAAGTACTGTATAAATGCTAGGTATCTCCTCCTCCTCATCTTCCTCCTCATCTTCATTACTGTTGTTGTTTTTGCTTAAGAATACTTGAATAGTTTTTCCAGGGGAATAAAAATTCTGATAATAGTAACCTTCAATATTGATAACATTTGAAGTTTTGTCTGTTTTTGTGCTTTCTCTTATCATTACTGATAATATTAATAAATTGTTTAAGAAAATAGACCTATCACTGGAAGAGACATCACATCATTCTTTTTACAGAAGAGGAAACTGAAAAAAAAAGAAGAGGAAACTGGATGCCAAGAAGTTTAATTGCCTTGCCTTAAAGAGTCACATAGATAATAAGTATCAAGGATAGGATTTGAAACCAAGTCCTCTGACTTCAGAGTTAGTTCACAAAATGCCATCCTATTTTTACCAAAAAACAATATCATCAACAATCTAATGAACTCTTTAGCAGGCTGATTACCAATTCTTCTGAAAATATTGATGGCCATCAGAGGAAAAGGATACAAAAGAAAAACTTTTATGCTGAACATTTGAGTAGAATGCATGTAGGATCTAAATCCTCTCAAAGTCTCACTACATTTTTTTTCTCCTGGCAGTCATGAAGTTTTCACTCCTAAGAAATAGAAGGGTCAAGAAGCCACTACCTTATGTGTTGATGTTTATGCTTCATGTTTACAATGTAAACTTTACAGAGGACAATATCACCATAGATCAAAAGGTGTTTCATGTTTATTTAGAGAATGTGCTCCTGTCCTAATAGATCTTTGTCATGGGAAACAATTTGAATATGATTTTAAACCCGTTTGAGAACAGGAAAATACGAGTCTTGTTTTACTCTGGTTCTGCTTTTAATTATAATTTGACAAAAGGAATAACCACATTACCTATTTGATTTGCCAGAATTTTATCCAACACCACCTGTTGAGCCCTCGGCATTCAAATACTGACATATTGCAGAGAACACAATTATGCAGTTGGCATACAAGTTAGTGTGGAGGCCAACAAAAGCATAATATAGCCTTTGTACTCAAAATACAACAAAAAATATATTAAGCTACCAACTGTAAAGGTTTAAGAAAGCCACATCTAATTAGATAGAAACAGAGCCTCTCAGCAATGAAATAGGATGAAAAATGGTCTCAGAGTTAAAAGTTAACAAAGTTTGCAAGATCCATACTGGTAAATATCATGAGCTTAAAATAAACAAAATTTTATGGTGCATTCAGTTTATATTATATATGGCAAGGAGACACCACTTTTGTTTACATGAATTGATGGTTCCAATATACTGACATTTTCAGTTTGAAGAAATACCAAAATACAGACCTTTCACTGAAAAACAAAAATCTATGGTGACTTTACTAACTGCTGGGTATAAAAACAGATCAGGTCAACTTTTTGATGAAAAGCGGTCCCTCCAAAAAAATCAATTCATGTATCTTTGATTACCAATTAGACTAATATTTGGAAAGGGTCATGATTTCATCCTTGCTGGTTGGTCCTTCTACCAATGCAGGTTGCAATCCCCTTGAGTGCCTTAAATGGAATGTCTTCATGAACTGATATGGCCAGAAAATGATACTTCCCAGTTAGTGATCAAATCTTTTGGGCATGAACCTCTCATAACTTAGGTAGACTTTGCCCTTGAATGATTCAAAATAGTTCATCACTGGATCAGGTCTGAAACATTTTAGCTTGGTAAGACTTACCAGAACATTTGTACTTCAGTATAGACTTTGAGAATACAGGACTACCTTCATTTTATGATGAAATATCAGTTAACAGATTTAGTCAAAAGCCTATAGGACACAAAAATGTGATCTATTTTTAGGGGGAGGAGTATTGAGGGTATTTCACAAGCCACCAACTAAGTCAATGGATGGTTATTAAACACCTACTATATACCTGGTCACAAATCAACTAAATGAGACTCTTGGCTTAGATGGTCTCTGAGGACCCCTTTGGGTCTAGCTCTATGATCCTATTATTATATAAGACCTAAGAAAACCTTAAAATGGAAAAGGAGGAGGCATGCTGCAGTATTCCAAAATTCTTCTATTTTTTTGTTATACTGTACTCTTTTTCTTGTTTAATTCTTTCCTCTTCTCCTAGTGTTTAGTACTCTTATGCTTTCCCTTCCTTGAACATCTCCTTTCCCATATCTGAAATCTTGTAAACTTCAAACTTCATAGCTAACTGCTATTTCCCAGAAATCAATGACACACCAAATAAAACTCCGCCTTTACCCATAAAATTCTTGACCTTTCATATTTTAAGAAGCCCTGATACATGGGAAAAAAACAGGGTTGTAACTATGGTGAGGCCACCAGAGACTCTGCCCCAGGCATTAAAACCTGTGGTGCACAGTCCTTCTCCTTTTCCTTGAAGCTGCTTATACTCTTAATGCGATCTCCTCTGCTTTACTTCTCTGTTTTTCTAGTTCACAATCCCTGTTCATTCCCCCTTCTTAATTAGAAGATCCAGCAAGGCATCATCCCTTTCCCCCTTTCACCACTGTTGTTCTCCTGTTTTTGCTTAGTTAACTTCTAACCCAAGAGCATCTTCAACATCTATCTTGCCTGCATTTCAAAATATATTAGAAAGAGAAGTGGAAAATCATTTTTGACACATTCATTTTATTTACACTGTCACAGTGGTTTCCTGAAGCAAACCACCAGAGCAGGAGTCCTGATACCCTAGCCTCACTCTTGCTCAATAACAAAGTGCCTTTGGATAAATCTCAAAGTCTCTCTTTGCCCCAATTTTCTATTAATGCAAAATGGGACCCCCAAAAAGTCTTGTCATCAGCATGGAGATTGAGGAATATGTGAGGACAATGCAATTATTTAGGAATTCACAGAATAGAATGTAATTATAACCAAGCTTTAAAAGGAAACAAATTACATGCCAAAGAAGATATAATGTGGGTCAAATGTTCTCAAAACAATACAAAAAATGGAAATGTGACTTAGCAGATGTGATTGACTTACAAGGCTAGAAGATGGTATGGCAGAAGAAAGCATCAAAGAAGGAGGTACACAAGGAATGAAACATACTAGAAATGACTTCTTTTCTGGCCCATTTGTAGGATCAAGGCAGCTCTGCCAATCTGGGCTGCAAAAAAGCAGGAAATCACATAACCTGGCATCAGAGAAAAGGAGAAGCATTTTTAAAAGCAAGAGTGGGATGGGGGTGGTGGGCTTTGTTTCCAAAACTGCATGAGGTCATTTGGCCCTGTCAGTGGCACAGATGTTAATAGCAATCATGTGGCTGATTTAGTATTGCTCTGAAAATTATCTGAAATGCATTTTATTTTTCATTTAAATCTTTAATCTTGGTCTCTCTCATAAATATATACCCTTGTCTGTTTTGCTAAAGCACTCCCCCAAACCCTCTATGAAGTAAGTGATCATAAAAGGAGGTGATCCTTCTTACATAACTGATAAACTGGTGGTGGTGGGTAATTTGCAAAATTCCGAATAGGTAGGTCCTGGAATTTAAAGTTATATTACTATCAGTTAATGGAAAACAAACAAACAAACAAATCTTGAGTGGTGATTTTGTGATTTCAGAAATTTCTAAAGGTTTGAAAGAGGGGTATGGGGTCTTTCCTTGAGAATAAGGGAGTGGGGGAGAAACCTCTGCCTGTGAGTTCCTGACAGCTATTTTGTTCCTAATTGTTATTGCTGACTGTTATTTCAGATGGGGGTCAGGGCCTTTCTGTCATTTCTTTGAAAACCACCAAGTATGTTCAAGAGATTTTACAATCTGGGACCGTTTTGCAGAATACCAATCATTAGTATAGAGTCAAGAGTGTACCAACACTCAGGGTGAAAAGGAACATGCCTGGGGAAGGTAATTCAGTTAATTCAGTTTTCAACAGGTCGATCAGGCTGTCTTCATTAGAAATTTTTAAAAAATCACAGGTTCTTCTTATATCATAGACAGTCACACACACACACACACACACACACACACACACACACACAAATCCAGGTCACAGTGCTGTATTTAGATAAAAGGATCTTATAGGAATATAAAAGAAATCCCAGGAACCTCCTATTCAGGATGTTTAAAGAAAAGATGTAAGGCTATAGAAAAGAGTTTGATGATGTAAAAAAAAGTGCTAGATTTGTAATGTTCTATTATGGTTAAGAAAAGGAGAGTTCAAATACCTTGGACATTTAGCAGCTATGTGACTATAGACAAAGAAATTTAAGTTCTCTGAGTCTCAGTCAGTTTCTTCATCTGTAAAACGGGGGCATTCACAAATAAATAAATTCAGGTTACATAATTAAAGTACAGTAAAGAAGTTTTGGACTAATAATAAGGTGACTCAGAAAAGACTTCTTGAAGTAGGTGCCACTTGAGCTGAGTTTTAAGGGAAACAGGGGTTCCAAGAGATAGAAGGAAGAAAGGAGAACATTCCAGGTATGAGTTAAAAACCTATTTAGTCATGGCAGTACAGATGGAATGTTGAATTCAAGGGAATAGTTAAGTGAGTAAGTTTGATGAGAGTAAAGAAGACATGAAGAAAATTAATACATAATTAGCCTGGAAAGTTAGACTCTAGATAGATTGTAAAACACTTTAAAAGCTAAACAGAAAATTTTCTATTTTTTTCCTCCAATGTGGAGCCACTGAAGTTTTTTAAGCGGGGGAACAAAATAGTCAGACCTGAGGTTTTAGAATATCACTTCGGTGATTAGGTTTTAGAATATTGCTTTGGTGATTAGGTAGAGGATGGAGTAGATCAGGCAAAGATTGGATGCATGAAAATTAATTCACATTCCATTCCAATAGCTCGGGTGAGGGCTCAGACCAAGATAATTGTGTTGTGAGAAAGAATGAACTTATTTGAGTGGAGGAAAGGGAACAGGAAAAAATTGGCAACTGATTAGATATGTGAGGTAAGTGAGAGTAAAGAGTTGAGGATGGTTTTTAGTTAAAAACCTGAGGACCTGGAAGAGTGGCCATGTACTTTACCTTGTTACTGGTTGGATGATAGTCAGGAAATGATAACTTGCCAGCTGAACTGATACTGGGGGTGGGGTGGGGATGATAATACATTGTAAGCAGCATATTGGAGGATTCTGCTTTCTAATCCATTCTGCATCCTCTTTTATTTTATGGGTGAGTTAATGCAACTTACAATCATTGTTATAACTATTCATTGTGAATTCCCCTCCATTCCATCTCCTTGCATTGTTTTTCTTTGTCGTCTGCCTTTCTTTTTACAAAAAAAAGGAGATAAAAGGAGTTTGCTTAATACTCATTGTTGCTGATGCTGTTTAGTGGTTCAGTAGTATCTGGCCAGGTCCTTCTATCCTCCACTATCTCTCAGTCTGACCAAGTCCATGTTCATTGTTTCCATGACACTTCCTACCCATCTCATTCTTTACCACCTTTTTTTCCCTTTTTCCTTCAATGTTTTCCAACATGAAGGTTTTTCACCCCTCCGAAGAGTCCCATCTTAATATGTGGCCAAAGCTTCTATATTTGACCTTCCAGTGAATAGTCTGAATTAATTTCTTTAGCTATTGACTGATTTGATCTTCAAATTGTCCAAGGGACTCTCAGAAGTCTTTAGCACATCTGCGGTTAAGCTTCAAGCCAGTTTTTACACTCTCTTCTTTTACTCTCATCAAGAGGCTTCTTAATTCTTCTTCACTCTCTTCTGTCAGAATGGTGGATATCTAAGATTGTTGATATTTCTCCTGAAAACCTTAATTCCAACTTTTGACTTATTCAGCCTGGCATTATGTATGATGATGGCTATGCTCTGAGCTACCTGGCTTCTGTATGATGTAAATTTTAAACTCTTGCTTCATTTCTCCAGCAATTCTTATTAACTTTGTGGTCAATCTGTGTTTTTCATTAACTCTTTATTTCCTGATGTTATAGAGTTATTTTAATCGGTTTGTGTCTTGGGTATTCTGCCTGAATTGGGACACTGTTATAGGGCTAGCTTTTGGATACTACTAGAGGCCCTTTGTGATCCCGATTTTTATTCTCTGGGGTCCTGACACTACTTACTCTGGGGGTTGAGCATTATGTCATCCAAGGATCTCAGGGGCAGCTCAGTTCAGGGAGCTGTACACCCTCACCTTCAGTGCCATAAACTGTTTGGTGTAGGGCAAAGGTTCCTCTCTAACTACATGCTTTGAGCTTTGCAGTCTCCCAGCCCAGGTTCTAGAACAAGCAATTCAGTTGCCCCTGGTCTAAACTCTAGTAGGTAGCTCTTAACTCCAATCTCTGTCACCTAACTGGGAAATACTGAAAGTGTCAGAGTGACAGATATGCATGTTTGGCCCTGGTCTGCCCTCCCCATTCCAAGTCCCAACCCAATGATTGAGGATCAGAGCAACAGAGTTATAGTTTGCTTCCAGCTCATATTCCCTGCACTGGTATGATGCTACAGTCCCCAACTCCACACCATGCTTGAAAACTGTGAGACCCTGGTCTGAAATTGGAGTGACATGGTTGCTAGCTTGACCCTGCTATTCACAAGCCCTGTCTCCATGCTGGGAAGCTCCATACCAACTTTCCTGGATGGAACACTTCCCTTTATCATTGGTCTTTGGGACTTTGCTTATCTCTCTGTGCTGACCCTGGTTGGACAAAAGACCCACTTTGACTTTTCCTAAGATTTCCTGGCCACCACTCCATCTGCTACTCAATCTTTGTTGAGTAGTTGAGGAAAAGAGCTAAATTGTACTCTTTCTTCTCACTTCTCCATCTTTGCTGATCTTTCCTCATAAAATTTTATGAACATATTTATATTCTAAAATAGTGCTGCCCATGGCTGTCATATCCCTTAGCTTGCCAAATGTTTTCTGAAAAGTCAGTCTGCCAGTCCTTCAGTCAATTATCATTTATTAGGCACTTATTCTGTGCCAGGCACTGTGATAAATGTGGGGCAAAAAGCGGCAAAATATATTCTCTGGCCTCAAGAAACTCATAGTCTAATGGGGAAGGCAACAAGCATACAACTATCTACACTATCTACAAATAAGCTATATACAGGATAAATAGGAAATAACTGAAAGAGGGAAGGTGCAGAATTAAGAGGGTGTAGCAGCAAGCACCCTGACACATCCAGGATGGTATGATAGCACAGGTTCTTAGATCTACTTTTCTAAAAGGAAAGCAACTTTTGAGGGGTCAACAGTCTTCCTTAATTACATTCATTAACAGAGAAAATGTAGGCAGAGAAATAAAGACCGACAGAGTTTCTAACTGTCTGACCATAAGCAATGCGTACATCACAGATCAACAGACATATCCAACTGTCTGACCATGACATACATACATCGTTACCAGAGAGAAGCACCAACATCTGGGTTTTCAAAGTATGGGTGGGGCTTCTTCACAGCTACCCAGAGTCTCATCTGGCACATGAATCTTCTTTCAAAAAGTGAACCCCAAAGCAAAACCTCACATCAGGGTGTATATATATATATATATATATATATATATATATATATATATATATATATATATATATATATATATATATATATATATATATATATACACATATATAAACACACACACACACACACACACACACACACACACACACACACGCACACACACTTTTCGTAGCCTGATATGGACCTTCCTACAAAACAAACTTCTCCTAATCAAGCTTCCCTTAATGGGCTCCACCTATGAGTGGGATAAGATCTTTAACTCTCATTAACATTACAGAGGGTTTGGGAAAAGCTTCCTGTAGATGAGATTTTAGTTGGAATTTAAGGGAAGCTGGGAGGGTAGGCAGAGATGAGGAAGGGAGAACATTCTAGGTATGGGGGAGAAGTCAGAGAAAATGCCTGGAGCTAAGAAGCAGAATGTATTGTTGTGGAACAGCCAAGAAGTCAAGGTCACTGAATTGAAGAGTCCATGAAGGGAACAAGGTATAAGAAGGATGGAAGAGCTTTGAATGACAGAGGATTTTTATTTGATCCTAGAGGGAATAGGGACCCACTGGAGTTTGTTGAATGTGTTAAATGGTTAGACCTGTACTTCAGTAATATCACTTTGGTGACTGAATAGAAGATGGACTTGAGATAGGCAGACCCACCAGTAGATGTCTTATTGATGTATTTTTGCATAATGGAAAGATCTCCTATTCGTTAATAGGCCCTATGACTTACTTGAGGCACAGGGAAGCCTGAGTGACATGAGACTGTGGTGGGAAGAGTTTGCTAAAAGGGTGGAGCAGGAAGGTTGGAACAGAGCTGACAGGAAGTAAGAGGGACAAGTCAGATCTGGAAGAGAGAGAAAAACAGGCAGCTGGCTGTGGGTGAGAGAAGGGCATTTTGCTTGAGGGTGTTTGTTTGTAGGAAGGCTTGATGATGTGTATTGACTTCTTGGTTACAATGATGGATTTGGCTTTTTGGTGTTGGGATTTGGCTTTCTGGTGTCTGAATAAATGTTTTTCTTCTTCCTTCTATATGGAGAGTCTGCTATATTTTGCAATTCAGAACTACCCCAGCATATTCATAGTCACCTTTGGTGCTGTGAATATTGCCTTGGCGATACAGTAGGCTATTGTGATAGTCCAAGAATGAGATGATAAGGTCCTCCCAATGTCTCTCATCTATAATCTCAGCATGATTCTGGACTCCTCACTCTCCCTTACACCTCATATTCAATAAGTTGTTAAGTCTTACTATTTGTACCTTTGGAATATCTTTCACTTATGCCCCTCTTTTCTGCTCAGAGATCCACCACTTAGATTAGTAATTTGTCTCTCTCTGCCTCAAATCTCTCCCCATTCCTGTCTATCCTAGCTGATATTGCCAAAATAATTTTCCTTAAGTGCAGATCAGGTCATGTGATTCCTCTCCACTACCACTTCCAAAGGCTTTACCGTTGTCTATAAGATAATATACCTTTTTTTGTTTAGCTTTTAAAATCCCATACATTTGACCCCAGCATATTATTTCAGCCTCATTGAACGTTGCTTACTCCCAACATTCTGACAGAACCAACACAATCTGCTCTTTGTTTCTCACACACTGCAATTCATGTCCTTTCTCTATGCTGTAACACCAATGTGATACCCACAGCAGCTGTTATGAATATGCATGCATGTTTCTAGGGTAAATTCACAAAATATAAATAGCTCTGTTCTTCAAAGATGAAACCAAGATATTTATTCAGATACCAAAAAGCCAAATCCATCATAGTAACAAAGAAGTTCATACACACCACCAATCCAGGGAGCCTCACCATTCTCAAGTCTTCCCTCATTTGACCTCCCCACAAACAAGCTCCCCTAGGCAAAATTCTGCCAGACCTAGAGGCCTGTATTGGGCTACCCGAGTCTTTCTTACCTGTCCCAGGTCTTCGGTTGGCCAAACCGGATAAACATATGAGAGAAAGGACGTTCCAGAGTCAAACAGGGGTTGAGCTTTATTTCAGGGTCCGGGTTACAAATGCAGGGAAGTCTTCCTTAGGAGGAAGAGGGGGAGATTTCCTAAGGAGGCTAAGCTTAAGGGATTGGAAGTAGAAGTACAAGCAGGGAGAGAGGGGAAGGGGAGAGAGGAAAGAAAAGAAGCGGAGCCCTACTATCCTCTTTGGCTCCACACGTGCTAAGGGAGCTTTTAGGCTTCCTCAATCCTACTTAATCTTCAGCCACACAGTTTGCATCTCAATACCGTGCTGTTAGGTAACTAGGTATGCTCCAATCCGGGACGACCTCGAGGGCAGGGAGACTCCACCCATCACGTATCTCCAGGGGAGAGGCGGAAATACCCGAGCTAGCTGAGCTAGCTCAGTCTGACCTTCTCGAACCCCCACTGTTCATGGAGGGCCTCGTAAGACTCTAAGATTTAGAAGTCCCACTTTTACCCGCCTGAGACCGTCCACACGGAATTGAGCTTCCAATCCCAACAAAATTCTACCCTTTCTCACTCAAGTTAGCTCCTCTGCTTCAGCTCTGCCTTGCTCTCTCTCAGTTCTGCTTTACTCTCACTTCCTGCTCCACCCATTTGGCAAGGTCCTCCCCGCATGGGCACCATGTACCTCAACCTATGGACTGGACCAAAAGCTCAAAGTCACTCACATGACTCTATTAAGGGGCAGGAAGGATCTTCAAATTCCCTTAACATTACAAATGCCTTTGCAATGACTGTTCCCCAAGCTTGGAAGCCCTCCTTCCATACCTCTACCTCATAAAATCCCTTCCTTTAAGAAACAGGTCAAATATCATCTTCTGTATGAAGCTTTTCCAGAGCCCCTCAATTGTTAGTTTCCTTCCTCCCAAGCTATCTTATATTTCACTATTTTTTATATATCTGTATTTATTAACTTCATATTTATACTGCAAATCTTTTATGTGTAGTTGTTGTATTCTCTACCAGGATGTAAGCTAGTTTTAAGTAGGGATAGATTCATTTATTTTACTTGTATTTCCCGCTACTAACATATGACACATATTAGGTACTTAATACTTTTGGATTGATGAGTTAATGTATTATTTAATCCAATTTAGCAAATGTCTACATACCCATCATGTATATAGTACTATGCAAGGTATTAGTGACACAAAAACAAAAACAAGCCAGTCACTGCTTCCATCATAAGGAGAGAAGATATGATATGATTATAAATAAATCAGTACAAGGTAATCTGAGGGGAGGTCAAGCATTAGCCATTAGTGGGAAGGGGAGATGGGTATCTAGGTGGTCCAGTAGATAGAGTGCCAGTTCTGGAGTCAGGAAGACTCCTCTTCTTAAGTTCATATCTGGCCTCAGATACTCACTAGTTGTGTGACCCTGGGCAAATCACTTAACCCTGTTCGTCTCAGCTCCTCATCTGTAAAATCAGCTGGAGAAGGAAATGGCAAATTGCTACAATATCTTTGCTAAGAAAACCCCAAATAGGGTCACAAAGAGTTGAACAGCACTGAAAACATCAAACAATAACAATAAAGGGAAATAGAGTAGAGGTAAGGGAACATTTCATATAGGAGATAGTACCTGAGCTACATATTGAAGGAAAGAAAGGATTCTGAGAAAAAGATAAATGGGGCTACATGCTAGGCATGGGAAAAGAGACAAACTGTGCAAATACCCAGAGGAAGTACGGGATGAACTGTCAAGTTCAGGCAACAGCTTGTAGTTGAATTGATGAGAAAGGTAGAATATAAAAGACATTTAATGTGAAATGAGGCTGGAGAAGTAACTTGGAGCCAGATTGGGGAGGAATTTAAATACCAGGCTGAGGAGTTTGCACCTCATCCTAGAGGCAATGGGGTTGTTAGCTCATTTAATGAAGTCATAAGAACTGCTGGTGCTGAGTGAAGTGTGCAGAACCAGGAGAACTATATACACAGCGACCGTAGTAATGTAAATGAGAACAACGCTAGAAACATTCAGACTCGGATTAATTGAAAGGGCCATTCTTGGTCACAGAGAGTAGAAGGTCAAATCAATTTTGCTTCACTCAGTCGAGAGGCAGGGGAATCTAGGTTTGGAATATTGTCACACGTGGTCTGCCTGCCCTGTTTGATTCAGATGTTCTTCTTTGTTACATGGGAGAGTTCAATGGAAAAGAGTAGATCAACCAATGATAGTGGTATTAAAAGAGATTGCATCAAAAAACTTTTTTTCAAGTATTAAAGAGATGGACTAGTGGAAAGGAAATTGACTTCTAGATCCATTTCTGACTTAATTTTGTCAGGAAGCCAGAGATACTTCTGGAATGAAAGGAGAGACAACTGCTCCATAGGCTTAAAGGACATGTTGGTACCCACTACTTATTTATGAAAGTCTGATCTTAACTTCACTGCTGATGTTTGGTCAAGAGAGCTTATAGACTTGTCTGGGAGTGGTGCTTGTATCAGTATGGAGAGAGGGCTCACATTTTGAGTGGGCATTTTGGAAAATTGTTACACAGAGTACAAAAAGAGAAGCAGTTTTGTGACATGACAGTATTAAGTGCTTAGAGACTGAGAAAACCATAGAAAGGATTTAAGGGTTAGGTTGGGAGAGACTAAAAGAGTGACTGAACTGATAAGAGTCAGAGAAAATGAAAAGCTATAACCCTGGCTTCAGCAATAGAACCTCTGGGAGAACACAAGCCTAGTACTGATCCTGGTCTCAAATTCTAGTTCCCCTACACAGAGACATAGCAGTAATTTGTAAACTGAGATAGAGGCTGCAAGATCAGATTCTATCTCAGATAGCTCCATATTAATTGTGTGTTTCTGAGTTCCTTCTAGTTTTTTGGGGGAAGAGATACAGGGCCCAAAGAGACCAAGGATACTAGGCATATGTGAAAATAGTGTAACATATTGCTATGGCACCTGATCTTTTCTAGGTATCAGTTTCTTCATCTGTAAAATGAGGTCAGAGTAGTTTATCTCTAAGCTATATTGTAGCCGTAAAGGAATCATTTTTGTTGTTTCTGTCATTTTTCAGTCATGTTTGACTCTCTGTGACCCCATTCAGGGTTTTCTTGGCAGAGAGACTGGACTGGTTTGTCATTTCCTTCTTCAGTTCATTTTACAGATAAAGAAATTGAGGCAAACAGGATTTAAGTGATTTGCCCAGCCTCACACAGTTAGCAAGTGCTTGAGGCCAGATTTGAACTCAAGAAGATGCGTTTTCCTGACTCCAGGCCCAGCACTGTATCCATTGCAGAGCTACCTAACTACCCCTAAACTATCATTGACTCTCCAAATTTTGATGCTCCAAGAGACCATCCTATGAATTCTTGAAGAATTGTAGAACTATTGTGTGTTGATGTAGAAGTCCAAATAGGTATGCTCTTTATTCTATGTAGAGAATACATGGAAAAAGGATATATTATATATAGGACAGCTAGGTTGTGAAGTTGATAGAGTACTGGGTTAACTCACCTTCCTGAGTTAAAAATCTGGCATCTTATTAGTTGTGTGACCCTGGGCAAGTCACTTCACCCTATTTGC